>NC_058522.1:138316106-138627460 GCF_904849725.1 Hordeum vulgare subsp. vulgare
CATCGGGAGGGGTCACTCACGCCGGGATGCTACATGGTCTTTAGGGGTGGCACACTAGCCCTTAGTGGGCTGGTTGAGTCAGCCCCAAAGGGCCCATGCGGCCAAGAGGTGGGAGAAGAAAAGAACCCAAAGGAATGAGGGGAATATTCCAAGTAAGAGAGGAATCCTACTTGGAGTAGGATTGGAGGTGGACTATCCCACCTCCGCCCTATTCGTCCGAACCCCTTGGAGGGTTTTTGGATGCCTCGTCCCCTCCCTCCCTCCTATATATACTAGAGGAACTGAGGGCATCCCTAACCCTAATAAGCCACGTGCTGCCCTCTCTCTCTCTCTAGCTCGTTTTCTCCTCTAAATTAGTTCCGGAGAGCTTGTTGAAGCCCTTCTGGATTAGTTCACCACCACGCCATCGTACTGGAGAACTCATCTACCTCTCCGCCCTTCTTGCTGGATCAAGAAGGCAGATATCGTCATCGATCTCTACGTGTGTTGAATGCAAAGGTGCCATCTATTCTGCACTAGATCGGGAAGGATCGTGATGAGATCACGGGGCGGATCGTGGTGAGATCGTGGGATGGATCGTGATGGGATCGCGGGACGGCTCGTGATTAGATCGCGAAGATGTCCGACCACATCAACCGTGTTATATACGCTTCCGCTTAGCGATCTACAAGAGTATGTAGATGCATTCTCCCCTCTCGTAGATGGTCATCACCATGGATAGATCTTGTGTGCGCGTAGGAAATTTTTTGTTTCCCATGCGACGTTCCTCAATAGTGGCATCATGAGCTAGGTCTATGCATAGATGACATCTCGAGTAGAACACGAAGGAGTTTGTGGGCGTTGATATTCAGATTGCTGCCCTCCTTAGTATTTTCTTGATTCGACGGTATTGTTGGATGAAGTGGCCCGGACCAACATTACTCGTACGCTTATGAGAGACCAGTTTTATCGACTAACATGCAACTTGTTGCATAAAGATGACTGGCTGGTGTCTGTTTCTCCAACTTTAGTTGAATCGGATTTGATTGAGGCGGTCTTTGGAGAAGGTTAAGTAGCAACTTGCATATCACTGTTGTGGTTTGGTGTAAGTAAGATGTGATCATACTAGATACCCATAACAGCCACGTAAAACATGCAACAACAAATTAGAGGATGTCTAACTTGTTTTTGCAGGGTATGTTGTGATGTGATATCGCCAAAGACATGATATGATATATTTGATGTATGAGATGATCATGTTGTTATAGTTAAATATCGACTTGCACGTCGATGCTACGGTGATGCTTGGTTTAATATCGACTTGCACGTTAATGCTATGGTTTTACAGGGTTGTCTTTAATCATTTTGCACTTGGTGATGCTTTGCTTTATTGCTAGTCAGAAGCTTTAGTAGTAACAGCATAGTTAGCACGACAACCTCAATGGCAATCCAATGATGGAGATCATGGTGTGGCGCCGGTGATGATGGAGATCATGCCGGTGCTTTGGTGATGGAGATCAAAAAGCACAAGTTCATGGCCGTATCATGTCACTTATGATTTGCATGTGATGTTAATCCTTTTATGCATATTATTTTGCTTAGGTCAACAGTAGCATTATAAGGTGATCCCTCACTAAAATTTCAAGATAAAATTGTGTTCTCCCCGAGTGTGCACCGTTGATATAGTTCATCGTTTCGAGACACCACATGACGATACTCTACGTTTACATACAACGGGTGCAAAACAGTTGCACACGCGGAACACTCGGGTTTAACTTGACGAGCCTAGTATGTACAGACATGGCATCGGAACACAAGAGACCGAAAGGTCGAGCATGAATCATATAGTTGATATGATCAACATGGAGTTGTTCACCATTGAAACTAAACTCAACTCACGTGATGATCGGACTTGAGTTAGTGGATTTGGATCATGCGTCACTCGAATAACTAGAGGGATGTCAATTTGAGTGGGAGTTCTTAAGTAATATGATTAGTTGAACTTATTATCATGAGCATAGTCAAAATGTATTTGCAAATTATGTTGTAGCTTGCGTTGTAGCTCTACTGTTTTCGATATGTTCCTAGAGAAAACTTAGTTGAAATATGATAGTAGCAATTATGCGGACTGGGTCCGTAAACTCAGGATTGTCCTCATTGATGCATAGAAGGCTTATGTCCTTAATGCATCGCTCAGTGTGCTAAACCCCGAGCGTCGTGTGTAGATGTTGAGAACATCTGACATACACGTTTTTGATGACTACATGATAGTTCAGTGAGTAATGCTTAAACAGATTAGAATTGAGGCGCCAAAGACGTTTCAAACGTCACGGGACATATGAGATGTTCCAAGAGCTGAAATTAGGATTTCAGACTCATGCCCATTGTCGTGGGTATAAGTCTGACAGTAGATGTGTAGGGTACGAAAGCATGGGCAGAGCCTTAGCTACGGCGAGGTTGTATGAGTTCAGGCCCCTCTATGGTGGAGGTAAAAGCCCTACGTCTCAGTGCTCTTGGGAGCTTGTTGTCGAGTGGAATATGGATTACAGTGAATTGCTAACCCCTGCACCAGTGGGGAAGGACGGCTTATATAGAGTGCGCTGTCCTTCACAACGGTTCGGTGCGCAGGGGTGGATTAGTGGCGAATAAATGCCTACGTTACAGGTAATGTGTGTCTTAAATGCTAATAAAGGTACGTGGAAACGTATGACCGTTGCCCTCCAGGAGGGTTACGATGTACAGAGTGAAATCCAGTCGGTAAGTTTGATATGCTCCGAATGCTCATCTCCGACTGTATGATGGAGGAATTGTCACCGACTAGATGATGGGAAGTCCTTAATTCAGTCGGAACTGACTAAGGGCCTTATCCCTTACGAAGGGTAGTCCTTAGGTAGGACCTATAGGGCAGATCTATGAACCTACCCTAGGACTATAACCCCATCATTAGTCCCCGAATGGATTGGGGTTGGAACGACGAAGCGATGCTTGAAGTACGGATCCGACTGGTATGGGCGCGACTTTGGCGTTGTTTGCCTCGGTCCATTTTATTCTCTTGACCAGTGATCCGAGTGGATGTATTTGTGAAACGAACCGTCAGGGACCGAGTGCTTCCGTGGTATCTTTTGACGTGACCAGTCAACTGACATCGGCGGATTTCCCGGGATCCTCAAATTTCGGTTGCCGCACGCCGAACGGGTATGACGACATCGTAATCGAGTAGTATCTGCCGCCTCGATTTCCGCTCCTTTATCTCCTCCACTAATATCGCAGCAACCGGTCGGGGGATAAGATTTCGGGGCCACCTCCTAGTGACCCAGTCGGAACCTTATTTAAACCTCTACAGTGAGGGTTTTTCGTTGTACTCACCTGATAGCTCGCACTTGCCCCGCTTCTCTCGCGACCTCCTGCGCATCCCGAGCTCCTTCCTTCTACTCCTCCCCCGCGGATCTGCAGCCTCCATCATGACAAAGGGGCAGACGAGCAAGCTCGAGGCGCGGAAGAAGAAGAAGAAGGCGGCTCCTGCTCAGCGGTGGCAGCGAGCACTGCCGGTGAGCTGGGTCCAGGGGGATTTCCTCCCCTCCACGGTGATGGAGGAGGACATGCTGGAGCTGGTGGAGCACGGCTTGATCGAGCACAAGATGTGGAGGTTGCAGGCGGAGGGCGAGACCGAGCCGGCGCCCCAGGAGGGGGAGCGCGTCTTGCTGCTCAGTCACGTGCACCGAGGCTTCTCTCTGCCTCCTCATCCCTTCTTCAGAGGTATAATGAACCACTTCGGGGTGCAGCTCCACCATTTTCCTCCCAACACAATAGCTCATCTCTCTGCCTTCGTCGTGTTGTGCGAGTGTTTTATCGGCTGTCCTCCCCATCGGGGGCTCTTTAAGCACATCTTCTCCGCTAGATCTCAAACCATCAAAAGGCTTAGCCTGTCGGATGACAAAACTCACCTCCTCCAGCTCTGTGGAGGCTTAGGCTTCCAAAAGAAATACAAGTAGCTATCCCGCTCTTTAGTTGTCTGAATCTGTTAGGAACTGGCAGTCGACTTGGTTTTACTGCCAGGACGTTGCTTGCCCAAATGCCGCCACTGGACTACCACCTTTTAGCTTAGACCGACCGGCTCCGCCTAGGCAGCTTGCGCTCACGAAGATGGAGAAGATCCAGATCCAGCCTCTAGTCGATGCGCTTGTAGAGGTCGTCCGAAAGGGGGTCACTGGCATAGATTTGCTGGAGATTTTTCTGGGTCGGCGTATCCAGCCTTTGCAAGCTCGACACCATGCCATGTGGCACTATACGGGGCCGGAGGACTCCACTTGGACTAACCCCGAGTGCGTGACCGGGGAGCTTGTGGCGTTGTGGGTCCTCAACATCACAGGCGCCTGCGACAACCCTAGAGGAGCTCGGCGAGTGAAGCCCTTCCGCGCGGACAACCCTCCTCCGAATGAGGTGAGTATAACTTGTCGAGTGCACACAATTGTCTGAGATTTATCTCTTTTTCTTGTATCATTGTCCGACGTCTGATGTTGTCGACTGTGTCTCATGCAGGCGTGGACCAACTGGTTTTCTCCTGTCTCGAACGGGAATCCGGCTGAGGAAGAGGAAGGTAGCCAGGAGGGCAGCATGGAGAGCGTCGAGTACGTCTCCGACAGTGGAGAGACGGAGGAGGAGTCCGGAGAAGAAGAGGGGGAAGATGAGGAACAGAGCTCGCCGCCCCCACCACCAGAGCCTCGAACTAAACGCCGTCACGAACCCGTGGCTTCGTCGGCTCCTCCAGCGGCCTCGAGTGTCCCGCCAGCTGCTCCTGCGGTTCCGAGTGCCTTGCCAGCTACTCCCGTGGTTCCGAGTGCTCGGAGCACAAAGAGGACCAGGGACTCTGCTGCTGAGCCCGTGGGGTAGCCCTCTAAGGTGGCCAAACCGAGTGGATCCAAGCCTCAGAAGGCTTTGCCGCGGATGAGGATCGCCGTTCCCGTCGCCTCAGCGTAAGTGTATTCTTCTATCTTCTTCCAGTATTTGATTGGACTCATGCTTACTGGTCGAGTGAATTTTGCTCGACAGAGCTGCCACCTCCGCCACTTCTCTGCCACGCCAGGGGGACGATCCCATGGAAACGGACAACGTCGTCACATCCCAGCAAGGTACGTCGTGGCGACTCCGAGAGCTTACATTATTGTTTCACGAATTCTGTCTTTGGTCTTGCCTTTTTCCTGTGATCTCACGTCGTTCAGTCGGGTTTCCTTCAGAGGTGATTCCCGCGGAGGAGGGCGACTAGAAGAGGTCCGAGCAAGCTGCGGTGCCTGTCCTTGAGGTTGTTCCACTGGTTACTACTTCCGCCATGGACGTGCCACCGACTGAGACGATGTCGTCAACTGAAACGGCACCTATCGCTGCTGAACCGACTGGAGCAGGACTTGGGATGCCCAAGGAGTCTCTTGTGGTGCCAGGTCCGTCGACTGTCCAGTACGACGCCCGGCGCCTCCCAGAAGATCAGGTGGGAGCTGCCAAGGAGGCCATGGTGCAGGCGGAGTTGATGGCGGGCGATGCCAAGAGAGCGTACGACTCCATCGCGTCTGTGTACAAGCGAAGCTTGGAACTCCGGGACGATATCCGAGTAAGTGGGCTAGTAAGTATTTACTTTCCTCTTGTAACCCACTGGGTGTTTAAGCAATGTAGTCGGATACAGTAGGATTATTTTGCAGTGGGTTCACTCTTAGTGAACCCAGTGGGTATAGTCCCCGAGACTTCTGTCGAGTGCTTGCACCGGCAGTTGTCTTTATATACATTTTCTTTCACTTGATCAGATCAAAGCTAATCTGTTTGAATGTTACCGGTGGGGGCACTCCGAGTGCACCTACTGGTTGAGTCCCCAAGAGTAATTTTACTCAGGTCGGGTAGTAGTAACCTCATAGGCTTGTTTTTTGTTATGTATCTCAATAGGGCAGACCTGTTTGAGGTTCATGCCAGTGGGGTCACTCTCAGTGAACCCACTAGGTGTAGTCCCCGAGACCGCTGTCGACTGCTTGCGTCGGCAGGGGTCTGAAGAACTTCGAGTTTTTATTGTTGTCCTTGTTGAATGTGTCTGACCGTCTCTTCGCGCTGACTTGCAGAAGACTTGCGAGATGGGATCGGCGTACGACACCTTGAGGGCTGAAAAGATTCAGTTTGCTGCGGAACTGGATGCAGCAATGCTTGCCTTGGCTGGTCTGAAGGGTGTTCTGGTTGAACGAGAGAAGTACTTGGAGGAGTCCCGTGAGGCAAACAAGGCATTGGTGGCCAAAATGGAGAAAATGGGGAAACAAAGAACCGAGCTGATGGGACATATGCAGGTGATGAACAGGCGGTGCATAGCACAGGAGAATTACGTCAATGACTGGGCAAGGAAGATGATTGCGCTTCTCGGTGGTAAGTTCTGTTTTTCCGAATGCTTCTTGACTGTGTATTTCATTCTGCGCTTACTGTTTGCTCGTCTTGTCTTTGCAGATTTTTGCATGGACGATGAGGCTGAAGCAGCTGACGTTGAGCGGTCGGTTCATCCGAACGTTCCACTCGGCAAGGACGCCAATCGAGACATGCTTCGAGCGCACATTCACCTGGGCAAAGTGGGACCTTTCATCGGTCGATTGAGAGAGGTCGTCGGCCGAATTGACAAGGAGTTGTGGCCCGAAGACGAGTCTCGGCAAGAGATGGAAGGGCTGATGACTCGGCTGGAGGAGATCCCGAACCGAGTGCAGGCGTGGAAGAAGTCTGCGGCTCGCTGTGGTGCGGACGTGGCGCTGTCACTAGTCCAAGTGCACTGCAAGGAGGCTCGCGAAGAGAAGCTGAAGGCGTTGCAAGTCGCCAACACCAAAAAGCTTCGATTCGAAGATTTCATGGAGACCTTCCTTGAGAGCGCCACTCGCATCGCAGACGGGATCGACCTCGACACTTTCGTGGAGCCTGCAAGTCCCAGTGCCAGTCCTGACAATGCTTGAGCAAATTTTTACCTCGGTATGCCGAGTGTTGGTTGTATGAAACTTCGGCCACTGCTTTTGGCCGTCACATTCATGGTTCGGTGTGGATAAGCTTGATCTACACCGAACCAACTATCTTTAGACGAACTTTGAATTTGAATCGAATCTTTTGCTCTTCCTTTGCCAAAGAGTTGTTGACACGATTTTGGCTCGTGGTTTTTGTTTGGCGTTTCTTGGTGAAGCCAATGGAAAACATGCGGAGCATGTAATTGTCAGTTGTCTTGACATCTGCATGAGCCTCACTGAGGGTCTGCTGAGTCTCCGAGTGGATCTGTAAGATACACTCGAAGGCAATTGTGTACTTAGGCGATTCGTGATCGTGGCTAAGTCTTGGAGTGCGACTGTAAGGTTGTACTCGGAGCGAGTTGTTAATCATGTAATTGTCAGTTGTCTTGACATCTACATGAGCCTCAATGAGGTTCTACTACTCATGTAATTGTCAGTTGTCTTGACATCTACATGAGCCTCACTGAGGGTGTGCTGAGTCTCTGAGTGGAACTGTACGATACACTCGAAGGTGATTGTGTACTCAGGCGATTCGTGATCGCGGCTAAGTCCCCGAGTGCGACGTTTAGTGCACACTCGGAGAAAGTTGTTACTCATGTAATTGTCAGTTGTCTTGACATCTACATGAGCCTCAATGAGGTTCTGCTACTCATGTAATTGTCAGCTGTCTTGACATCTACATGAGCCTCACTGAGGGTGTGCTGAGTCTCCGAGTGGATCTGTAGGATACACTCGAAGGCGATTGTGTACTTAGGCGATTCGTGATCGCGGCTAAGTCCCCGAGTGCGACGTTTAGTGCACACTCGGAGAAAGTTTGTGCTTAGGCGATTCTTGATCACAGCTAAGTCCCCGAGTGCGACGTTTAGTGCACACTCGGAGAAAGTTTGTGCTTAGGCGATTCTTGATCACAGCTAAGTCCCCGAGTGCGACGTTTAGTGCACACTCGGAGAAAGTTTGTACTTAGCCGATTCTTGATCGCAGCTAAGTCCCCGAGTGCGAAGTTTAGTGCACACTCGGAGAAAGTTTGTACTTAGGCGATTCTTGATTGCAGCTAAGTCCCCGAGTGCGAAGTTTAGTGCACACTCGGAGAAAGTTAGTACTTAGGCGATTCTGGATCGCAGCTAAGTCCCCGAGTGCGACGTTTAGTGCACACTCGGAGAAAGTTTATACTTAGGCGATTCTGGATCGCAGCTAAGTCTCCGAGTGCGACGTTTAGTGCACACTCGGAGAAAGTTTATACTTAGGCGATTCTGGATCGCAGCTAAGTCCCCGAGTGCGATGTTTAGTGCACACTCGGAGAAAGTTTATACTTAGGCGATTCTGGATCGCAGCTAAGTCTCCGAGTGCGACGTTTAGTGCACACTCGGAGAAAGTTTATACTTAGGCAATTCTGGATCGCAGCTCAGTCCCCGAGTGCGACATTTAGTGCACACTCGAAGAAAGTTTATACTTAGGCGATTCTGGATCGCAGCTAAGTCTTTGAGTGCCACATTTTAGTGCACACTCGGAGAAAGTTTATACTTAGGCGATTATGGATCGCAGCTAAGTCCCCGAGTGCGACGTTTAGTGCACACTCGGAGAAAGTTTATACTTAGGCGATTCTGGATCGTAGCTAAGTCCCCGAGTGCGACGTTTAGTGCACACTCGGAGAAAGTTTATACTTAGGCGATTCTGGTTCGCAGCTAAGTTTTTTTTTAGACCGGAGTCTGCGAACGCGGAAGGATTTTGAATCTGCAAAAAAAACTCAATCTGCTTTGTATTACTTCAACGATACTTGTTCTTTACATTGATTGAGTCGACGGTCACGTGTAGAAGCGCTTCAGGAGATCTCCGTTCCATGCTCGCGGCTCGTCCGTTTCCCTGTCGAGGTTGTAGAGTCGATATGCTCCGTTGTTCAGCACCTTGGAGATGATGAAGGTTCCTTCCGAGGCGGGAGCCAACTTGTGAGGTCTCTGCTGATCCACTCGGAGCACCAAGTCGCTTGCTTGCAAAGTACGACTCCTGACGTGTGGCGCGTGAAAACGCTACAGATCTTGCTGATAAATGGTTGAGCGAGTCAGTGCCATCTCGCGCTCCTCCTCTAGAAGATCCACTTCGTATTGCCTTGCTTGTTCTGCTTCAGCTTCGGAGAAGAGTTCAACTCGTGGAGCGTTGTGAAGCAAGTCACCCGGAAGGACTGCCTCTGCTCCGTAAACGAGGAAGAACGGGGATCACCCTGTAGATCTATTTGGGGTTGTGCGGAGACCCCAAAGCACCGAAGGCAGCTCAGTGACCCATGCGCCGGCGGCATGTCCCACTTCTCGCAGGAGTCGAGGCTTCAAACCTTGCAGAATAAGTCCATTCGCGCGCTCTGCTTGCCCGTTTGTTTGGGGATGTGCCACAGATGCAAAATCCACTCGGATACCTTGGCCTGTACAGAAACCTTTGAATCTGTCCGAGTCAAAGTTTGTTCCATTGTCAGTGATTATGCTGTGAGGTACTCCGAATCTGGAGAGATGATGTCCCTGACAAACTTGATGGTCGTAAGGGCGTCAAGTTTCTTGATGGGCTTGGCTTCAATCCACTTTGTGAACTTGTCGACTGCCACCAGCAGATGTGTGAATCCCCCTTGGCCAGTCCTGAATGGACCGACTGTATCTAATCCCCATACTGCAAACGGCCAAACAAGAGGGATTGTCTTCAATGCAGATGTTGGCTTGTGGGACTTGTTAGAGTAGAACTGACAGCCTTCGCATCGGTCGACCATATCCTTCGCCATTTCATTCGCGTGCAGCCAGAAGAAGCCAGCTCTGAATGCTTTGGCGACGATTGCCCTTGAGGAGGCGTGATGACCGCAGGTTCCCGAGTGAATTTCCTCCAGGATTAACGGTCCCTCCTCCGGGGAGATGCATCGTTGAAGGACGCCTGAAACGCTTTCTTTGTACAACTGGCCATCAATGACAGTGAATGAATTTGACCTGCGGACGATCTGCTGGCTTGTACTTCGTCTTCTAGTAATTCTTGCCTCAGGATGTATGCAATAAATGGCACAGTCCAATCGGGGATGATAGCAAGAATCTCCATGATCAAATCAACCACAGCAGGAACTTCGACTTTAGTCGGTTCTGTCGAGCTCTTTGGTTGTACTGGTTCCTCTGTGAAAGGATCTTCTTTAACTGAAGGAAGGTGGAGGTGCTCGAGGCAGACATCACTCGGTACTGGTCTCCGAGTGGATCCGAGTTTTGCCAACTCATCAGCTGCTTGGTTTTTCAGTCGCGGAACATGGTGGAGTTCCAGACCTTCAAACTTTTTCTCGAGATTCCTCACTGCATTGCAGTATGTGGTCATGGTGGGGTTCCTGACGTCCCACTCCTTCATCACTTGATTAATCACCAAATCCGAATCGCCATAGACCATCAAGCGACGGACGCCAAGTGTGATGGACATGCGCAGTCCATAAAGGAGACCTTCATACTCTGCCTCGTTGTTGGAGGAATCAAAGTGTATATGCAACACGTACTTAAGTTTGTCAACCTTTGGCGATATGATCACAATGCCAGCGCCGGAGCCATTCAACATCTTGGACCCATCGAAGAACATTGTCCAATGAGCCGAGTAGATGTGGGTCGGTTGCTGTTGTTCTACCCATTCTCCTATGAAGTGAGCCAGAGCTTGAGACTTTATAGCTTTCTTGGTCTCGAACTTGATGTCGCGGTATAACATCTCCATTGCCCACTTCGCCAATCGGCCCGATGCGTCCCGATTGTGTAGGATTTCCGACAACGGAGCATCAGAAACGACGGACATCGAGTGGTCTTGAAAATCCCATAGATAAGTTATTGATAATGGGGATACCTCTGCTTGGAAGGAGTCGGGACTTCGGAGACATAATACACTGGCCGTTGAACCTTGTATGCTTTGCCTTCTTCTTCTCGTTCGACTGTGAGAACAGTGCTGACGACTTGATTTGTAGCCGTGATGTACATAAGAAGGGGTTCTTTACTGAGCAGAGCAGTAAGAACCGTCTGGGTGGAAAGTAGGACTTTGAGGTCGTCGAATGCGATTTGGGCTTCGTCTGTCCACTCGAAAGTATCTGATTTCTTCATGAGTCGGTACAGAGGAAGTGCCTTCTCGCCGAGTCGACTGATAAACCTACTCAAAGCCGCTAGGCAACCTGTGAGCCTTTGAACATCGTGTATTCTGACCGGCCGCTCCATTCGGACGATGGTCCCGATCTTTTCGGGGTTGACATCGATCCCTCGTTCGGAAACGAAGAAACCGAGTAACTTACCGCTGGGAACACCGCATGAACACTTGGCTGGGTTGAGCTTGATATCGTACCTATGAAGGTTGGCGAATGTTTCTGCCAAGTCAGTCAGCAGGTCGAAACCTTTGCGTGACTTGACTACGATATCATCCATGTACGCCTCCACATTCCGACCGATCTGGTCGAGGAGGCATTTTTGGATCATGCGCATAAAGGTTGCTCCTGCATTCTTCAAACCAAATGGCATAGTGATGTAGCAGAAGCACCCGAATGGGGTGATGAAGGCTGTTTTTAATTCATCGGGGCCATACAGACGGATCTGATGATAGCCCGAGTAGGCATCAAGGAATGACAAACGCTCGCAGCCCGCAGTCGAATCGACAATTTGATCGATGCGGGGGAGCGGGAAATGGTCTTTCGGGCAGACCTTATTGAGATGTTTGAAGTCGATGCACATTCGGAGAGACTTGTCCTTCTTGGGCACCATGACGACATTGGCGAGCCACTCGGAGTGGTGTACCTCGCGAATGAAGTTGGCTGCCAAAAGCTTAGCCACCTCTTCTCCGATTGCCTTTCTCTTGTGCGCGGCGGACCGACGCAGGCGTTCTTGGACAGGCCGAGCCGCAGGATCCACATGCAGTCGGTGCTCAGCCAACTCCCTGGGTACACCTGGCATGTCAGCGGGCTTCCATGCAAAAATGTCCCAGTTCTCGCGGAGTAATTGGATGAGCTCGGCTTCCTATTTAGGATCGAGGGTTGTGGAGATGTTCGTCGGGGCAGCGGTATCGTCCGTCGGGTGGATGCCGACCTTCTTCGTCTCTCCCGCCGACTGGAATGCAGACTCCGAAGCTGGTTTCTTCGAACGCACCAAGTCAGCGGGGTCGACTGTTTTCTTGTACTCGTCAAGCTCGAGGACAGCCATCTGCTGATCGGCAATCCTCAATCCCTGCTGCAGACACTCCTCGGCCCGCTGCCGATTGCCGGTGATAGTGATCACACCTTTTGGGCCTGGCATCTTCAGCTTCAGGTACACGTAACATGGACGGGCCATGAAACGCGCATACGCCGGGCGGCCCAGAATTGCGTGGTACGCACTCTGTAAGTCTACCACCTCGAACGTTAGCTTTTCCTTGCGGAAGTTCTTGTCGGAGCTGAAAACGACGTCCAGCGTGATTTGGCCGAGTGACTTGGCCTTTCGTCCGGGGACGACTCCATGGAACTGCATGCTGCTCTCACTCAGTTTAGACATCGGAATGCCCATCCCCTTGAGAGTGTCAGCATACATGATGTTCAAGCCGCTGCCGCCGTCCATGAGGACTTTGCGCAGTCGGACTCCTTCCACCATCGGGTCGACGACCAGAGCCTGCCTCCCTCGGGTGGGTACGTGTGCTGGATGATCCGACTGGTCAAAGGTGATCGCAGTCTGAGACCATTTGAGGAACGTGGGGTTGGTCGGCGTGGCCATGTTCACTTCTCTGTTCACCAGCTTCAATCGACTCTTGCTCTCAACGTCAGCAAAAATCATCAGTGTCGCATGGACTTGGGGGAACGGATCCTCCTTGTCCTCCTCATCCTGTTCATTCCCCTTTTCACTGGGTTGTCCTTCGCCGAACCCCTGGATCAGGAGGCGACATTGCCGAGTGGTATGCTTCGGATATATGGCGTTGCCCTCTTCATCCATCTTCATGTGAATTGGACATGGCTGGTCCAGGATGGGGTTTCCGAACTGCTTCTTCTTGGGGGTGAACTGAGCCTTCCCCTTGCCCTTGAACTTGGCATTGGTAACGGCTGGGGTCTCTGCCTGCGGAGTGGACGGAGCTTTCTGCTTCTGCTTCCGAGTGCTGTTCCCATCTCCATCGGCGACTGCTTTGTGCTTGCCGCTCCGAATGCGGTCTTCTTCTTCGCCATTTGCATAGCGTGCCGCTATCTCCATCATGTTACTCATGGAGATGTCACCTGTTCGACCGAACTTCAGGTACAAATCTCTGTACCGCACGCCTGCCTTGAAGGCGCAGATTGCTTGGTGCTCTGTGGCGTTCTCCACCGTGTGGTAGAGGGTCGTCCAATGCTGAATGAAATCGCGCAGGGGCTCATTCTGCTTTTGGACACGGTAGTGGAGCTCCACGAGACCAGCAGGGCGTTTGCACGTCCCTTCGAAGGTCCTGATGAAGACTCGGGCCAGATCTGCCCAGCTGTAGTTGCTTGAGGGAGCCAACTGGTTCAGCCACGCTCGTGTCGAGCCGTCGAGCATCAGAGGGAGGTGTTTCATGGCGACGTGGTCGTCCCCTCCTTCGATCTGGACTGCCACTCGGTAGTCGTCCAGCCATGTTTCTGGCTTGGATTCTCCTGTAAACTTGCTGATCCCCGTTGCCAATCGGAAGTTGGGAGGGATGTCAGCCGAACGGATGGCTTGACTAAAACACTCGGGACCAGAGACGATGGTCCTGCTTCCACTCGGACGGTCCATATCGTGACCATCGCGGTGGGCTCGGCCCCTGTCGACCCTCCTCTGGGCGATATGCCCCCTCGCATCGGGCCTTGGATCATAAGTGTCACCAACTGAACGCCGATCATCATGATGTCAGGGCCCGTAGGGCCCACCCCGCGGAGGGGTGCGTGAGCGGCGACGATCTTCGGGATTCATGGAACGGCTACCTCCTCCGTGTCGCTGATGAGAACCGGGGCTGTGAACTGACCGATGCGTGTTCGCGTGAACAGAACTATTGTGAATCCTGTTGTGCGACTGGGAGACCGCCGAATTTTGCTGCTGCGCCGTGTGCAAGAGGGCACTGATCTGCTCGATCCCTCTGCCAGCCTCTGAATCAGTCGGCTGGAGGGAATCGGCTATCTTGGCGACGGCAGCCAGGTTGAGGACGGGTGTGCGGAACACCTCCACGTTGCTCTGACGAGTGCGCCGACTCGCAGAACGGCGGGGTTGACGGCGAGCGCCGAAGGTTTCGCCGACCTCGTGCTCGTTTCGGCCGGTTTGGCGGGGGCTTTCATGGGAGTTGGCCATGTGCACTTCGGCTACAGGCCCGCGACCCATGTACTCGGAAGGGAACTCAGTCGGAACTGAGTCCGAGCACTGGGGCGGCGGCGCAACTACAACCGACTCGAGGACCGCCACTTGTGAAGACGTGCTCTGGCGCGCCTGGGCGTGTTGCACCCAACGCTGGAGCCGCGGACGGCGAGACCGCTTGTTGCGGCGTGCGACAGGGGCGTAGGTCGACACCGGAGTCGACTTCTGGAGAAGAAGGATACCGCGGGCGCCGGCACGGAAGTGTGTAGCCCCGCGACTGGGAAGCGCCTCGACGTCGAGAGGGGCATCCCGAAGCCATGCCGAATCATCAACAATGAAGGAGATTGCACCGAAGAGGATCTCGTGACCCATGCTCAAATCTCCACCAGATGACATGATGAGAAGATGTAGTCGCAAACTCGCCGGAAGTCGCTTAGACGCCTGCCCCATGGTGGGCGCCAACTATCGTGGGTATAAGTCTGACAGTAGATGTGTAGGGTACGAAAGTATGGGCAGAGCCTTAGCTACGGCGAGGTTGTATGAGTTCAGGCCCCTCTACGGTGGAGGTAAAAGCCCTACGTCTCAGTGCTCTTTGGAGCTTGTTGTCGAGTGGAATATGGATTACAGTGAATTGCTAACCCCTGCACCAGTGGGGAAGGACGGCTTATATAGAGTGCGTTGTCCTTCACAACGGTTCGGTGCGCAGGGGTGGATTAGTGGCGAATAAATGCCTACGTTACAGGTAATGTATGTCTTAAATGCTAATAAAGGTACGTGGAAACGTATGACCGTTGCCCTCCAGGGGGTTACGATGTACAGAGTGAAATCCAGTCGGTAAGTTTGATATGCTCCGAATGCTCATCTCCGACTGGATGATGGAGGAATTGCCACCGACTGGATGATGGGAAGTCCTTAATTCAGTCGGAACTGACTAAGGGCCTTATCCCTTATGAAGGGTAGTCCTTGGGTAGGACCTATAGGGCAGATCTATGACCCTACCCTAGGACTATAACCCCATCACCCATGTTGAGAGGTATGAGACCTCAGATTCTTTGTGTGCAAAGTAAGGGAGAAAGGCTCAATCACTGAGCATGTGCTCAGATTGTCTGGCTGCTACAATTGGTTGAATCGAGTGGGAGTTGATCTTCCAGATAAGATAGTGATTGACATAGTTCTCCAAAGTCCCTGCCACCAAGCTACTGGAGCATCGTGATGAACTATAGCATATCAGGGATGGACAAGATGATCCCTGAGTTATTCGTGATGTTTGACACCGCAAAAGTAGAAATCAAGTAGGAGCATTAATTGTTGATGGTTAGTAAAACCACTAGTTTCGAGAAGGGCAAAGGCAAGAAGGGATACTTCATGAAAGGCAAACCAGTTGCCTCTCTAGTGAAGAAAACCAAGGTTGAACCCAAACCCGAGACTAAGTGCTTCTATTATGAGGGAACGATCACTGAAGCGAAACTACCCTAAATACTTGGTAGATAAGAAGGCTCGCAAAGTCGACAAAATTATATTGGATATAAGTGATATTGATGTGTACCTTACTAGTACTCCTAGTAGCACCGGGGTATTAGATACCGGTTCAGTTCCTAAGTGTTAGTAACCCGAAATTATAACTACGGAATAAACGGATAGTAGCAAGGGTGAGGTGACGATGTGTGTTGGAAGTAACTCCAAGGTTGGTGTGATCAAACATCGCACGCTCCCTCTACCATCGGGATTAGTGTTGAACCTAAATAATTGTTATTTGGTGTTTGCGTTGAGCATAGACATGATTAGATTGTGTTTATCACAATATGGTTATTCATTTAAAGAGAATAATGGTTATTCTGTTTACTTGAATAACACCTTCAATGGTATTGCACCTAAATGAATGGTTTATTGAATCCTGATCGTAGTGTTACACATGTTGATAATATTGTTGCAAAAAGATATAAAGTAGTAATGATAGTACAACTAATATTGTGGCACTGCCGCTTGAGTCATATTGGGATAAAACACATGAAGAAGCTCCATGCCGATGGATCTTTGGACTCACTCATTTTTGAATCGTTTGAGACATGTGAACCATGCCTATTGGTGTAAGTGCATGAAGAAATTCCATGCAGATGGATCGTTTAGACTCACTTGATTTGGAATCACTTGAGGCATGCAAAACATGCCACATGGGCAAGATGACTGAAGGCTTCGTTTTCAGTGAGATGGAATGAGCAAGTGACTTGTTGGAACTAATATATTTTAATGTATGCAGTCCAATGAGTGCTGAGGCACGCAGTGGATATTGTTATGTTCTTATTTCACTGATGATTTGAGTAGATCCTGGTGTGTTTGCTTGATGAATCACAAAGTCTAAAATATTAAAAAGTTCAAACAATTTCAGAGTGAAGTTGAAGATCGTCGTGACAACGGGATAATATCTACGATGTGATCGTGGAGGTAAATATATATCTGTGTTTCAAGTTTGGTAAACATCTAAGACAATGTAAAAATTGTTTCACAACTCATGCCACCTGGAACACCATAGTGTGATGGTGTGTCCGAACGTCATAGTCGCGCCCTATTGGATATGGTGCATACTGTGATGTCTCTTATCAAATTACCACTGTCTGTTTTGGGTTAGGCATTAGACGCAACCGCATTCACTTTAAATAGGGAACCACGTAATTCCGTTGAGATGACACCGTATGAACTATGATTTGGAAAAACCTAAGCTATCTATTCTTAAAAGTTTGGGGCTACGACGCTTATGTGAAAAAGTTTTAGCCTGATAAGCTCGAACCCAAAGCGGATAAATGCATCTTCATAGGACACCCGAAACAGTTGGGTATACCTCCTATCTCAGATCCGGAAGCAAAGTGTTTGTTTCTAGAAACGGGTCCTTTCTCAAGAAAAAGTTTCTCTTGAAAGAATTGAGTGGGAGGATGGTGGAAACTTGATGGGGCTATTGAACCGTCACTTCAACCAATGAGTAGCACGGCGTAGGAAGATGTTCCTGTGGCGCCTACACTAGTTGAAGTGGATAGCTGATGATGGTGATCATGAAGCTTCGGATCAAGTTAATACCAAACCACGTAGGTCGACAAGGAAATGTACTGCTCTAGAGTAGTACGGTAATCGTGTCTTGGAGGTCATGTTGCTAGTCAACAATGAACCTACGAGCTATGGAGAAGCGATGGTGGGCCCGGATTCCGACAAATGGCAGAAGGCCATGAAATC
Source organism: Hordeum vulgare subsp. vulgare (assembly GCF_904849725.1). Lineage (NCBI taxonomy): Eukaryota > Viridiplantae > Streptophyta > Magnoliopsida > Poales > Poaceae > Hordeum > Hordeum vulgare. Next base: position 138,333,580 of record NC_058522.1, read on the forward strand.
CGAGACATGATCCATGTATGAAAACAAAGTGTAGACTTTGGAAGAACTACTTGATGGTTGTAAATCTATTAAGTAGAAGTGGATCCTTAAAAGGAAGACGGGCGATGATGGTAAATGTCACCATTAAGAAAGCTCGACTTCCGGCAAAGATGTTTCCCACAAGTTCAAGGAGTTGACTACGATGTGACATTCTCACCCGTAGATATACTAAAGTCTGTTGGAATTATGTTAGCAGTTGCTGCATTTTTTCAATTATGAAATCTTGCAGATGGATGTCCAAACATTGTTTCCTCGACGGTTTCCTTGAGGAAAGGTTGTATGTGATACAACCAGAAGGTTTTGTCGATCCTAAGGATGTTAACAAGTATGCAAGCTCCAGCGATCCTTCTATGGACTAGAGCAACCATTTCGGAGTTGGAATATACGCTTTGATAAGATGATCCAAGTTTTTGGGTTTATACATAGTTTATGAGAAACTTGTATTTCCAAGAATGTGAGTGGGAGCACTATATAATTTCTCATGGGTATATGTGGTTGACATATTGTTGATCAGAAATGATGCAGAATTTCTGGAAAGCATATATGGTTGTTTGAAAAGTGTTTTTCAAAGGAAAACCTGAATTAAGACTGCTTGAACATTGAGCATGAACATCTATGGAGATAGATCAACACGCTTGATAAAACTTTCAGTAAATGCATACCTTAAGAAATTTTGAGGAGTTCAAAGTAGTTCGGTCAAAGAAAAAAGTTCTTTGTTGTGTTTTAAAGGTGTGAAATTTGAGTAATACTCAAAGCTCGACCACGACACAAGAAAGAGAAAGGACGAAGGTCGTCCCCTATGCCTTAGCCATAGGCTCCATATTATGCCACGTTGTGTATGACACCTGATATGTGCATTGCCATGAGTCAGTCAAGGGGTACAAGAGTGATCCAGGAATGGGTCAGTGGATAGCGGTCAATATTATCCTTAGTAACTAGTGGACTAAGGAAAAAAAATCTCGATTATGGAGGTCACAAAAGAGTTCGTCGTAAAGGGTTACGTCGATGCAAGCTTTGACACTAATCCGGATAACTCTAAGTAGTAAACCGGATTCGTATAGTGCAGTAGTCATTTGGAAATTGTTCCAAGTGAAGTGTGGTAGAAGGATCTATAGTATGACATAGAGATTTGTGAAGTACACACGCATCTGAATGTGTCGGACCCGTTGACTAAAAACCTCTCTCACAAGCAAGACATGATCAAACCCTAGAATTGTATGGGTGTTAGATTCATTGCAATCACATAGTAATGTGAACTAGATTATTGACTCTAGTGCAAGTGGGAGACTGTTGGAAATATGCCCTAGAGGAAATAAGAAATTGGTTATTATTATAATTTTCCTTGTTCATGATAATCGTTTATTATCCATGCTAGAATTTTATTGATTGTAAACTAAAATACATGTGTGGATACATAGACAAAAAAATGTTCCTAATGAGCCTCTGAAGGACTAGCTCGTTGATCAGAGATGGTTAAGGTTTCCTGGCCATAGACATGAGATGTCGTTTGATAACGGGGTCACATCATTAGGAGAATGATGTGATGGACAAGACCCATACCATGAACATAGCATATGATCGTGTCAGTTTATTGCTACTCTTTTCTGCATGTCAATGTATCTATTCCAATGACAATGAGATCATGCAACTCCCAGACTCCGAAGGAATACCTTGTGTGTATCAAACGTCACAACGTAACTGGGTGACTATAAACGTGCTCTACAGGTATATCCGAAGGTGTCTATTGGGTTGGCATGGATCAAGACTGGGATTTGTCACTCCGTGTGACGGAGAGGTATCTCGGGGCCCACTCGGTAATACAACATCACAATAGGCCTTCCAAGCAATGTGACCAAGGAGTTAGTCACGGGATCTTGTATTACGAAACGAGTAAAGAGACTTGTTGGTAACGAGAATGAACTAGGTATAGAGATACCGAGGATCGAATCTCGGGCAAGTAACATACCGATGGACAAAGGGAATAGTATACGGGATTAACTGAATCCTTGACACGGAGATTCGATCAATAAAGATCTTCATAGAATATGTAGGAGCCAATATGGGCATCCATGTCCCTCTATTGGTTATTGATCGACGAATGTCTCACGTCATGTCTGCATAGTTCTCGAACCCGCAGGGTCTGCACACTTAAGGTTCGGTGACGTTTTGGTATTATTGAGTTATGTGCTTTTGATAACAGAAAGTGGATCAGAGTCGTGTATGAGTTCCCAGACGCCACGAGGATCTCTAGAATAGTCCGGAGGTAAAGATTGATATATAGGAAGTCTTTTTTTGGTCATCGAAAAAGTTTTGGTATTTTCGGTAGTGTACCGGGAATGCGGGGAGGGCCATCGGGAGGGGTCACTCACGCCGGGAGGCTACATGGGCTTTAGGGGTGGCACACCAGCCCTTAGTGGGCTGGTCGAGCCAGCCCCAAAGGGCCCATGCGGCCAAGAGGTGGGAGAAGAAAAAACCAAAGGAAGGAGGGGAATATTGCAAGTAGGAGAGGAATCCTACTTGGAGTAGGATTGGAGGTGGATTCTTCCACCTCCACCCTATTCGGCCGAACCCCTTGAAGTGTTTTTGGCTGCCTCCTCCCCTCCCTCCCTCCTATATATACTAGAGAAATTGAGGGCTGCCCTAACCCTAATAAGCCACATGCTGCCCTCTCTCTCTCTCTAGGTTGTTTTCTCCTCTAGATTAGTTCAGGAGAGCTTGGTGAAGCCCTGCTGGATTAGTTCACCACCACCACCACCATGCCATCGTGCTGGAGAACTCATCTACCTCTCTGCCCCTCTTGCTGGATCAAGAAGGCAGAGATCATCATCGAGCTGTACGTGTGCTGAACGCGGAGGTGTCGTCCGTTCGGCACTAGATCGGGAAGGATCGTGATGAGATCGCGGGATGGATCGTGATTGGATAGCGAAGACGTACGACCACATCAACCGCGTTATATACGTTTCCGCTTAGCGACCTACAAGGGTATGTAGATGCACTCTCCCCTCTCGTAGATGGTCATCACCATGGATATATCTTGTGTGCACGTAGGGAAAATTTTGTTTCCCATGCAACGTTCCTCAACAATGATGTCTTAGTCCTTACCGATGTGGCCTCAACCTGAGGGAAGGAGATCGTTCTGGTGGATAAGGGTGGATCGGGGGCTCTCTTTGTTCCTCCCAGCCCACCTCCTAAGAAGGACTAGAAGCGCACTAAGGTAGATGTGCATGACAAGATCAACAATTTTGTCAGAATCTCAAAATTGAGCAATGCAGTAAAAAACAAGAACGCAAGATCTGCGGCCTCCCCGACGGAGGACCGTCGGGCACAATGAGTCTTCTCAGCTGGAACTGTCTTGGGATTGGCAATGCCCTGACACTTCAAGAACTCCGCGAGCTCGCACTAAAGTTTTCCCCTAAAGTACTTTGCATTGTAGAAACTCAAGTAAGTCTGGAGAGAGCGAAAAATTTATCAAGTACTTTAGGTTATGATCGGTCTTTTGTTGTTGATGCCACAGGTAGAAGTGGCAGCTTAGCACTTTTTTGGAATGATGAAATAAAGATTGAGATTTTGGTTATTCGCAGAATCATATTGATGTAAATGTTTCAAATTTGGGTGGCAATCCGTGGAGATTGTCCTGCTTCTATGGTGAAGCCCAAACACATCTCATGCATAGGACTTGGGACACGATGAAAGGCATGTCCACTCTGTATGATTTGTCGTGGGTGTGCGTTGGAGACTTCAACGAAGTGCTGCAATTTGACGAGCATGATGGGACTGGTCAGAGAAGCCACACACAAGTTCATGGCTTTCGCGAAGCTTTGGACATCTACGGTCTTTTGGACCTGGGTTTCCAGGGCAGAAGATGGACTTTTGAGAAGAAAGTAGCAGCTGGTACTTCCACTCGTGTGCGGCTGGATAGAGCTTTGGGATCGGTTCACTCGTGCACACAATTCCCCCTCGCTCTTGTTGAGCACCTTACTGCGGCAACATCTGATCACTCCCCTATTTTGCTGAGATTGGACTGGAGTTCACATCCGAGGACGCCAAAAATCTTCCGCTACGAGACAATGTGGGACACACACGCTGATTTGATCCCCACTATATGTTCGGCATGGGAGGCAAACAGACACAAAACGAAGGCTAGTGATGTTTGAATTCATCTTGACTTGCTGGTCAACACTTGGGTGTCTCGAGCAAGCACACTTTTGGCAGCGTCCGGACAGAGATGAGGAGGTTAAAGAAAGAATTGGAACAAATGAGGTCTAACCCATCTAGGGATGGGCCTAGCCACGGTGAGATCAAAGTTAAAGACCGACTCATTGGACTCTATATGAGGGAAGAGGTGATGCGGCGCCAGCGATCGAGGGTCGAGTGGTTGTCGGACGAAGACGGGAACACCACTTTTTTCACCTACAAGCTTCGAATTGGCGCAGGAAAATTGGATCAAAGCATTACAGAAGTCGTATGGGCAACTTACGGAAGACTTGACAGAGATGCAACTTCTTGCTCTGGCCTTCTATAAAAATCTTTACACCTCTGAGGGTGTACAAGGGGTTGAGGATGTGTTGCAAAATGTCCTAGTTAAAGTGTTGGCAAATATGAATAATGCTCTTTTGGCACCCTACAAGGAGGAAGGGGTTAAGAAGGATCTTTTTCAAATGTTCCCAGTGAAAGCTTCGGGACCAGACGGTTTTCCCGCCCACTTTTTTCAGCGTCACTAGGACATTTGCGGGGAGGCTGTCACTAAGGCAGTCTTAGGCATTGTAAGGGGGGAGGAAAATCTTGAGTGAATGAATGATACTATGTTGGTCCTAATCCCAAAGGTATCAAACCCCACCCTCTGGTCACAATTCCGCCCGATAAGTCTCTGCAATGTTTTTTATAAGATAGCATCAAAGTCCTTGCTAATCTATTGAAAGAGGTGATGTTGGAAGTTATACCGGAGGCGCAATCGGCGTTTGTCCCGGGAAGGCTTATCACAGATAATATTATCTCATCTTACGAATGCTTACATTTTATGAAGAGAAGTCGATCAAAAAACAATGCCCACTGTGCCCTAAAACTTGATATGATGAAAGCTTATGGTAGAGTTGAATGGAGTTATCTGGAAGAAATTATGTTGAAGATGGGCTTTGCAGCGTCTTGGGTTGCCACAATTATGTCTATGGTGACCATTGTATCGTTTGCAGTAATGTTCAACGGGACCAAACTGGAGGAACTCAAACCGACACGAGGTATTCGTCAGGGAGATCCTATATCTACATATATCTTCTTGTTAGCAGCACATGGCCTTTCGTGCCTCTTAAATTCTAAGTATCAATCATCCCTAGTTGGAGGCATCAAGGTGGCACCATCGGCATCGCCGGTGAACCACCTTTTATTCGTGGATGATAGCCTCCTGTTTTTCAAGGCGAGTGTCAATGGAGCGGAGGAGGTACCAAACCTTCTGAATACTTATTGCATGGCTTCAGGCCAGAGGGTCAAGAGAGACAAGTCATCAATTTTCTTTAGTAAGGGGTGTCCTCAGATTGTAAAAGATGTTGTCAAAGTTGTCTTCATGTTCCTAATGAATCCCTTAGTGACAGATATTTGGGGATGCCAATTGATGTTGGCCACTCCAAAAGAGGCACTTTCAAACATTTGAGTGACAGAGTTTGGGACAAGGTAAAAGGCTGGATGGGAAAGTGTCCGTCTGTTGGGGGAAGGAGGTCCTCATCAAATCAGTTGTTCAACTAATTCCAGTTTACTCGATGTCTTGCTTCAAACTTCCTCGTGGCTTATGTGATCATATTGGATCGCTCATCAGAAAGTTCTGGTGGGGATGCAAATAGGGCGAAAGGAAGCGAGCATGGGTATCATGGGAGATTATGACAAGACCAAAGTATCTCGGAGGGCTTGGTTTCAGGGATCTAGAACTTTTCAACCTTGCCCTGCTCGCGAGGCAGTCTTGGAGAATCTTGCAAGAACCGTTCTCGCTCAGTGCATGAATTTTGAAAGCTCCATACTTTCCAAATTCTAATTTTCTGGGGGCTGAGCTGGGGTCTCGACCATCTCAGGTTTGGAGAGCTATACAAGAGGGGCGTGACATGATGAAGCGAGGGATTATCAGGTGAATTGGTAATGGTCAAACGACCCATATCTGGGAAGATAATTGGATCCCTAAGGAGGCGTCTTTGCGACCAATCACCTCTCTGCTGCCGAATCCTCCAACGACGGTTTTAGAACTCCTACTGCTAGCTATGGGTGCTTGGAATGAAGAGATCATTCGATCTACTTTCTTGAGAACCGATGTTGATGCGATTTTGAGGATCCCGGTATGCACCAGAAACACTCAAGACTTTTGGGTGTGGCACCCTGATCCGAAGGGGGGGTTCAAAGTGAGTTCCTCCTACAAACTCATGGTCACAACAAAAATTCAGAGAGAGAATTGGCTGGAAGGAAGGGCTGGTCTCTCGGATACAACACGGGGAGGCAATTCACGGACTTCCCTTTGGAACATATTGGTCCCATCGAATGTGAAAATCTTTGTGTGGAGGTTGCAAAGTTGTCAGAATCATGACTCAAGTCTTAGAATCTTAAAATCTTACTATCCAAAATAGCCCCTCCGATTCTACGATTTTGCCCATAGAATCTAAGTTTCTACAATCCTGGTAGTTAAGATTCTACGATTCACGATCGTACCAATGGAGTTCCAATCCGATTCAGAATCGCGATTCTAACAACTTTGGGAGGTTGGCAAGACACTCTCTGTTGATGATGGACGTGTTGAAGCACCAACATGGCGTAGGTTGATTCATGTCCGTTGTGCGGGTGCACCGACTCCTGGCGTCACGCTCTCAATGACTGCACTAATGCCAGGTGCACATGGGCGCTCACAGACGGGGATCTTGTCTCTAAAATGACAAGAAATACTGAAGTCAATGCCAAGAATTGGCTCTTCGAGTTGACTGAAACGGTGAATCAGAAAGAGTGTGCGAGGATGGTGATTAGATTATGGTCCATATGATATGCAAGGAGGAAAGCAATTCACGAAGCAATCTTCCACAGCCCCTACCATGTGTTCTCCTTTGTTAATTCCTACATCAGCGAGCTAGAACAAATCCCGCTGCATGGTGGGTCTCGGCCGGCTCGTGTCCCGGCTGCACCTGCTGGGGAGAAATGGCTCCCCCACCTTACCAGCACAACAAGTTCAATGTAGATGGGGCTATGGCACGGCATCGACATGGAGGAGCGGTAGCTGCGATTTGCAAGGACCAGACCGGCACTTATCTGGGTTCTTCAGTTGTGGTGTTCCGGGGAACAAACGACCCGGTTATCTTGGAATCATACGTGTGATGGAAAGGACTAGCACTGGCGGAGGACCTTAGTCTCCATCGCATCACCATCGCTTCAGATTGTCAGAATGTTATCAACGACATCAATCAAGGCACCGGAGGACCGCACTCAACCATTGTGCATGAAATAATAGCTCATAGTACTAGTTTCCTTTCTTGTAATTTCATTCATGAGATTAGGAGCCACAACTTTGAGGCTCACAACCTCGCAAAGTTTGCATGTAATTTGGGTCTAGGTAGACATGTCTGGCGGGGGGGTTCCCACGACACTATTCGTGTACCTATAAACATCGTTAACGAATAAAGCGGCGAGTTTCCCTCAAACGTATCTTTTTCTTCATTTTTGACGTGAGAAGGCAAAAAAATGGCGACCGGTGAGAACCCCTCGACCAGAACTTTGCACATGAGGAGAGCATCTCCAACAGATGCGCCAAATAAAGCCCGCGCGAAAAACATGCCTTTTAACGCATGCGTGTCCGCGTGGCACACTCCAGCGGACGAGGGAAAAGTGACGCGTAAAAAAAACAATGCACGCACGGGAAAAAGCGGAGGCATGCGCGGTAGCTTTGGCGTGTGCCGACCCGCGTGCTATAAATCCAGCGCCCCTTCATGCGCCATCTCCGCCGCTCTACCTCGCCACACGCCCTTTCCGCCGCTCTTCCTTCTCGCCTCGCCGCCGCGTCGTCTGGGAAGCTCGGGCTACCGCGGCGTCCGCGCACGCCCCTCCGGCACCTTCTACGCTGAGATGCGCTCCGGTGAGATGCGCCTCGCCCTCGACACGTTCGATACCGTCGACGAGGCCACCCATGTGTACGTCGCGACAGCGTGGCGCCCTAGGTGGCCTCGTAGGGAGATGAACTTCTCCGAGGTGATGACGCTGGAGTGGGCACATCGGCTAGCGCCTCCCCCACGGGTTGTCACCGAAGAGGACCGTCGTCAGAACCGAAGGCGGGAGCGCCGCCTCGACATTGCTGAGATGGACGAGCAGGCCATAGCGACGTGGTGCCAACAGTTCCCGCAGGACGTCCTCGACGAACGCGAATTCTTCGCACAAAGGAGGATGAAGAGGAGGGCGTAGCAAGCCGCCTATCGCGAGGACATACGTATTCGGCATTGCTGAGATGGACGAGCAGGCCATAACGACGTGGTGCCAACAGTTCCCGCACGACGTCCTCGACGAACGCGAATTCTTCGCGCAAAGGAGGATGAAGAGGAGGGCGTAGCAAGCCGCCTATCGCGAGGACATACGTATGCGAAAGCAGGTCGCGCTCTTCAACATCAAGCTCAAAGAAGCGTCGACCTAGGTCGACCCCAACGATGAACAGTGAGTTGACGCCTTCATCACGACGGAGGAGTCGGGAAGGACACCAACGAGTCGGGGGAAGACGACAAGTAGTAGTTTTTATCTTTTTTTATCTATGAACTATGTTTTTATCTATAAACTATCGACGAGGAGTAGTTTCTATCTATGAACTATGGTTGAAATATGAGCGGCACGCTGTATCTTTAGCGCACCTATTGAAGCATTACAACGACAAGCTAAAATTTGCAGCGCCCGGTGAAGCAATTGTCTACTCGGACGGAAAAAAAAAGCCCTTGCACGCGCTGTAAAGAAAATGTGCGCCTCTGTTGGAGATGCTCTCAGCCGCTTTAATTCTTTGTTATATATGTGCTAATAAACCACATATGGAGTACAAGAATGTAAGGCCTCTGTAGTTGCATCGATAGAAACGGATCTGGCAAATTATGTACTTAATTCATGGATTTGGATTCCTTCTCTTATCCATCAAGGAAGAAAATGGATCTCATAAAATCAGCCTCTCATTTGGGCAACTTCATTTATTATGACATACAGAAATGATGGGCAAATACAATAAAACATTCTAAATTTCCTGTCAGGATGAAGATCCAATTTGAACTAGGAATTAGTACAACAATATAGCAATTACGTAGCAATTAATTTAGTTTACACTAAGTAAGCAGATTATATTTTCCCTAGTGGTTATTTTTATATTGTCTAGACTACATAACAGCTGCAAACCACAGTGAAAATTTGCAATAACTTATCAAGCATCATCTCAATAGCTTTTTGTTTTGCCTTCTGGGACCCACATGGCTGCCCAAATTTCATACAATTGCAGAATACAGAGAGCTTTCTTCAGCTACATCTTACCACTGACCCCATGGGCAACTAGCTGATGAAGACCGTGAGCACCTGCCACTTAAACCGATCGTGTTGTTAATTCTCCCATTTTTGGCTGGAATATTGAATAGGAGAATTTGTCTTATAAAGAGGTGAAGCCTGATTTTTTCGACAAAAGGTGAAGCCTGATCACACATGCAAAATAAGGTCCACTTAGGCATCATAAAACAACGGAGACTGTCATGCATACCTTCCGAGAGTAGACTGCTCCATAAAAGATGATAGCCTTCAAGTAACATGGGAAAACCACCAGTGTATACTAATTCCATACTTTCAGGGCTGTGCACCCCATACCATTTGAGGATGGTACCATTCTATCATCCTTCTGAGTTTACTTCTGCATCTGGAATAATCCGTGGAAAGAAGTGATCAACAGTCTTGTAATGAATTGTTCTTTAATGGGATCCTGAATGCCATCATAGCAGAACAACTGACCATGCCTTCTTACATTTGTTACAGCAAAGTAATAGAATTACCAAGGGATAAAGTACCATGAATTAGTTTTCTATCTGCATGTCCCTCCTGCTTCTTAGGCCAAGCACTAGCCAGAGCAACTGCATGGCTGGCATTCTTGTACTGTTTTCCACTGTAACGGTCCAGGATGTTTACATTTTCATTGATGAAAGCTCCAATAATTTGCCGTGTTATTAAGTCTCCTGCTGACAGATATTACAGCAAGACATCTCAAAGAAAATAGTCAACTAGAAGACCCTCGAAATCTCATTCTTCTCGCTGGCAATTTCCCCAAAATTAACTGCTCATAAACCAAACAACAATCATGGAACATCAATTGTCAGTTTCATGACTAACCATCGATTTCCATATGACCATATCCCTCATGAACATCCCATAATCCACCCATTCGAAATTCAAACTTGCGTAGCTTCATCCTTCCTGGACCGAGCATTATGAGGTCATACAGGCTGATTCCACTGCAATTCTTGAGTACAAGTTCTTCCAATGATCCATTCAAGCCTAGATACTCCAGCCACTCGGTACTGCCTACTTTCTCACAGTTGCTAAGGTGGAGGGAAGACAGACTCTTGCAAGCAACTGCGACCGAGAGAAGTCCACTAGAAGTTATTTCAGGTACAGAGTTCAGCCTGAGGGAAGTCAATTTCTCGCTGTAGCATAGATAACCAAGACCGGTGTCATCGATTTGTGAACAGAAACTTAGTGTGAGATCGGTCAGAGAGGGACAGCAAGATATAATCACAAAGAGGTCATGGTTGTCTAACTGATCCCCGTGGGAAGGTGTCCAGCCAGCGTAATCGATCTCTACTTTCCACAAATTGGGGAACCGGGAGAAGAGTGACACCAAAGCTTCAGTGGCAAGGCAAAGGCCACAACCAACCCGGATGGATCCCTTTTGTTCAGCCTGGATGGCGAAGAGACGCTTGGAGACAAGGGAAAGAGAATTCAAGTCACTTCTTTTGATAACCCTCTTGACGATCTCTGCCAGCAGTGCCTCCGGGAGATCCTCCATCGAGTGCTAGTTGGGACTGAGTATCCAGAGTGCTGGACTAAAAGATAAACTATAATGAGATCAAAATGAAGCATCTGAAGATAATTTACAATCAAAATTGATAATTGTTGTGTTCATCAGATTGCTGGGCAAAGAAAGAAGCTACTAAACGCATCATCAAGACATCAACAATAAGCTAAATTCAGTACAGTGCTTTACTTGCTTACTTCGCAGCTTGCACATTCGATTATACGACATTAACGGAACAACAATGTAACTAGAGGGTCGAGCTAACCTAGCTACTGATAATACTGGTTTCCTTGTCGCCTGTATCAATCAAGTAACCGAAGCGGAAAGGAAGGGCAAAAACGAAATCGAATCCGTGCGTACCACGAACCAACCAGCGGAGATATGCCGATTGAGAAGAACGGGACAGAAATGGTGGCCGCCGTGGATGGGCCGGGGGAGGACGGCTCTGTCTCCAGTCAAATTTGAAGGGCAAGTCCCAGACTGATTCCGAATGAGGAGAACCCTGAAACCCTAGTCTTTCCGGGCGAGCGCAAGGGGGCGAGATATTTTGCAGATGGTGAAGAACGCAGGAGGCACTGTTCTTCGCGGTGGAGAGATCTGTGTGCCTCTGTTTCATTTTGTTTTCTTTGCAGGGTCCGGAGGGCGGTGGCGCCGGCCGTCCGGCCAGGATCCAGAACGGTGCTCTCTTGAGCCGTTCGATCTGTCCTCTCGCAGCCGTCAGATCAGCATCTGACATCTCCCGCATGCAGAACGCTACACCCTCCTTCTACTCCCTCTTGTCTTTCGCAATAGGATTTCACCTCACTTTCTACATATAAAAGCAATAATTATCCAAACAAAGTACATAACTGTTGGGGTTGAACCCGTCTTGCGTCGTCAGTTTTTCCAGCTTTCGTTGTTTCCTTGAGTTAGCTAGTCTGTTAGGATTCAATTTTTCTTTCCCTAAAGATTAGGTCAGGGCCACAATACGTGCGCACCATGGCGAGTAGCTACGAGCAGCACGACCGACTCTCATGCATCGTGAACGTGGGATGGCATGTCTGGATCGATTGTGGGCTGATCGCGTGTAATGTGTTTTCTTTCGCACTGAATAAAACGGCAGGAGGCCGAAGCAGAAAAGTTGCAGAATTGCGCAGCACAAAACTCTCTCTCTCTCTCGCTCGTTTTGATCGCAACAAGTGGCATCAGAGCCGTTTTTCTCGATCCCGCGACCATGTCCGCCGATGGGCGTGGCGGCGCTCGCTCGCCGGTGAGGTCCCTGACTCCTCCGTCGCTGCGACGGGGAAGGAGTAGGACCAGGCGCAGTAGCCGCGCCATGGTGGTCCAGGAGCGCGTCGTGTGGGAGCACGGCGGCGGCTCGTTCGTCTACCCCGAGCTCACCTCGACCAACTACACCGAGTGTGCACTCGTCATGAAGGTCAACCTGAAGGCCCAGGACCTTTGGGATGCAATTGAGCTGGGGTGCGACGTCGAGCGCGAGGACAGTGCGGCCATGGCGGCGATCTTGCGCGCCGTGCCCGCGGACATGCACGGCATCCTTGCTGTCAAGCCGTCCGCGAAGGAGGCGTGGGAGGCGGTGAAGGTGCTGAGGATGGGCGTCGAGCGGGCGCGCCAAGCGACGGCGCAACGCCTCTGCAGCGAATTCGAGTCCATCTCCTTCAAGGATGGGGAATCCGTCGATGCGTTCGGGATGCGGATCACGTCCCTCGTCAACAACATGCGCACTGTCGGAGACAACATTGAAGATGCAAAGGTAGTCACCAAGTTCCTTCGAGTTGTTCCATGGTGCTATTCACAGGTGGCGATTGCCATCGAGACGCTGCTCGACGTGAGCACTCTCACGATCGAGGAGTTGACGGGGCGGCTCCGCTCTATGGAGGAGCGCTACGGCCTCGACGACTCCGACGGCTCAAGCTCCGGCACCCTCCTGATGACGGAGGTGGAGTAGGACGTGCGCCGGAAGAACCGTGAGCGTGGCAACGGCGACAACGGCAGCGGCGCCGACGGCAACATCAACAACGGCGACGGCACCGACGCCTCTGGGTCCAACTCCAGGGGGCGCGGTGGGCGAGGACGCGGCCGGGGCGGCGGTTCGCGCAACGGCCCTCGCCCCACAGACCAGTGCAGGTACTGCAAGAAGCTGGGTCATTGGGCACGGGACTACAACACAAGGAAGTGCGAACAGGCGCACCTTGTGAAGGCTGCCAGCGACGACGACGCCGACCCTGCCCTCCTCCTGGCGTCGGTGTGTGCCCTGACGGAGGCCACAGAGGAGCTGGAGGCCCCTGCTCCGCCATCGGAGATCGTCATGCTCAACGAAGAGCGCGCCGGCATGCTGCCCGGGCGTGACGGCGAGCGTCGCGGCTCGGCATGGTTCCTTGACACCGGCGCGAGCAATCACATGACCGGGATCGGTCACTCTTCGTCGAGCTGGACACCGGCGTGGGCGGGAACGTGCGCTTTGGAGATGGGTCCGTGGTGGACATCTGCGGACGCAACACGGTGATGTTCACGTGCCAAGACCGGCGCCAGCGCGCGCTCACCAGGGTGTACTTCATACCCCGTCTGCGCTCGAACATAGTGAGTCTCGGGCAGCTGGGCGAGGTCGGCTGCCGGGTCACGATCGAGCACGTGGAGCTGTGTGTGCTCGACACTCGATGCCAGCTCCTCGCCAAGGTTCAGCGCAATAGCAACCGCCTCTACGTGCTTCGCGTCAAGCCGGCGCAGCCTTAGTGCATGAATGTGCGCTATGACGACGTGTCCTGGTGCTGGCACGCGCGCATGGGACACCTGAACTTCGAGGCGTTGTAGAAGCTAGCTCGAGAGGAGATGGTGCAGGGCCTCCCGCGGATCAACCACGTCGACGAACTATGCAACACATGCCTCGCCGACAAGCAGCGGCGGGCACCGTTCCCACAGCACGCGAAGTGGCACGCCGATAACCTGATCAATCTCGTGCATGGTGATCCGTGCGGCGCGATCTCGCCGCCGACACCCGGGGGAAGAGATACTTCCTGCTCCTCATGGATGACCTAAGCACGTATATGTGGCTGGTCCTTCTTGCTTCCAAGGACAGGGCCCAAGCCGCGATCAGGCGCTTCAAGACCACCGTCGAGGTCGAGGCGGGGTGGCCCCAGCGCGCGCTCCGTACGGACCGGGGTGGCGAGTTCACATCGGCGGTGTTCATGGAATACTGTGCCGAAGAAGGCGTTAAGCGGCAGCTTACGACGTCGTACACACCCCAGCAGAACGGGATGGTGGAGAGACGGAACCAGACAGTGGTCGCCATGGCGCGCAGCATGCTCAAGGCGAAGGGCATGCCGGCTAAGTTCTGGGGGGAGGCGGTCACCACCGCTGTTTACCTCCTGAACCGATCTCCTACGCGCAACGTCGAAGGAAAAACTCCGTACAAGGTATGACACGGTGAAAAACCTAGTGTTCGGCATATTCGTGTGTTTGGATGCGTTGCACATGTCAAGACCGCCAGGCCCATGCTGAAGAAACTGGACGATCGGAGCACGCCCATGGTCTTCATTGGCTATGAGGAAGGAACCAAGGGCTACCGTGTCTTCAACCCTGGGACTGGGCGCGTTCACGTGTCCCGCGACGTGGTCTTTGACGAAGGCGCATGCTGGAAGTGGGATGACCCCACAGCTGCAACAGAGCCGTTCACGATGAGTTACACCGTCTCCGTCACTCGGCCAGATTGCCTAGAGGACGGGGGAGTAGCGGCATCTCCTGCAGCTCGTTCACTTGCATGGGAGCCGGTCACGCCAGGCCCTGCAGGCGAGGACACGCTCGCGGAAGGGGACGCGATGCCGCTCAGCAAAGCGCGCTCCGACGCTGATGTAGAAGGAAGCAACCGGGCCAAAGACCAGGGTGGGCACCCGATGCTCACCTGGAGCAATGACGGCATCCACCAGCGCAACACCAAGTACGACGACGACTTTGTGCATCTCGTCGATGTCATGGACGACGATGAGACCGTGGACCCGGTCTGCCTCGTCGCACGAGAGGAGCCAACCTCGTACCCAGAAGCTACAGCACAACAGTGCTGGCTGCGGGCGATGTGAGAGGAGCTCGCCGCGATCGACGCCAATGACACCTGGGTGCTTGTGGAGCCATCGCCTGGACAATGCCCGATCGGTCTCAAATGGGTCTTCAAGCTGAAGAAGGACCCATCTGGCGCCATCATCAAGTACAAAGCGCGCTTAGTAGCCAAGGGCTACGTGCAGCGCGCCGGCATCGACTTCGAGGAAGTCTTTGCGCCGGTAGCCCGTTTCGACTCTGTGCGACTCCTGACCGTTCTCGCTGCTCACCATGGGTGTGAGGTCCATCACATGGACGTGAAATCGACCTTCCTCAACGGGGATTTGGCAGAGGAGGTCTTCGTCGTGCAGTCGCTGGGGTTCGAGCTCGCTGGACAGGAGCACAAGGTCTTCAAGCTCGCCAAGGCACTGTATGGACTATGTCAGGAACCACGCGCCTGGAACGCGAAGCTGGACAGCAGCATGTTGTCGCTCGGGTTCCAGCGGAGTGACTCTGAGCACGACGTCTACATGCACGACACCGACGACATGCTCCTGGTTGTTGGTGTGTACGTTGATGATTTCATCATCACCGACGCGCAGCCACGGGAGCTGAGAAACTTCAAGGAGGAGATGAAGAAACTCTTCCAGATGAGGGACCTCGGGTGGCTCACCTACTACCTTGGCATAGTGGTACGTCAGACAGGGCGCGACATCACTCTGTGTCAGGCAGGCTATGCACATAAGATGCTCGAGAAGGCGTCCATGGCGGAGTGCAAACCAAGTGCAGTGCCCATGGAAGCGAAGTTGAAGCTTAACAAGGATAGTACAACACTGGCTGTCGACGTCTCGTACTACCGCAACCTGATTGGCAGCTGATACGTCTCCAACGTATCTATAATTTTTGATGGTTTCATGCTATTATTTTGTCAAACTTTGGATATGTTGCATGCCTTTTATATATTTTTTGGGACTAACCTATTAACTCAGTGCCAAGTGCCAGTTCCTGTTTTTTCCATGTTTTTGACCCATTTCACAGGAGATTTTGAAACGGAGTCCAAACGGAAGAAAATCCCCAAAAAGATTTTTTCCGGAATGGAAGAAGATCGGGAAGCTTGGGAGCCAAGGCAGGGGAGTCTCAGGGGCCCCACAAGCCACAGGCTTGTGGACCCCCTGAGCGCCCCCTAACCAAGGGGTTGCGCCTAAAATTCCCTAAAAATCCCAAAAAAATTAGGAGATCATCGAAATCACTTTTCCGCCCCCGCAAGCTTCTGTCTCCGCAAGATCCCATCTGGGGCACGTTCTGGTGCCCTGCTGGAGGGGGGATTCGGACACGGAGGGCTTCTTCATCAACACCATGACATCTCCGATGATGCGTGAGTAGTTCACCATAGACCTATGGGGTCCATAGCTAGTAACTAGATGGCTTTTCTCTCTCTCTTGGATCTTCAATACAAAGTTCTCCATGATCTTCATGGAGATCTATCCGATGTAATCTTCTTTTGCAGTGTGTTTGTCGAGATCCGATGAATTGTGGATTTATGATCAGATTATCTATGAATCTTATTTGAGTTTCTTCTGATCTCTCTTATGCATGATTTCATATCCTTGTAATTCTCTTCGAGTTGTGGGTTTTGTTTGGCCAACTAGATCTATGATTATTGCAATGGGAGAAGTGCTTGGTTTTGGGTTCATACCGTGCGGTGACCTCACCCAGTGACAGTCGTGTTATTGCCATCAAGGGTAAAAAGATGGGGTTTTCATCATTGGTTTGAGATTATCCCTCTACATCATGTCATCTTGCTTAAGGCGTTACTTTGTTCGTCATGAACTCAATACACTAGATGCAAGTTGGATAGCGGTCGACGTGTGGTGTAATAGTAGTAGATGCATAAAGTATCGGTCTACTTGTCTCGGACATGATGCCTATATGTATGATCATTGCCTTAGATAACGTCATGACTTTGCGCGGTTCTATCAATTGCTCGACAGTAATTTGTTCACCCACCATGATATTTGTTATTATGAGAGAAGCGCCTAGTGAACACTATGGCCCCCAGGGTCTACTCCACATCATATTTTCAGCCTTACACTTTTTACTTCGTTGCACTTTCCGCCTTCAGATCTCACTTTGCAAACAATCTTGAAGGGATTGACAACCCCTTTGAAGCGTTGGGTGCAAGCTTGTTTGTGTTTGCGCAGGTACTCTGGACTTGACGAGGCCCTCCTTCTGGATCGATACCTTGGTTCTCAAACTGAGGGAAATACTTACTGCTCCTGTGCTGCATCACCCTTTCCTCTTCAAGGGAAAAACTGACGCAAACCAGAGAAGTAACAAGAAGAATTCCTAGCGCCAAGGAAGGACTTTTGTTGCCGCAACAGAAGAATTTCTGGCGCCGTTGCCGGGGAGGAAGATCAAGTCAAGAACTCATCCAAGTAAGTGTCGCAACCTCATCTCTTGCATTTACTTTGTTTGCCAGTTGCCTCTCGTTTTCCTCTCCCCCACTTCACCAATTTGCCTTTTTCGTTTGCCTTTTTCGATCGCCTTTTCGTTCGCCCTTTTTATCGCCTGCTCTTTGTTTGCTTGTGTGCTTGCTTGCTTGCTGAAGTCACCATGAACGAAAACACCAAACTTTGTGACTTCTCGAATACTAATAATAATGATTTTATTAGTACTCCGATTGCTCCCGCCACTAGTGCGGAGTCATACGAAATCAAAGCCGCTTTGCTGAATCTTGTTATGAAAAAGCAATTCTCTAGCCTTCCTAGTGAAGATGCCGCATCCCATCTCAATACCTTCATTGAGCTTTGCGATATGCAAAAGAAAAAAGATGTGGATAATGACGTGATTAAATTAAAGCTTTTTCCTTTCTCGTTGCGAGATCACGCAAAAACTTGGTTTTCTTGTTTGCCCAAAAATAGTATCGATTCTTGGGATTAGTGCAAAGATGCTTATATATCCAAGTATTTTCCGCCGGCTAAGATCATCTCTCTCCGTAATGATATCATGAATTTCAAGCAACTTGATCATGAACATGTTGCACAAGCTTGGGAGAGAATGAAAATAATGATTAGAAATTGTTCCGCTCATGGCTTGAGCCTTTGGATGATTATTCAAATCTTTTACGCTGGCTTGAATTTTGCTTCTAGAAATATCTTGGACTCCGCCTGAGGTGGAACGTTCATGGAAATCACGTTAGGAGAAGCCACAAAGCTCTTAGACAACATCATGACGAACTACTCTCACTGGCACACTCAAAGGTCACCTACTAGTAAGAAGGTACACGCTATAGAGGAAATTAACTCGTTGAGTGCTAAGATGGACGAGTTAATGAATTTGGTTGCTAGTAGAAGTGCTCCTTTGGATCCTAATGATATGCCTTTGTCTTCTTTGATTGAGAGTAGCAACGCTAGCTTGGACGTTAATTTTGTTGGTAGGAATAACTTTGGCAACAACAATGCTTTTAGAGGAAACTATGTTCCTAGGCCTTTTCCTGGTAACTCCTCTAATAACTTTGGCAACTCCTACAACAATACCCATGGAAATTACAATATATTACCCTCTGATCTAGAGAGTAATATCAAATAGTTCATCAACTCTCAAGATATTTTCAATGCGTCCATAGAGGAAAAGCTACTCAAAATTGACGATTTAGCTAAGAGCGTTGATAGAATGTCTAGTGATGTTGATGCTTTGGAAGTTAGATGTGCTCCTCCCAAAATCAAAATGGATGAAACTTTGAAAGCTATGCGTGTTTCCATGATTGAGAGCCAAGAAAGAACCGCCAAAATTCGTGCTAGACATGAATGGCTTAAAAAGGCGTGTTCTCGTGATGAGAATCACGAAGATCTTAAAGTGCTTGATCCCACTAAATCTTTGTTTTCTTGTGTCAAACCTAATGATTATGGGGCTGGATATGAATCCACTTTGGTTGGAAAGTGCCCCAATGATTCAGAGTCCATCTATCTTGATGCTAAAAGCATTGAAAGTGGAGTAGAAGATGTTAAAACTTTGAGTAGTAATGAAATTACTACCGTGGATTTGAAGGAATTAAATTATGATAGTTGCTCCTTGATTGAAAGCATTTCTTTGATGCAATCCATGTTAAACTCTCCACACGCTTATAGCCAAAACAAGGCCTTTACCGATCATATCGTCGAAGCTATGGTAAAATCTCTTGAAGAGAAACTTGAATTGGAAGTCTCTATTCCTAGAAAGCTTCGTGATGAGTGGGAACCTACCATCAAAATCAAAATCAAAAACTATGAGTGCAATGCTTTGTGTGATTTGGGTGCTAGTGTTTCTCCGATTCCAAAGTCTTTATGTGATGTTCTGGGTTTTAATGAGATTGAAGAGTGTTCTCTTAATTTGCATCTTGCTGATTCTACTGTCAAGAAACCCATCGGAAGGATCAATGATGTTCTTATTGTTGCAAATAGGAACTATGTACCCATTGAAAAGGATCGAGATGGACCTAGAGGGGGGGTGAATAGGTACAGTTCCAAATTTTAATAATTACTTAGCAATTTTAGGCAAAAGTGCGGAATATGAGTGTAGGCCTAATAATTGCTATGACGAGGAGTAAGCTATTTAGAGTGAAGTAAGGCAAGCGGTAAACAATAATCAAATACAAGTACATAATAAGGATTAACACAAGTAGAGAGTTAGGGTTAGGAATAACCGAAACTCCAAGAGAGACAAGGATGTATCCCGATGTTCACTTCCTTGGAGGGAAGCTACGTCACCGTTAGAGGGGCGGATGTTACCACGAAGGCACACCAACGCCACGAAGGCTCACCCTATTCTCCCTTTGAGATAACTCCACGAAGGCGTTTCTCAACCACTAGTGGTAAGCCTTGAGGTGGCTTCCAAACCTTCACAAACTTTCCGGGGGAAATCACAATGGTTTGATTCCTCTCCGAAGACTCCTACCGCCTAGGAGTCTCCAACCTCCAAGAGTAACAACATCACGGGGATTGCTCAAAACTTGCTCAAATCACAAATCACTTTGGTGGGAAGGAGGAGAGGGAGACGATCTATCTTTTGATTGGAACAACACTCAAAGGGACTCACAAATGCTCTTGGGATCTAAGATTTGGTGTAGACAAGAGTGAGTGAGAAGAAAGGTGTTCTTGGATGTGTTCTAGCCGTGTTGGACACCCTCTCACGAAGTGGGTGAGGGGTATATATAGTGGGGAGTGTAAAACAGCCATTGGGGACACTTTAAGTCACACAAGGTCCGGAAGTTTACGGAAGTCCGGGCGTCCGCAAGGGGTCGGACGTCCGATAGGGGTCGGTCGTCCGAGGGCTGTATATATGACTGGAAACACCGTGAATTGAACAGCGACCGGACGTCCGCAGAAGGTCGGAAATCTGAGTTATTCGACTCAACTTCTTCTGGTGGGAGGTTCCAGATTTCCGAAAGGGGACGGATGTCCGGCCCTCGGACGTCCGGAGGGAGCCGGAAATCCGAGTTATAGAGCTCATGTTCTGCTGGTGCCGGGCTCCGGATTTCCGAAGCTGGTCGGACGTCCGGCCCTCGGATGTCCGGAGGGAGCCGGAAATCCGAGTTATATGACTCCAATACTTCTGGTGGAGGGCTACGGATTTCCGAAGCCTGTCGGTCGTCCGGCCCTCGGACGTCCGGAGGGAGCCGGAAGTCCGAGGCAATAGACCTGTTTTGAGATAGGAGCAGATAAGAGAATATGTGGTATTGGGTAGGATAGTGAAGATGTGGTATGAGCAAGTTCATCGCAAAACCTGTGATCCCCTCTTAATAGTGCGGGATCCCTATACTCAATAATAGTAAACTCAAAAGGATAGTCTACATCAACTTTTCTCAATCCCAAGCCTTCTTGAAATATAAATCCCGATCTTCTCAGACCACCTTTGGCACATAATTCTCAATCTACTAAAGTACTTGCCATCCTGAGATACACTCAACAAATAGGATTAGTTTCCTATGTATGTGTTGTCATTAACACCAAAAGTCGATTAGGGGCATAGCATGCACTTTCACCCATGGATTTCATTGTGCTTGACATTGATTGCAGTCCTACTTGCCCTATTATTCTTGGTAGACCTTTCCTAAGGACTATCAGTGCTATCATCGATATGAAGGAAGGGAATATTAGATTTCAATTTCCTTTAAGGAAGGGCATGGAACACTTTCCTAGAAAGAAAATAAGATTGCCTTATGAATCCATGATGAGGGCCATTTATGGTTTGAGCACCAAAGACGACGATACGTGATTCTATCGCTTTTATGCCTAGCTAAGGGCGTTTAACAATAGCGCTTGTTGGGAGGCAACCCAATGAATTTATTTATTTTTCTTTCAGTTTTGTTGCGTCTACACCATCACAATTCTGTTGTGATTGTTTTTTGTGTTTCTTTTTGTGTTTGAGCCAAGCAAAACCTTTATGACTAGTCTTGGTAATGGTTGTTTGATCCTGCTGGAAAAAGACAGAAACTTTTTGCTCACGAGATGATTTTTCATTTTTATTCAGAAATATCTTTTGAGTTGATTCTTTTTGCTGCTGGTTTATATGCTTTTTTTCCAGGCCGTCATAAGTTTTCAGATTTTTTGAGGTACCAGAAGTATACGAAGTATACAGATTGCTACAGACTGGTCTATTTTTGACAGATTCTGTTTTTGTTGAGTTGGTTGCTTGTTTTGATGAAACTATGGTTAGTATGGGGGGTACTAGACATGGAAAAGTGAGAATACAGTAGCCCAACACCAATATAGATGGAATTCAAGTTTGCTACAGTACCAAAAGAAGTGGTAGTTTGTTTTCTTGTACTAACGTTATCACGAGTTTCTGTTTAAGTTTTGTGTTGTGAAGTTTTCAAGTTTTGGGTGATGTTCTCATGGATGATGAGATAAGGAGTGGAAATAGCTCAAGCTTGGGGATGCCCAAGGCATCCCAATCAAAATTCAAGGACACCAAAAAGCCTAAGCTTTGGGATGCCCCGGGAAGGCATCCCCTCTTTCGTCTTCAATCCATCGGTAACATTACTTGGAGCTATATTTTTATTCACCACATGATATGTGTTTTGCTTGGAGCGTATTGTATCGTAGGAGTCTTTTCTTTTTGTTGTGTCACAATCATCCTTGATGCACACCTTTTTGAGAGATAGAGAGACATGCACTCATCATGATTTTGCTAGAATGCTCATAGTGCTTCACTTATATCTTTTGAGCTAGATACTTTTGCTCTAGTGCTTCACTTATATCTTTTAGAGCACGGCGGTGCGTGATTTGGTAGTTGGCTTATGCTATGAAAGTAGTCCCAAAAGTGATAGATACCTAAAGAGGATGCAAAAACCTCCATCTTCATGTGCATTGAGTAGAAAGAGAAGTTTTGATTCCTCTCAATTAGTTTTGAGACGTGGATTCAGTAATATTGAGAGCTAGGTTAGTAGGGTGTTGTGAATCTAGAGATACTTGTGTTGAGGTTAGTGATTCCCGTAGCATGCACGTATGGTGAACCTCTATGTTAGGAAGTGGGAGCATAATTGATCTATCGATTGTCATCCTTTGTGTTGAGGTCGGGATCGCGCGATGGTTTACACCTACCAACCCTTCCCCTCGGAGTATGCATTTAGTACTTTGTTTCGATTACTAATAAAAACTTTCGCAATAAGTATGTGAGTTCTTCATGACTAAAGTGAGCCCATGGTATAGATGCACTTTCACCTTCCACCATTGCTAGCCTCTCTAGTGCCGCGCAATTCTCGCCGGTGCACAAACCCACCAAATTCCTTCCTCAAAACAGCCACCATATCTACCTACTATGGCATTTTCATAGCCATTCCGAGATATATTGCCATGAAACTCCCACCGTTCCGTCTAATGACTTGTGCCATCACTCTCATATTGCCATTGCATGATCGTAAGATAGCTAGCGAGATGTTTTCAACGTCATATGCCATGCTAGATCGTTGCATCCGGGTACACTGCCGGAGGAATTCCCTATGGAGTCATCATCATTGTGATCTTTGAGCTGTGAGTAAATAAAAGTGTGATGATCATCATTATTAGAGCATTGTCCCATGTGAGGAAAAAAAAGAGAGGCAAAAGCGCCCAAAAAAAAGAGAAAATAAAAAAAGAGAAAAAAGAAAAAAAAGAAAAAAAGAGGCCTAAGAGCCCAAATGAAAAAAAGAGAGAAAAGAGAGAAGGGACAATGCTACTATTTTTTTTCCACACTTGTGCTTTATGATAGCACCATGTTCTTCATGATTGAGAGCTTCTTGCTTCATCACCACCATATGCTAGTGGGAATCTTCATTATAAAACTTGGCTTGTATATTCCAATGATGGGCTTCCTCAAAATTGCCCTAGGTCTTCGTGAGCAAGCAAGTTGGATGCACACCCACTAGTTTTTCCTTTTGAGCTTTCACATACTTATAGCTCTAGTGCATCCTTTTGTATGGCAATCCCTGCTCATCCACATTGATATCTATTAATGGGCATCTCCATAGCCTATTGATACGCCGAGTCAATGTGACCATCTCCTCTTTTTTGTATCACAACCACCACCACACTCTATTCCACCTATAGTGCTATATCCATGGCTCGCGCTCATGTATTGCGTGATAGTTATAAAAAGTTTGAGAAATCAAGAGTATGAAAACAATTACTTGGCCAATACCGGGGTTGTGCATGATTTACATTAGTTGTGTGAGGATGATGGAGCATAGCCAGACTATATGATTTTGTAGGGATAACTTTCTTTGGCCTTGTTATTTTGAAAGTTCATGATTACCTTGCTAGTTTGCTTGAAGTATTATTGTTTTCATGTTAATAGCAAACTATTGTTTTGAATCTTACGGATCTGAACATTCATGTCACGTGAAAGAAGTTGCAAAGGACAACTATGCTAGGTAGCATTCCACATCAAAATTTCATTCTTTATCACTTCCCTACTCGAGGACGAGCATGAGTTAAGCTTGGGGATGCTTGATACGTCTCCAACGTATCTATAATTTTTTATGGTTCCATGCTATTATCTTTTCAAACTTTGGATGTTTTGCATGTATTTCATATATTTTTTGGGACTAACTTATTAACTCAGTGCCAAGTGCCAGTTCTTGTTTTTCCATGTTTTTGACCCCTTTCAGAGGAGATTTTGAAACGGAGTCCAAACGGAAGAAAATCCCCGAAAATATTTTTCCGGGACGGAAGAAGATCGGGAAGCTTGGGAGCCAAGGCAGGGGAGCCTCAGGGGCCCCACAAGCCCCCACCCCGCAGCCTACAGGCTTGTCGGCCCCCTGAGCGCCCCCTTACCTAGGGGTTGTGCCAATAAATTCCCTAAAAATCCCAAAAAAATCACGAGATCATCGAAATCACTTTTCCGCCGCCGCAAGCTTCTGTTTCCGCAAGATCCCATCTGGGGCACGTTCTGGTGCCCTGCCGGAGGGGGTTCGAATACGGAGGGCTTCTTCATCAATACCATGACCTCTGCGATGATGCGTGAGTAGTTCACCATAGACCTACGGGTCCATAGCTAGTAACTAGATGGCTTCTTCTCTCTCTTGGATCTTCAATACAAAGTTCTTCATGATCTTCATGGAGATCTATCCGATGTAATCTTCTTTTGCGGTGTGTTTGTCGAGATCCGATGAATTGTGGATTTATGACCAGATTATCTATGAATCTTATTTGAGTTTCTTTTGATCTCCCTTATGCATGATTTCATATCCTTGTAATTCTTTTCGAGTTGTGGGTTTTGTTTGGCCAACTAGATCTATGATTCTTGCAATGGGAGAAGTGCTTGGTTTTGGGTTCATATCGTGCGGTGACCTCACCCAGTGACAGAATGGGTAGCGAGGCACGCATCGTGTTGTTGCCATCAAGGGTAAAAAGATGGGGTTTTCATCATTGGTTTGAGATTATCCCTCTACATCATGTAATCTTGCTTAAGGCATTACTCTGTTTGTCATGAACTCAATACACTAGATGCATGCTGGATAGCGGTCGATGTGTGGAGTAATAGTAGTAGATGCAGAAAGTATCGGTCTACTTGTCTCGGACGTGATGCCTATATGTATGATCATTGCCTTAGATATCGTCATGACTTTGCGCGGTTCTATCAATTGCTCAACAGTAATTTGTTCACCCACCGTGATATTTGCTATTATGAGAGAAGCCTCTAGTGAACACTATGGCCCCCAGGGTCTACTCCACACCATATTTTCAGCCTTACACTTTTTACTTCGTTGCACTTTCCGCATTCAGATCTCACTTTGCAAACAATCTTGAAGGGATTGACAACCCCTTTGAAGCATTGGGTGCAAGCTTGTTTGTGTTTGCGCAGGTACTCTGGACTTGACGAGGCCCTCCTTCTGGATCAATACCTTGGTTCTCAAACTGAGGGAAATACTTACTGCTCCTGTGCTGCATCACCCTTTCCTCTTAAAGGGAAAAACCGACGCAAACCAGAGAAGTAACAAGAAGAACTCCTTGCGCCAAGGAAGGACTTTTGTTGCCGCAGCAGCAGCCTGCGGTACCTGGTGCAGACCAGGCCCGACATCACGTTTGCAGTCTCCTACCTCAGCCGTTTGATGGAGAAACCCACCATCGAGCACCTGACGGCGGCCAAGCACTTGCTGAGGTACATCGACGGCACTCTGACGCTCGGGTGTGTGTATCTTAGGGGGAGCGGAGACCCCTCACTCATTGGCTACAGCGACTCCGACCTTGGCGGTGACGTCAACGACCGCAAGAGCACCACCGACTCGCTCTTCTTCCTTGACAAGAGCCCGATCAGCTGGCAGTCCACCAAGCAGAAGGTGGTCTCGCTGTCATCATGTGAGGCGGAGTATGTCGCTGACGCATCCACCACTTGTCAGGGCATGTGGCTCTCTTGACCGCTGGCAAAAGCAACGGGCGCCGAGAGCAAGCCACCTGCAATTTTGATTGACAACAAGTCTGCGATTCAGCTCAGCAAAAACCCGGTGTTCCATGACAGAAGCAAGCACACAGAGATCCGATACCACTTCCTCAGAGACAAGGTTTAAGCAGGGAAGGTGAAGGTCGATCATGTCAACTCTGGCGAGCAGCTGGCTGACATCCTCACGAAGTCTCTTGGGCATGTGCGCTTCCAAGAGTTGCGCGCCAAGATCGGCATCCTCGACACCACGGGCGTGTGACAAGTTCAAGGGGGAGACTGTTGGGGTTGAACCCGTCTTGCTCCGCCAGTTTTTCCAGCTTTCGTTTTTCCCTTCAGTTAGCTAGTTTGTTAGGATTCAATTTTCCTTTCCCTAAATATTAGGCCAGGGCGACAATACGTGCGCACCGTGGCGAGTAGCTAGGAGCAGCACGACCAACTCTCATGCATCGGGGACGTGGGATGGCACGTCTGGATCGATCGTAGGCTATTCACGTGTAATGAGTTTGCTTTCGCACTGAATATAACGACAGGAGTCCGAGGCAGAAAAGCTGCAGAATTACGCAACACAAAACTCTCTCTCCCTGCTCGTTTTGATCGCAACAATAACCGAACGATATAAGATGATGAGGAATCCCTTAAAAAATGTTGATCCCCAAATAACAGAATCATGCAGTATGCACATGACTATGCTACCGGCAGAAAGCATGGGAAGAATTAAAAACAACATCAAGCAACTCCCTATAACGAGGGACGAAGCTAGAAAAAAATTCAATGGGGTCATATATATGCCACTGGGGTCATCTTCTATAAATGAACAATGATTAGTATTTAAGTTGTAAAGGATTTGCTAATATCATTGGGGTCAATTGACCCCAATCCTTACAAGGTATCTCCGTCCCTGCCTATAACACCTAGGCTTCATAACAATGCTCTCAAGTGCAGGATGGCACCAAGCATCGTCGTTGTATGGTCCACCAACATTTGACGTCGTTGTCAACTCGTAGCAATTATCTCATAGCGTCGTGTGCTCGTCGCCCCCATGGCCTCCCACCACCTCCCACTTGCATCACCATGTGTTAGCTCGCTCAAAAGGATTAGCTCGCTCATGCTAACATTCTTGCTGACAGCATTGTTCGACATGATGGGACCAATATTCTTAATGGTAAGTTCTACCAATGAGAAGTTGGATACTGATACGTCCACTTTGCATCATGATTCTTTGTTGATATTTGTGTTATTATTCTCCATTATTCACTTTTATTATGCAATTCTAATGCCTTTTCTCTATGAACATGCAAGGTACATCGCAAACAGGGAAATATCGGGAAACTAGAATTCTGGACCGGGAAACCAAGAAAAAAACAAAAAAAAATCACCAAACTCCAAATGACCTGAAACTTCACGGAGATTTTTTGTGGAGCATTAAAGAATTTTTGGGCCAAAAATATACCATAGGAGGGCCACCAGCTGGGCACAAGCCAACAGGGCGCCCCCAGGCCGCACCGTGATGGCTTGTGGGGCCCCAACTGGTCTCCCAACGCCTCTGTTCTCATATATGGTGTGTTTTACCCTAGAAAAAAAATCATAAGT
This sequence comes from Hordeum vulgare subsp. vulgare, assembly GCF_904849725.1. NCBI lineage: Eukaryota > Viridiplantae > Streptophyta > Magnoliopsida > Poales > Poaceae > Hordeum > Hordeum vulgare. The sequence continues at coordinate 138,361,166 of NC_058522.1, forward strand.
TATCTTTTGGGATGAGGCGTCATCGTCTCGAGGCGGAAACCTGGGCAGAGGCCCTTTTGCTCACCCGTAGAGAGATTCTGTCGGGACAATTTCCCTCTAGGAGGGGGAAATCGAAGCTATCGTCATCACCAATGCTTCCTCCTTCGTGGGAGGACCAATATTCATCAACATCTTCACCAACACCATCTCATCTCCAACCCTAGTTCATCTCGTGTATTCAATCTTTGTCACAAAACATCAAATTGGTATGTGTGGTTTACAAGTTGTGTTGATTACTTCTTGTAGTTGATGCTTATTGGATTACTTGGTGGAAGATATTATGTTAATATCCTTAATCATTATTATTACACCTATAATGTTGAACATGTTGATGAGGTGTGAGTACTTACTATTGTTCCTCAGGACATGGGAGAAGTCTTGTTATAAGTAATCATATAAAATTGGTATCTGTTCGATATTTTGATGATATGTATCTTGTTACTTCCTTTAGTGGTGTCATGTGAACGTTGACTACGTGAAACTTCACCATGTTATTGGCCGAAGGGAAGTAATTCTGAAGTAACAAGTAGATGATGGGTTGCGAGAGTGACAGAAACTTAAACACTAGTTTACGTGTTGCTTCATTAGGGGCAAATTTGGATCCACATGTTTCATGCTATGGTTAGATTTATCTTAATTCTTCTTTTGTAGTTGCGTATGCTTGCGAGAGGGGGTAATCATAAGTATATTGTTAGTTCAAATAAGAACAACACCTTACCACTGGTCCACCCACATATCAAATTATCAAAGTAGCGAACGCGAATCAACTCAACATGATAAACATTACTAGGCACAAATTCCCATGTGTCCTCGGCAGTGCTTGCTTTATACAAGAGTACTGTCAAGCCCGTCCTTTGGTATAAAAAGGATTGGGCTACCTTGTTGCACCTTTGCTACTATTGTTACCTGTCACTTGTTACGAATTATCTTGCTACAATACTATCTATCATTGTTACTTATATCAGTTGCAGAGAATACTGATACGTCTCTAATGTATCGATAATTTATGAAGTATTCATGCCATGTTTGCCTATGTTTACAATACTTTTATATGGTTCTGCTGCACTTTATATGATTTATTTAGAACTAACCCAAACTGACGTTGTTTTTAGCAGAACTATCGTGGTGGTGTTTTTTGTGCAGAAATAAAAGATCTCGGAATTGGACGAAACAATTTGATGATTTTTTTGGAAGAAAAGATAAATGCTGGAGCAAACTACCACCAGAGGCCCCCCCTGGTGCCCACTATACATCAGGCCGCGCCAGCCCCCTTGGCGCGCTATGGTGTCCAGTGGGACACTCGTGGCCCATCTTGGCGTGATTCCAACGCCCCAAAATCATATAAACATAGAAACCTCCAGAAATAACCCTAGACGAGAAGTTCCACCGCCGCAAGTCTCTGTAGCCACAAAAAACCAATCAGGAGCCCGTTCTGGAACCCTACCGGTGGGGGAGATCATCTCCAGTGGCCATCTTCATCATTCCGGCAGAGTCCATGACGAGGAGGGAGTAGTCCACCCTCGGGGCTGAGGGTTTGTACCAGTAGTTATGTGTTTAATATCTCTCTCTCTCTCTATCTATCTCTCTCTCTCTCTCTCTCTCTCTCGTGTTCTTGAGATGGCATGATCTTGATGTATCGCGGGCTTTGTTTATATAGTTGGATCATATGGTGTTTCTCCCTCTCCATCTTGTTGTGATGTATTGAGTTTTCCCTTTGAGATTTCGTTTTATCGGATTGAATACTTTTATGGATTTGACAGCACCTGACATATGTCTTGCTATGAATACCCGTGGTGACAATGTGTATCATATCGATTCACTTGATCTATGTTTTGGCACTCAGATCGCGGATTCCGGAGGTGACAATGTGGTAATCTATGCATAGGGGTTGGTGCACGTTCTCGTCTTTGTTTCTCTAGTAGAAATCTTGGAGCACTCCTTGTGGTTCTTTGTGTTGGATTGAGTATTATGAATCTTAAATTGTTTGATGCATATCATATAATCAACTCACGAATATCGCGGTGACATTGGAGTATCTGTTGGAAATATGCCCTAGAGGCAATGATAAATAATAATTATTATATTTCCTGTTTAAAGATAATCGTTTATTATCCATACTATAATTGTATTGAATGAAAACATAGATACATGTGTGGATACATAGACAAAACAATGTCCCTAGCAAGCCTCTAGTTGGCTGGCCAGTTGATCAATGATAGTCAAGGTTTTGTGACTATAAGCAAGTGTTGTCACTTGATAACTAGATCACATTATTAGGAGAATCATGTGATGGACTAGACCCAAACTATGAATGTAGCTTATTGATCGTGTCGTTTTAGTGCTATTGTTTTCTGCGTGTCAAGTATTTGTCCCTATGACCATGAGATCATATAACTCACTCGCACCGTAGGAATACCTTGTGTGCATCAAACATCGCAACGTAACTGGGTGATTATAAAGGTGCTCTACAGGTATCTCCGAAGGTGTCCGTTGAGTTAGTATGGATCAAGACTGGGATTTGTCACTCTGTGTAATAGAGAGGTATCTCGGGGCCCACTCGGTAATACAACATCACACACAAGCCTTGGAAGCAATGTGACTAAGTGTAAGTCACGGGATCTTGTATTATGGAACGAGTAAAGAGACTTGCCGGTAACGAGATTGAAATAGGTATGCGGATACCGATGATCGAATCTCGGGCAAGTGACATACCGAAGGACAAAGGGAATGACATACGGGATTATATGAATCCTTGACACTGAGGTTCAATCGATAAAATCTTCGAAGAATATGTAGGATCCAATATGGGCATCCAGGTCCCGCTATTGGATATTGACTCAGGAGTGCCTCGGGGCATGTCTACATAGTTCTTGAACCTGCAGGGTCTGCACACTTAAGGTTCGATGATGTTTTAGTATAGTTGAGTAATATGTCTGGTTACCGAATGTTGTTGGGAGTCCCGGATGAGATCACAGACATCACGAGGGTTTCTGGGATGGTCCAAAAACGAAGATTGATATATAGGATGGTTTCATTTGGTTACCGGAAAGTTTCGGGCAATTCCGGCAGTGTACCAGGAGTGTCGAATGGGTTCCGGGAGTTCACCAGGAGGGGCCCACCCACCCGGGAGTGAGCCCAAGGCCCTAGGGTGGTGCCACAAGTCCTTAGTGGGCTGGTGGAGTCATACCAAGGAGCCCATGGCACCACAGAAGAAAATACGAAAAAGAAAAGAAAAAGAAAATGCAAAGAGGGAGGTGGGAAGGAAGACGAGGACTCCTCCTTCCCAAACCGAATTGGAGGAGGAGTCCTCTTCCTCCTAGCGCCGACGCACCCTTGAGGGCCTTGTCCCTCAAGTCTAGCCCCTCCCCCTCCCTCCTATATATAGTGGAGATTTAGGGCTTTTTGACACACAACTTTGCCAGGTGCAACTGTAGCCTAAACAACACAATTCGACCTCTAGATCGGATTTTTGCGGAGCTCGGGCGGAGCCCTGCAGGAGTAGATCATCACCACCATCGGAGCACCGTCAGGCTGCCGGAGAACTCATCTACTTGTCCATCTTGCTTGTTGGATCAAGAAGGTCGAGATCATCGTCGAGTTGTACGTGTGCTGAACGCGGAGGTGCCGTCCGTTCGGCACTAGATCGGATCGGATCATGGGAAGGATCGCGGGACGGTTCGTGGGACGGTTCGAGGGACGTGAAGACGCTCCACTACATCAACCGCGTTTCTTAACGCTTCTTGCTGTGCGATCTACAAGGGTATATAGATCCAAATCTCCACTCGTAGATGGACATCACCATGATAGGTCTTCGTGTGCGTAGGAAATTTTTTGTTTCCCATGCAACGTTCCCCAACAGTATCTAGGTGACATTAGAGTTGGTTGATGTGTATCATATGGTGTTATTTTAGTACGAACTCTTGGATAGATCGATCGGGGAGGATAACTTGTTATCTTAGTACGAACTCTTGGAAAGATTGATCAGAAAGAATAACTTTGAGGTGGTTTCGTACCCTACAAACAATTTCTTCTTATGTTATCCGCTAGATAGGAACTTTGGAGTGAATCCTTATCGCACGTTGAGGGATTGTTACGTGACCAATTATATTAGCATTGTTGAGAAATTGCACTAGCGAAATTACGGATCCTAGGCCTCATTTTCAAGCACTGAAATATTATTTGTGCTCACTTTTGTTACTTCCTACCTTGCTGTTTTTCATTGTTCCTATTACAAAAATCAATATCTACTATCATTACTACACTTGTATCACCATCTCTTCGCCGAACTAGTGCACCTATATAATTTACCATTGTATCTGGTGTGTCGGGGACACAAGAGACTTTTTTTTATTTGGTTGTAGGGTTTATTTGAGAGAGACCATCTTCATCCTACACTTCCCACGGATTGATAAACCTTAGGTAGTCCACTTGAGGGAAAATTTCTACTATCCTACAAAACCCTGCACTTGAAGGCCCAACACGAATCTACAAGAATAAAGTTGCGTAGTACACATCAAGCTCTTTTCTGGCGCCGTTGCCGGGGAGGTGAGTGCTTGAAGGTATATCTTTGGATCTTGCAATTGAATCTTTTAGTTTCTTGTTTTATCACTAGTTTGGTTTTATAAAAATAAAACTAAAATATGGAATTGTGGTGGTCTCATATTGTTCATCTTTATCATGCCTTTCTTGAAAATGATGGAAAGGAAAATTGCGCTGAATTGCTAGAGGAAGAACTTATGAAAATGTTTAATGTGAAGTACTTGAATGATGAACATGATAGCAATATTGTTGGTATGAATTCTCTCAATATCCATGATGCTAATGGTATGCAACGCCACAAGCTTGGGGATGCTATGTTTGATGATGATATTTTTAGTCCCCCTACTTGTGATGATGAAATTTACTATGATGAAAGCATGCCTCCTATATATGATGATTACATTGATGAAAGTGGGTTTGTAAGAGTGTCAACTCTAGGTACTAATGATCCCACTAATTTGGAGGGTGTTAAATCTTATTGTCATAATTATAAAAGTGTATATGGAGAGGTCATGACTTTATTTAGTGATGAGTACACTATTTTGAAAGAGGCTTCAATTGACTATGACAACAAAGTTGCTATCTATGATGATTATGGTGATGACATGTATGTTATAAAGATTAATAAAAACCATGAAACTTTTCATCGTGATTTTAATTTTCACATGGATTATATCAATCAAGTATCTCATGATAGTTATTTTGTTGAGTTTGCTCCTACTACCATGTATGTTGTATGTGATAGTTATATTATTGATTCCTTCATGATGCTACTGAAAATTATTATGAGGCTGGAATATATACTTGTAGGCATTGCAATAATATCAAGTTTCCTGTCTATGTGTTCAAAGTTTTGAAGTTATGCTGGTTTTGCCTTCCTATGCCAGTTGATTCTTGCTCCCATAAATTGTTTGCTCACAAAATCCCTATGAATAGGAAGTGGGTTAGACTTAAATGTGATCTTCATGTGATTCATGATGCTCTCTTGCATATTTCAAATACTATTCTTATACGAGCATCATTGAAATCATCATGCCTAGCTAAAAGGCATTAAAGAAAATCGCTTGTTGGGACACAACCCAATAATTATCCTTACTATTTTTCAGTGTTAGCATGATTAAGCTACTGTATTAATCATGTTTTATAGCTTTTATTTCAATAAAGTGTCAACTAAAGACTTTGGGTAGTGTGGATACTTGCTTGTTTGATTCTGTGCAAAAACAGAAACTTTTACGTCGAGTGCAGAATTTGTATGATTTTACTGGAGTGTCAAAAAATGCTAAAATTCTTACACAGTTTATGTATGCAAATTATCCGAGTTTTCCTATTTTTAAGAATTTTTAGAGTCAGGTAAGTATGGTTTTAATGCATATCTTCACAGACTGTTCTGTTTTTCACAGATTCTTTTTTCATGCATAGTTTGCTTGTCTGAGTGTTTCCATAGCTTATATTGAGTGATATAAATTATGGGAATGATAGAATACAGTAGGTATTATGTGATAAAAATTATGAATCTTGTCTCGGTAGTACCTAAGTGAATGGTCTATATTTATCATACTAACGCATCTCACGAAGTTGCGTTCAGTTTTATGTGATTGAAGTTTTCAAGATTTGGGTGAGATGCCAATATGAGAATAATAAGGAGAAGAAAGAACCTAATCTTGGGGGTAGCCAAGGCACCCCCATGGTAATATCCAAGGAAGACTCAAACGTCTAAGCTTGGGGATGCCCCGGAAGGCATCCCCTCTTTCATGTCCAACATTATCGGTATATCTTACTTGGAGCTATATTTTTATTCATCACATGATATGTGTTTTGTTTCGAGCATCATTTTATTTTGTTGTTCTATGTTATATGTTATTTATAGTCTTGTTTTTCAACAAGAAGTTCTAAGAATTGCCATTAGAATGCTTGAATTGCATGTTTGATGTGTGATGTACAAAAACAGAAACTTATGATGTAGTATTTGAATTATCATATTTTACTGCAACGTGGAAAGTTTCTGAGATTTTTACACAGTACTGCCATACAAATTATTTATCATGTCCTCAATTGTAAGAGTGTTTGGATATACAGAAGTACACGGTTTACATAGATTGCTACCAACTGTTCTGTTTGGACTGATTGTTGTCATAGTTTTGTTATCTACTTATCCTAAAGTTTTCATGGCTTATATTAGTGGATATAAATTGTGGAAATGATAGTATACAATACCTAATGTTTGAAAATTATTATGCAACTTATCTTGGGATTACATAAATAGTTGATTTACTTTTATGTGTACTAACCTATCTCACGAGTTCTTTCCAAGTTTTGTGTGGATGAAGTTTTTGAGACTTAGGTGAAACCATGATATGGGGAGAATTAAGGAGACACAAAATATCAATCTTGGGGATTCCCAAGGCACGCCAAGTAAATACTTCAAGAAGTCTCAAGCATCTAAGATTAGGGATGCTACGCATCCCACCTCTCTTCATCAAGAACTATCGCTTAGCCTATGTTGAGCCTAAGTTTTTATTTGTGCACATAACATAAGATATTCTTGGAATGCATTTTTATTTAGTTTTTTTCGTATAAAATTATTATATCTGAAAATCTTTATTGAGAGAGAGTCCTCACATAGCTACTTGATTTTTAACTACTCATTGATCTTCACTTAAATCTTTTAAGAGTAGTTTGGTTGTTTGCTCTTATGCTTCAGTTATATCCCATGAGTAAATTGTTGAATGAATTGAATACCATGAAGTTGAAATTATATGTTCATTTCATGCCTAATAGTAGCTTCACATTGGGTTTAGAAAGTGAAATGTTTTGAAGCATGACAATCACAATATTGGTCATACAAGCAATTCATGAATGATTGGTATAAGGAAGAGAACTTTCACATATAAATATATTATCTTGGACATATACTATGATTGTGAATACCCATTTATTATTCTAAAACTTGAGAAAATTAGTAGAACTTGGACAAGGAAGACAACTTAATGTGTTATGGTTGTGTATATTCGCATAGAAGTTATATTGTTATGGATCCTCCAACATGTGGTGTTTGCTTAGGATATTTTGCTAGCCAAAATTCATAAAAAGTAGAGATACTACTTTTGCATACAAAAACCGTTAAACCCAGTTTATTTCCATGGATGTCCACCATACCTACCTATGGATTGAATAAGATCCTTCAAGTAAGTTGTCTTCGGTGCAAAAAGGCAATAAATATTGCTTCTAAATGCGTTTGATCATTTAGTGTAAGAGAAAATTGAGCGTTGTACGAACTTGTGATGGCAAAGTAATGAAAGTGACGGACTACATAATAAATGTTGCTATAATAAGGATCAATATAACGTGACGTTCTTTTGCGTTAAGGAATTGTGCATGCAAAACCAAAAAGTGCATGACAACCTCTGCTTCCCTCTACGAAGGGCCTATCTTTTACCTTTCATTATTTATTTTATCCAAGAGTCAATAGTATGCATTCTCATTTCAACCTCAATTATTCTCTAGTTGGCAAGCATCATGTGGTGGGGAAATATCTAGGCACATATGGCTAGTCAAATATATTTGATCATGACTTATTATTGTTGACAATTATCTGTATGATAAATGAGTTGGGAGGTGAAACATTAAGCCCCTATCTTTCTCTATGTTTGATGATGCCATCTGTTCTAAAAAATGCTTTGAGTACTAGCAATACTAGAAGGCTATACAATGATCGAGTATGCAGAGCTCTTACTTAGACTTTGTTGAGAATAAGTAGAATTGCAATTGTTTGGTGACTAAGAACATAGGTTGTTAAGTTTCAAGAGAGTTCATTGTTTAAACCATAACACGTGAATTGGTTGCTACTTTATCATGTTGAGTTTTATGAGAAAGAGTTGCTATTATGATGCTAGGAGAAGTGGTTGAAATTATTATTGATCAAACGTATGAACTATGCTAGCATTCACACTTCATAAATTATTTCTTTTATCATTTACCTACTCGAGGACGAATAGGAATTAAGTTTGGGGATGCTGATACGTCTCCAACGTGTTGATAATTTATTAAGATTTCATGCCATGTTTGCCTATGTTTACTATACTTTATATGGTTTTGCTGCACTTTATATGATATATTTAGAACTAACACGGACCGATGCTATTTTCAGCAGAACTACCATGGTGTTGTTTATTGTGTGGAAATAAAAGTTCTCGAAATTGGACGGATTTTTTTGGAAGAAAAGAGAAATACTGGAGCAAAGAACCACCAGAGGGGTCCATCTGGTTCCCACTAGACATCAGGCCGAGCCAGCCTCCCTGGCGCACCTAGGTGTCTAGTGGGCCACTCGTGGCACATCTTGGCGTGATTCCAACGCCCAAAAATCCTATAAATATAGAAACCTCCAGAAATAACCCTAGACGAGAAGTTCCGCCACCGCAAGTCTCTGTAGCCATGAAAATTTAATCGGGAGCCCGTTCCGGCACCTTGCCGAAGGGGAAAATCATCTCCGGTGGCCATCTTCGTCATCCCGGCGGAGGACATAACCAGGAGGGAGTAGTCCACCCATTGGGCTGAGAGTTTGTACCAGTAGCTATGTGTTTAATCTCTTTCTCTCTCTCTCGTGTTCTTGATGTGTCACGATCTTGATGTATCGCAGGCTTTGTTAATATATTGGATCTTATGGTGTTTCTCCCTCTCTATCTTGTTGTGATGAATTGAGTTTTCCCTTTGAGATTTCGTTTTATTGGATGTGAGGGCACTTGACATGAGTCTTGCTATGAATACCCGTGGTGACAATGGGGTATCATATTGATTCACTTGATCCATGTTTTGGCACTCAACTCGCGGATTCCCGAGGTGATAATGGGGTAACCTATGCATAGGAGTTGATGCATGTTCTCGTCTTTGTTTCTCTGATAGAAATCTTGGGGCACTCCTTGAGGTTCTTTATGTTGGATTGAGTATTATGAATCTAAAATTGTTTGATGCATATCATATAATCATCTCACGGATACTCGCGGTGACATTGGAGTATCTAGGTGACATTAGAGTTGGTTGATGTGTATCATATGGTGTTATTTTAGTATGAACTCTTGGATAGATCGATCGGGAAGCATAACTTGTTATCTTAGCACAAACTCTTGGAATGTTTGATGTGAAAGAATTACTTAGAGGTGGTTTCTTACCTTACAAACAATTTCTTCTTATTTTCTCTTCTAGATAGGAACTTTGGAGTGATTCATCATTGCACGTGAAGGATAGTTATGTGACCCAATTATATTAGCATTGTTGAGAGATTGCACTAGCAAAAGTACGGACCCTAGGCCTCATTTTAAAGCATTCCAATACCGTTTGTGCTCACTTTTGCTACTTGCTGCCTTGTTGTTTTTTTATATTACCTGTTACAAAAATCAATATCTACTATTATTACTACACTTGTATCACCATCTCTTCGTCGAACTAGTGCACCTATATAATTTATCATTGTATTTGGTGTATTGAGGACACGAGGGACTTTTTGTTATTTGCTTGCAGGGTCGTTTGAGAGAAGCCATATTCATCCTACATCTCCTGCGGATTGATAAACCGTAGGTCATACTCTTGTGAGAAAATTTCTATTGTCCTACAAAACTCTGTGCTTGGAGGCCCAACACGAGTCTACAAGAATAAAGTTGCATTGTAGACATCACTTGCTGAAAACTGCTTGTCATTTCCTTCTGCTCCTCGTTGGGTTTGACATTCTTACCTATCGAAAGGACTACGATTGATCCCCTATAATTGTGTGTCATCAAGACTCTTTTCTGGAACCGTTGCTAGGGAGTGAAGTGCCTTTGGTAAGTGGAAATTGGTAAGGAAATATTTTCGGTACGTGCTGAAATTTACAGTTGCTTATCACTATGAACAGTCACCCTTTGAGTGGCTTTTTCGGGTCATCTTCACCTCGAATGGAAGTGGAGGAAATTGTTCCTCAACCTGTTGAACATACTGAAAAATATTATGAGATTCCTTCAGGTATGGTAGAGAAACTGTTGGCTAATCCTTATAATGGTTCAACTCATCCTGATTACCATTTGATATATGCCGATGTGATTTTTGGATCGCTTAAGATTTCAGGTCTACCCGGAGACAAAGTTAAGAAGAAAGTTTCCCCTTTATATTTGGAGGGAAAAGAACTAATGTGCTAGATGCATCGGATGATATTGGATCATGGGATTGGAATCGCTTGAAGACGGAATTTCATCAAAAGTTTTATCCTATGGATCTAATTCATCATGATCGGGGTTTTATTTTTAATTGCTAGCCTCGTGAAGGAGAAAGCACCGCTCAATCTTGGGGGAGGCTTAAATCTATGATGCACACTTGCCTAAACCATGATCTCTCAAAGGAATTGATTATACAAAAAAATTATGCTTGGCTTTCTCATGATGATCAAACATTACTCGATGCTTGTGCTCTCGGTTCCTATATGAAGGAGACTATTGAATTCCGATCGGATCTTCTGGAAAACATTAAATGCAACTCTGAATATTGGAACTCTATGAAGGTAAAGAGTTGGGTATAAAGCTTAATTTTTATTGCGTTAAATCTTTCATGGAAACTTCTCCTATTCATGAGTTTAGCAATAAATATGGTCTTGACTCTGAGATAGTAGCTACTTTTTATGAATCTTTTGCTACCTATGTTGATCTTCCCAAGGAGACGTGGTTTAAATATTATCCTTCTATTTAAAAATTACCTGAGGAGCCTGCTCAAATTAAGAAGGAAGAAATAATTATTAACCATGTTGATCCAGTTGTTCCTACACTACTAGGAAAAAGCTTATACACAGAATCTTAGCAGTAGCACTTGTTAAAACAAAGCGCTACTGCTAAATAATAGTAGCGCGTGGATAAAAAGATCGCTACTGCTACAAAAATAGCAGTAGCACGCTCAAGTAGAACACACTGCTACTATGAATGTTCGAACCGTTGCTGCCAGGCTTGGTATAGTAGTAGTGCGGTTCCGAGAACCACGCTACTACTAAGTTTTCCAGCAGAAACGCGTTTTTAGATAACGCGCTATAGCTAAGTAACTATAGCGCTTGCAGGGTAAGAGCGCTACCACAAAGTTTGACTCGCCCCTACGCGCGGGCGTCCCTCCCCCAATTCCCTATTCTTCTCGCTCGCGTCTCCAACTTCTCCCTCGCTGTCCGTGCTCCCTCGTCGCCCTCAACCTCTCCCTCCGTCGCCGTCACCACAGCTGCCACCGGAGCCGCGCGCCATCACCGCCATCGGAGCCTCACGCCATCGCTGCCACCAGAGTCGTGTGCCCCGGAGCCACCCTTGTCCACTTCTCGCCACCCCTGCCACCCTCCACGCCACCGTCTCCCCTGATCCACCCTCAATGCCCCTGCCTCTCGGTAAGCCCCACCCTCCTCTCTAGGTTAATTTAGTTATGAACCCTAGTTATGAGCCCTAGGAATTAACTTAGGTGAACCCTAGTTATGAACCCTAGTTATGAATTTAGTTATGAACCCTAGTTAGAGGAATTTATATAGTACTTAGATTATGTTAGGTTATGTACTTAGTGAAAATGTTGTTAGTTAGGTTATGTTAGAGAAAAATGTTGTTAGTTAGGTTATGTTAGAGAAATTTATATAGTACTTAGTGAGATAGGGAGAGGGCAATGTACTTAGTGAAAACGTTGTTAGTTAGGTTATGTTAGGGCAACGTACTTAGTAATAGAGGGAGAGGGAGAGAGATGGAGAGGAAGGGAGAGGGGGAGGGAGAGGGAGAGAGATGGATAGGTAAGGAGAGGGAGAGAGAGATAGAGAGAGGGAGGGAGAGGGGGAGGGGGAGGAGGAGGGAGAGGGAGAGAGATGGATAAGTAAGGAGTGGGAGAGGGATGGATACCCAAGTGGCCTTTTGTTGTGTCTAGGGAATAAAAAGGAGTGGCCTATGTTTTGCCGGAATGTTGATTCATTTCCGTTCCGGCAAATTTCAGGTGCTTGATTTGTCCACTTTTTAGCAAAGGTCATGTCGAAGTTTTTCGTAAATTTCGGCATTACGTGTGCTACAAACTAGGAGATACCGAGTGCCCGGTATTTGCCGCACCGGAAATGAATCAACATTCGTACAAAACATAGGCCTTTTTTATGTCATTATCCATTTTATTTGCTCAAGCCCCAAACGTTGTTGTGGAAATATTTGCAAAATATGTATATTGTGTTTTATTATTGTATATTTGGTGTCATACTTGCATGTTGAGAAAAATAGGTAGTGGGCGCTAGCTAAATTAAAATGAGATGATTGTTGTACAAATGATAACTAGAAACTAAAACATTAAACAATAAGAAAATTTTCTCATAGGAATTTGTCTCGACGTCGACAATGCCCGGCCCGCATCCTCGTCGTCGAGTGGTCGGCGAGAGCCTACTTGATAGGCGCCATGTCCGGGACTGGGCTCCGCAGGGCTGGCACTGGGAGGTGCTACCTTCCGGGGGTCGCACCTTGGTGAGGAATCCGGGTCTTGTCGTCAACACAGAGCTTCTTTGGTGGCGGTCACGTGGGCCACTATTGGTGCCGAGGGAGCCGGCCCCCACGGAGGTGGTATGTCGCCGTGTTAGGGAGGAGGATGAGCATGTCCATCGCTACATGGTTGCGTTGGATGCTAGGTTCTCCAATACCTCGCAGGTTCTTCAGGGACATCACCGATGATCGGGTGATGGTTCCTTATCTTTAGGTTGCCACCGCCTGCGCCATGAGACATCAACTGGATTTGTATTTGTGATATTATGTGATAATATTTGAGATGTATTAGTGATAATATCGGTTATCTTGTCTTTTGGGTTGCCACCGCGTTCGCTGTGAGACGTCAACTGGATTTCTATTAGTGATATTATATGATAATATTCGAGATGTATTAGTGATAATATCGGTTCTCTTTCGGTTTGTTGTTGATCCTTATATGTCTTTCATGTGTGTTCTTGATCGAGGAATCCCAAATTTCATGTTGATGAGTTGTTAAATGAGTAAGATGATGATGAGTTATATGTCATATATTTGATGTGTGCATGTTATTGCACGGAACACCTCCTAGTGCGTATGTATTGCCGGAATGTTGATTCATTTCTGTTCTGGCAAATTTCACGCGCTCAATTTGTCTTATTTGAATAATGATCTTGCTGAATTTTTGAATCATGAACACAAGAAATGTGTGACGATGAATATTGGGTGTGTGAATATTGCAGCGACTATCGGGGTATGTGCGACAGGCCTCACGTGTGAGACGACCCGTTCTTCAGCATGAATCTTGATGAGACCTTTGAAGTTTCTATGGTACGCAACGATGACAAGTGTTTTATCATAATTAAGCATGCACGACTTCTATTTCTGTGCTTGAACGTGTAATTTATGTTTTATACAATTCGACTAGTTCCTCCCTTGCCATGCAAGAACGTATGTGTTGGAGAGGCTCGGTATCGAAGACCACGAGAGTATGGAGACGAGGAGAGCTAACCTCAGGACTATACATGGTCACAAATTTGTGATCAAACTAATGAATTCAATTTTTAACACAGAAATAGGGTGCCCAAATTGGGAAGATCTTTACAAGGCATATGTATTTCAGGAGGGTATGGAAATAACCTTCGATCTTCGCCGTGAAGATAATATGCCAGGTAACATCGACATTTGTGTGGTTGTCGATATGCTTCCTGTTTTACCTCCATGTGAGTTCCTCAACCATATTTGTTAAGTAATTTGCATTCTGTATTTAAAAATAGTTGGTGTTCATCCATATACTAAATTTGTTAAATTATATTTTATAGCGTATTTTGTTTCTTTGAATGAATTACGGAAATTACTTGACACGACACACTACATGTATGGATCACATCTAACTTGGGAGGAGAAGGATGTTCTTCTCTACTTTCTTGTTGGTGTCCTGGTTGGTAGGGAGAACTTCCCGTATAATTTGGGAACTGGCCCAAATTATACATTTTACATGCAACTAGTGCATAGGTTGAGGGCGTATGTCATTTGCCAAAATATCTTGGTAAGAGTTTGCTAATTAAGTATGCTCTACTATTGCATAAATGGTGTTGATTATATTACGCTAACTAGGTTATTATTATGTTCTTCAACAGCAACTGCCAAATCATGTAGTGCCTCTGTTGATGCACCCAGAAGGTCATATGAAAATTAAAAGCCCGCTGAGGGCTGAGTTCGATGCTCTATACTCGACTGACCGCAAATCAAAAAGGCTCTGAATTGAAGCATGGAGAGAAATAAAGAAGGGTCGCAAGCCACAATTTGGGGACCGTTGGATCTCTGTGCTTCATCACGGAGACATAGGTGTTATTCAGTTTTATGACATTATACCTAGGAGCGAGGACTAGGTCTTATGAGAGACAAGTTTTTCTGGTTTATATTAACTTGGTATGATCGATTAGGATGCATGCATATGATGACTATTATGATGTTTTTTGTTTTATGAGATTTTAACTTGGTATACGATTAGTATGATGATGAGTTGTTAGATCAGTAGGTAAGATGATGATGAGTTATATGACATATATTTGATTAAAGTGGATGGATGCAAGTGACCAAGTTGAATTAGAGGAAAATATGATGTTGCGATTGGCAACATCATATTTTCTTCTAGTTCAACATGATCACTTGCGTCCATCCACTTTAATCTAAATGTAGTTGCTGGCACAATAATTATTGATGTTGTATATTAATATGTGTAACCGTGTATATATGAACCGGTGCCTCAAGAAATGCTACATTATGTATGATGAGACATGCGATGTAACTTGTATAGCTATATCATGATTATGATGTGATGACATGATTTGTGTTGGATGATATGATGAGACTATTATGTGTATGATAATTATATTCAACCTCATCCGCGACTACGTCGAAGGAGAGGACGTGAATATTTGCAAAGTGGACACGGATCTGAATGTAGCAGACCCGTTGACTAAACCTCTTCCACGGGCAAAGCATGATCAACACCAGAATTGTATGGGTGTTAGATTTATTACAACGTAAATCGCATGGCGATGTGAGGACTAGACTATTGACTCTAGTGCAATTGGGAGACTGTTGGAAATATGCCCTAGAGGCAATGATAAATAGTTATTATTATATTTCCTGTTTAAAGATAATCATTTATTATCCATGCTATAATTGTATTGAATGAAAATATAGATACATGTGTGGATACATAGACAAAACAATGTCCCTAGCAAGCCTCTAGTTGGCTAGCCAGTTGATCAATGATAGTCAAGGTTTTCTGACTATATGCAAGTGTTGTCACTTGATAGATGGATCACATCATTAGGAGAATCATGTGATGGACTAGACCCAAACTATGAACGTAACATATTGATCGTGTCGTTTTAATGCTATTGTTTTCTGCGTGTCAAGTATTTGTTCCTATGACCATGAGATCATATAACTCACTTGCACCAGAGGAATACCTTGTGTGCATCAAACGTTGCAACATAACTGGTTGACTATAAAGGTGCTCTATTGGTATCTCCGAAGGTGTCCGTTGAGTTAGTATGGATCAAGACTGGGATTTGTCACTCCGTGTGACGGAGAGGTATCTCGGGGCCCACTCGGTAATACAACATCACATACAAGCCTTGCAAGCAATGTGACTAAGTGTAAGTCACGGGATCTTGTATTACGGAACAAGTAAAGAGACTTGCCGATAACAATATTGAAATAGGTATGCGGATACCGACGATCGAATCTCGGGCAAGTAACATACCGAAGGACAAAGGGAATGACATACGGGATTATATGAATCCTTGGCACTGAGGTTCAACTGATAAGATCTTCGGAGAATATGTAGGATCCAATATGGGCATGCAGGTCCCTCGATTGGATATTGACCGAGGAGTGCCTAGGGTCATGTCTACATAGTTCTCAAACCCGCAGGATCTGCACACTTAAGGTTCGATGATGTTTTAGTATAGTTGAGTTATATGTGTGATTACCGAATGTTGTTCGGAGTCCTGGATGAGATCATGGACGTCACAAGGGTTTCCGGAATGGTCCGTAAATAAAGATTGATATATAGGATGGTTTCATTTGGTCACCGGAAAGTTTCGGGCAGTTCCGACAGTGTACCGGGAGTGACGAATGGGTTCCGGGAGTTTACCGGGAGGGGTCCACCCACCCAGGAGTGAGCCCAAGGCCCTAGGGTGGCGCCACAAGTCCTTATTGGGCTGGTGGAGTCAGCCCAAGGAGCCCATGGTGCCACATAAGAAAATACCAAAAAGAAAAGAAAAAGAAAAAGGAAAGAGGGAGGTGGGAAGGAAGAGGAGGACTCCTCCTTCCCAAACCGAATTTGAGGAGGAGTCCTCCTCCTCCCTGGCGGCCGGCGCACCCTTGAGGCCTTGTGCCTCAAGTCTAGCCCCTCCCCTCCCTCCTATATATAGTGGTGGTTTAGGGATTTTTGAGACACAACTTTGACACGTGCAACTCTAGCCTATACCACACAGCTTCACCTCTAGATCGGATTTCTGCGGAGCTCGGGCGGAGCCCTGCAGGAGTAGATCATCACCACCACCGGAGCACTATCGCGCTGCCGGAGAACTCATCTACTTCTCCGTCTTGCTTGCTGGATCAAGAAGGCCGAGATCATCGTCGAGCTGTGTGTGTGCTGAACGCGGAGGTGTCGTCCGTTCGGCACTAGATCGGAACGGATCATGGGATGGATCGCGGGACGGTTCGAGGGACGTGAAGACGTTCCACTACATCAATCGTGTTTCTTAGCGCTTCCTGCTGTGCGATCTACAAGGGTACGCAGATCCAAATCTACACTCGTAGATGGACATCACCATGATAGGTCTTCGTGTGCGTAGGAAATTTTTTGTTTCCCATGCAACGTTCCCCAACAGTGGCATCATGAGCTAGGTTCATGCGTAGATGTTATCTGGAGTAGAACACAAAAGGTTTTGTGGATGGTGATGTTCGATTTGCTGCCCTCCTTAGTCTTTTCTCGATTCAACAGTATTGTTGGATTGAAGAGGCCCGGGCCGACATAACTCTTACTCTTACGAGAGACTGGTTTCATCGATTGACGTGCAACCTCGTTGCATAAAGATGACTGGCAGGTGCATGTTTCTTCAACTTTAGTTGAATTGGTTTTGACCGAGGTGGTCCTTGGAGAGGTTAAATAGCAATTTTCACATCTCCGTTGTGGTTTTTGCGTAAGTAAGATGCGATCACACTAGATATCCATAGCAGCCACGTAAAACATGCAACAACAAATTAGAGGACGTCTAACTTGTTTTTGCAGGGTATGCTTGTGATATAACATGGCCAATGGCGTGATGTGATATATTGGATGTATGAGATGATCATGTTGTGATAGTTAATATTGACTTGCACGTCGATGCTACGGCAACCGACATGAGCCATAGGGTTGTCTTTAAACTAATGTTTGTGTTTATAGATGCGTTTACTATATTGCTAGGTCGTAGCTTTAGTAGTAATAGCATAGATAGGACGACAACCTCGATGGCGACACGTTGATGGAGATCATGGTGTGGCGCCGGTGACAAGAAGATCATCCCGGTGCTTGAGTGATGGAGATCAAGAAGCACAAGATGATGGCCATGTCATGTCACTTATGAATTGCATGTGATGTTAATCCTTTTATGCACCTTATTTTTGTTAGAACGACGGTAGCATTATAAGGTGATCTCTCACTAAAATTTCAAGACGAAATTGTGTTCTCCTCGACTGTGCACCATTGCTACAGTTCGTCGTTTTGAGACACCACGTGATGATCGGGTGTGATAGACTCAACGTTCACATACAACGGGTGCAAAACAGTTGCACACGCGGAACACTCAGGCTAAGCTTGACGACCCTAGCATGTGCAGACATGGCCTCAGAACACATGAGACCGAAAGGTCGAGCATGAATCGTATAGTTGATATGATTAGCATAGAGATGCTTACCACTGAAACTATTCTCAACTCACGTGATGATCGGACTTGAATTAGTGAATTTGGATCATGTACCACTCAAATGACTAGAGAGATGTACTTTTTGAGTGGGAGTTTAGCAAGTAATTTGATTAGTTAAACTCTAATTATCTTTAACATAGTCCAAGTCCACTTTGAAATATTTGTGTTGTAGATCAATGGCTCACGCGACAGTCACCCTGAATTTTAATATGTTCCTAGAGAAAGCTAAGTTGAAAGATGATGGAAGCAACTTTGTAGTCTCGGCTCGTAATCTTAAGTTGCTCCTGCAAGATGGGAAGAAGGATTATGTCCTTAATGCTGCGCTAGGAGATGAACCACCCGCTACGGCTAACCAAGATGTTAAGAACGCTTGGTTAACACGTAAAGAGGACTAGTCAGTAGTTCAATGTGCAGTCTTGTATGGCTTAGAGCCGGGACTTCAACGTCGCTTTGAGCGTCATGGAGCATTTGAGATGTTCCAGGAGTTGAAGCTTATCTTTTAGAAGAACGCCCGGATCGAGAGGTATGAGACCTCTAATAAATTCCATGCTTGCAAGATGGAGGAGTATTCGTCTATCAGTGAACATGTGCTCAAAATGTCTGGGTACTCAAACCGTCTAGCTGAGCTGGCGATTGAACTCCCACAAGAGGCTATCGCTGACAGAATTCTTCAATCACTACCACCAAGATACAAGAGCTTTGTGTTGAACTATAACATGCAAGGGATGAAGAAGTCACCCGGCGAGTTATTTGCGATGCTGAAAGTCACTGAGTCATAACTCCGTAAAGAGCATCAAGTGTTGATGGTCAATAAGACCACTAGTTTCAAGAGAAACGGCAAAGGAAAGAAGGGTAACTCCAAGAAGAGCGACAGACCTATTGCCAATCCAACAAAGAAACCCAAGGTTGGACCTAAGCCTGAAACAGAGTGTTATTATTGCAAGGGACTCGGTCACTAGAAGCGCAACCGCCCCAAGTATCTGGCTGATAAGAAGGCGGCGAAGGAAAAATCAGGTATATTCTATATACATGTTATGGATGTGTACTTAAGCAACTCTCATAGTAGTGCTTGGGTATTCAATACCGGTTCTGTTTCTCATATTTGCAACTCGAAACAGGAACTGCGAAATAAACGAAGGCTGGCGAAAGATGAAGTGACGATGCGCGTGGGAAATGGTTCCAAGGTTGATGCAATCGCCGTCGGCATAGTTTCACTTCAGTTACCATCAGGATTAGTTATGAACTTAAATAATTGTTATTTAGTGCATGCGTTAAGCATGAACATTATATCTGGATCTTGTTTATTGTGAGACGGTTACTCATTGAAGTCACAGAATAATGGTTGTTCTATTTCTATGAGTAATATCTTTAATGCTCATGCACCCAATGTGAGAGGATTGTTCATATTGAATCTTGAAAGCCATGATACACATATACATAACATTGAGACAAAAAAAGTTAACAATGATAGCGCCATGTTTTTGTCGCACTGCCGCTTAGGACATATTGGTGTAAAGCGCATGAACAAACTCCATTCCGATGGACCTTTGAAGTCACTTGACTTTGATTCACTTGACACGTGCGAACCATGTCTCATGGGCAAGATGACTAAGACTCCGTTCTCCTGAACAATGGAGCGTGCAAGTGACTGATAACCCACAAGTATAGGGGATCGCAACAGTTTTCGAGGGTAGAGTATTCAACCCAAATTTATTCATTCGACACAAGGGGAGCCAAAGAATATTCTCGAGTATTAGCAGTTGAGTTGTCAATTCAACCACACCTGAAAGACTTAGTATCTACAACAAAGTTTCAGTAGCAAAGTAGTATGATAGTAACGGTAGCAACGGTAACAGTAGCAGTAGTGACAGCAGTAGCGGTAAAGTAACTTAGCAAGGACCAGTAGGAAAAGCTCGTAGACATTGGATCAGTGATGGATAATTATGTCGGATGACATTCATCATGTAACAGTTATAGCATGGGGTGATATTTAACTAGCTCCAGTTCGTCAATGTAATGTAGGCATGTATTCCGTATTTAGTCATACATGCTTATGGAAAAGAACTTGATGACATCTATTGTCCATCCCTCCCGTGGCAGCGGGGTCCTAATGGAAACTAAGGGATATTAAGGTCTCGTTTTAATAGAGAACCGGAACAAAGCATTAGCACATAGTGAATACATGAACTCCTCATACTATGGTCATCTCCGGGAGTGGTTCCGGTTATTGTCACTCCGGGGTTGCCGGGTCATAACACATAGTTGGTGACTACAACTTGCAAGATAGGATCAAGAACACACATATATTGATGAAAACGTAATAGGTTCAGATCTAAAATCATGGCACTCGGGCCCTAGTGACAAGCATTAAGCATAGCAAAGTAGTAGCAACATCAATCTTAGAACATAGTGGATACTAGGGATCAAACCCCATCAAAACTAACTCGATTACATGATAGATCTCATCCAACCCAACACCGTCCAGCAAGCCTACTATGAGATTACTCATGGACGGTGAAGAGCATCAAGTAATTGGCGATGAAGGATGGTTGGTGATGACGACGGCGTCGATTTCCCCTCTCCGGAGCCCAGAACGGACTGCAGATCTGAAAGTGCATTATATCGACTAGAGGGGGGGGGGTGAATAGGAGATTTATAGAATTTCATCGCTGAGGAAATTCCTTTTGAGGAAATTCCTCACTGATGACTAACTTACAGCGGAAAGAGTAAAGGATCAGAAGTGCAATGTTTCACGACAACAATTTTTCAGAGTGAGGAATGTGAAAACAGATTGCACTGTGAGCAGGCACGCAAAATATAGATGAGGATTAACTGGCATGAAGAATTTGGGGTTGAGGAAATTCAGAGAAAGTCTTCAGCAAATTCTTCAAACAGTAGCAGTGAAAGTCATCAACACATAATTTGAGGAAAGTAAGGAGTTGAGGAATTAGAACCCGTTTCTTAGTGAAGACAATAGTTGATGACCCAGTTCCAACTACTGTGACAGTCGTACATCTGGTTTGGAGCGGCTTGGTATTGAAACCAAAGGACACACAGTCCCAGGACACACAGTCCCTACCGTGATCTCCTTGGGCTAAGAACACAAAGTCCTCACCCAACACTCGTGGTAAGTCTTCAGGGCAGACTTCCAAACCCTCACAAACTTGGTCACCCGACGATCCATAATTGACTGCTGGAAAGCTCTAGACCATGACTCCTAACCGTCTGGAGGATGCACAATCCTCAAAGGTAAAAGTCTTCAGTCCCACACAAGAACAACTTCTTCAGTGATGCTCAATCACTAGGTTTGGTTTGTGGTTTCGGTGTATGGGGTATTTCCTCACTGATGAATTACTCTCGAAGACTTTGAGGAATTGGGTTGCTCTTATGACAAGTGTCAGTTTCTAACGGAGCAGCCAACCAGCTAATGGTTGTGGGGGGTGGCTATTTATAGCCTGGGAGCATCCCGACATGATTTGACACTAATGCCCTTAAATAATATGACCATTGGAGTGGATAAGACCAATGACTTGGCGTGGCTATCGAAACGGTCGGAACCCTCAACTGTGAGAGTCCTCATGTCACTCGTATTCCTCACTTGAGGCTTTTGGTAGGATTAGGCTTGGGTTGAGCATCATGAGGAAATTCATTCCAAAGTGTAACTCCGACCCCCTTTAACAGCACGGTGTTCCTATTACTCAAATGCGAAGAAAATAAAACAGAAAGAGTAAATCTTCATGCTTCAAAGTCTTCGAAGTGATTTTCTTCAGGACACACCGAATTCCTCAATTTCAGTATCTTCATGAGGAATATCAATTTCATCACAGATTCCCCGCGATTCATTTCTTCAGCTTCAGACCAATTTCTTCAACTGAAGATATATATTTTTAGGGGTCGATATTCATCAAATATCTCAAACTCCTCAATGACTTATAGATCTTGTGTACACTCATAAACACATTAGATACTTAACCTATAAGTCTTCAAAGCACCAAAATCACTAAGGGGCACTAGATGCACTTACAATCTCCCCCTTTTTGGTGGTTGATGACAATTAGGTTAAGTCTTCAACAGGGATCAAAAATATGAAGTGTAAATACTCATTTGAGGAATTTGAAATCAAGATTCAGAGAGACTCCCCGTGAAGATGTGCATATTTTGAGGATTTTGCTTTTCACAACAAATGCACATTGATGATTTATATCATGAAGACCTCCCCCTGAGTCTTGTAAATCATGCATACATGTAACATATCATATGAAGAAAATGAAAATGCATGAGGACAAATGGTATCTAACGAATTCCAGCATGCGTGCATTAAAACTTGAGGAATAAGCATGCGAAGAAAAACGTTCAAAAGCGTCAGAGTACCATCGGGCTTAAGTTACAACTCATTACATAAAAAACTTCAGAAGAGCCAAGAGTTTGTAACTTAAATATAGTTCATAAGCCCTAAAAATATCCCGTTTGAAGACTAACTCTCAAGTTTCTCCCCCTTTGTCATCAAGTGACAAAAAGGGACAAACTGAGGACTAAGCCCGTGAAGACTTCACTTCTTGGCGGTTGAGGAAGAGTCGTGACGCTTCTTGGGAGTAGTCTTCTTCCTTGGACCGGTAGCACTTTCGAGCTGTTCTTCATCAGTTTCAGCAGTGCGGAATGAAGAAAAGGAGCTGTCTTCAAGGTCTGGAACTGGAATGGGCCTGAACTTCTTCTTGGGAGGCCACGACCAGTCAAAGTCTCGCTCAAAGTCCATTTCTTCAAGCTCAGTCTGAGTCTTCAGATGTGCAAGTGTAGTCCAGGTCCGATCAAAAACCTCATGCAGATAGTGATGGTTGAGCTTCACAGAGTTCTGTGTTTCAGTGAGGGTTTTCACAATGGCGCCAAACTGGCGTTTGACCCACTTTTCATTGCGATCCACCTTCTGGTGAAGACTGAGGAGGAGCTCTCTTGTATTCATCACTTGAGGAGGAACTAGGCTTGCCGGACGAGTCTCAGTATCATCCCATGAGGAATAAGCTTCTGGCTCTCTGAACTGGCCATCAAGGGGCCTACTGCCTTCTTCAATCACTGATTTGCCTTTTCCTTCAATGGGCTCGAAAGTCTTCTTGTTGACCCGGATAGGAGGCATATAACCAACATGGTTTTGGCACTCAGCGTGAAAGTTGATGTCTGTCCTTGTCCTGATGAATCTCATGATCCATGGGCATATATCTTGTGATCAAAAGGACACATAGCATTGTCGGCCAAAGTCCTCAAGAAGAAATCATGGATGTTGATAGGAATACCATGGATGATGTTGAAGAGGATATTCTTCATGATGCCTACGACATCTTCTTCATCATCATGGCCTTTGATCAACACGAGCACACTGCAGAGGATTCTGTAGACAGACCTTGGTGTATATTTGAGCTCGTGGATGAGGAATGTTTTTCTCGGTGATTTTCCTTCAGCCAAAGGCTTCATGAGGACTTCCATCATCCCATTGGGCAGCTCACCCTCACCATAAAGTTTCACAGTCTCCTCTGAGGGAATTGGTATAGGCAGTTCACGGAGGAGCTCAGTAGCAGGAGCCTTGTAGTGAGTGTTTTGTGTCATCCAGTCAAACACCCAAGTGTTAATGTCTTCAGGGTTGCCAGAGATGTGAAGAGTGGCATAGAACTAAAGAATGAGCTCACTGTTCTAGTCAGAAATGTCAGAGCACATCGGCAGCAAACCAACATCATGGAGTACGTTGAGGACTGGCTCTAGACATGGTATAACTTCAAGTTCAACGTGAGGAATATGCCTGTGCTGGAATATCTTGTTTCTTCCACACAGCACAGAGGCATAGTAATTCATCTATGTCCTAGTCCAAAACTTTAGATGCCTCATTTGAGGCTTGTCATAGGGGTTCTCTCCAATGAAGTACATGCGTTCTTCAAAGAAATTCTCCTTTTGAAACTTTGGTCGCTTGGAGAATGGCTGACGCTGAACTGGCTGAAGATTTTGCTGAGGAATAGGAGGGGACACAACAATTGCAGTCTCGGGGTTGAGCACGATGAACGCATTGTCTTGGTCAGGTGCATTTTCCTCAGGGTGAGCAATTTCAGCAGCTGGGACTTCAGGCTGAGGAGATGGCTCTGGCTGGGCGTCAGGCTGAGGGGCTTGCTCTAGCTGTGCATCAGGCTGAGGAATAGTTTCATCTTGCTCAGGTGGAGGAGTTGGGTCAGCCTGTTCCTCATCTTGAAGAGTTTGCTCAGAGCTTTGAATTTCATCAGCTTGAGGATTTTCAGTTTGTTCTTCCTCAGCTGGCTTGGTGGCAGAGGCAGTTTCTTCAGCTAGTGCAGCTGATCCTTGAGCAGTGTCTTTCTGAGGAATGAAGGGCTGAGGGCTGTCGTCAATACGAATTTCTTCGTCAGTGTGTTCCTCAGCGGCAACATCCTTCATTTCCTCATCTGCCCCTTTCGCTTGATCATCAAGGACGACCATTTCATAAGAAGGAGCGACATTTAGGGGCACAGGGTCCAGAGGAGCAGTCTCTTCAAGCGCTTTGAGGCGCTTGGCCTCTGTTTTCTTCTGTTGAGGAGGCATTTCTCTTTTTGGCTTCCTTCTCAGCAGCCCTGGTTTTCTTCATGTCTGATGCAGACGGAGCCATCTTCTTCACCTTTGAAGCTTTTGGTGAAGGGGTTCTCTCGACAGATTCTTCAGCTGGTTTTGAGGAACCAGCTGGAACAGAGTCATCAGCTTGCTTTGATGAAGCAGCTGGGTCAGGGGCAGTCTTATCAGCTGCAGCAGATTCATCAGCTGGAGCTTCCATGATGATTTCTTCAATAGCTGGTACATCTACACGGCTTTCTTGGTGTATTTCCTCAGCTTGAGGAGTTTCCTTAGCTTGAGGAGATTCATCTGCTGGCTCCTCAATCAAGGGCTGGGAAGTTGGTGCTGGAGGTGCAGCCTTCTTGTTGTAGTCATCAACAGCTTTAGTGGCCAGCTTGATGAAATTGCTCTTGAGACTCTTACGATCTGACAGCTTGGGGTACTTGTCAGTCAAATTCTTCAGCTCTGCCTGTGTTGACACCAGTGCATCAGGCGTCAAGCTGAGGAGATTCTTCTTGAGGAATTTCTCCTTTTTAAGCTTTGCAACCTTGGCCTGCTGTTCTTTCCACTTGGCTTCATTGATGAAAGTGACCACCATGTGGCTGATGCCAGGGGGAAGTTTCAAATCATCAAGCGGAGTGTTTGGGTCCTCATACCAGATGTTGATGTAGTCTAGGAGGACCTTGGGGTCCATGGCCAGAGGAATGGTGCTGCCTGATGCCCGAGCTACTCTCTCATGCTTGTTTCTGATTATGGATTGGAGGGTTTGATCATCATATTCATCACTGCCCTCTGATGCAGACGGGACGGTGATGATTTTGCTGGGGCTCGGCAAAGTTGCTCTTTCAGCAGACACCTGAGTCTTCACCGGAGGTGGTGAATACTTTGTCTCCGAGCTGGTTGCAGCCGGGAGTGAGGAGCTGGAGGTGGCGGTCATTGGCTTCATGACTGGCTTCGGTACTGGTGTTTCTTGAGGCTTTGGTGGTGGTGCTGAGGGTTTTGGAGCTGAGGGTTTTGTAACTGATGCCTGAGCAGACTTCTCTTGAGGCTTTGGAGCCCTTGGCTTTGATGGCACAGACTGCGGTTGAGGAATTGCTGAACCAGAGGTCTCAGCGGCAGAGGAATTAGCTGCAACTGAGGAAGCAGTTGAGGATTCATTGAATTTCCTCACTGTAGCATCTGCCTGCTTCTTGAGCTTAGCTCGATGCTTTTCCTTCTCATCTGGATAGTCATCAAGGGTCTTGAGGCTTGAGGGATGTGCTACTTGACGAGCCTCAAGTGGGGCCCGTTTGCCAGGGGGCTTCAGAGCGAATTTCTTCGCATACTTGGCAGTTACAAACCTGTATTCCTTCCATTCCTTCGCCCAACGACGTTATATCTTCTGCAGCTGGATCTTTCTCTTGGCCATTGTCTCATTTTCATCAGGTGTGCAATAGTCCAAGTAAATATCCTCAGGGATATCCGCAGTTGTGTTTTGCTCAAGTTTCTTTCCTCCCTTCTGTTTTCTGTCATCCTCCATTTTCTTCAGCTGAGGATTTTGCCGATGAGATTGAACTCTTGAGGATTCTGATGAGACTTGAAGATTTTCTTCAAGAAACGCTGCAAATGAGTTAATGTGATGAGAACCGAGAGATTCATCAGCTGACATGTGTGTACCTGTGAACAGAGTATAGTTGCGAGGAATTTGGAGAGGTCATATGCGTTCTCAGATTTGAAGAAAATGAAAAAGTTTGACAGTTGAGGAATTTAACCAGTCGTTGAGGAATTTGCCTAAGCATACTGTTCTTGGGTTCCAGAGTTGTACAGATCCGAAAATTCGCACAATTGAGGAATCTCGTGAAATTCTTAGATGCTTAGTGTAGTTCATCAATGATGTGGTGATAGGCAGTGTTTGAGGAATCAAGTGCTTATCGATTCTTGAGGAAAAACAGATTTCACATAGAAGATGTAAAATTATAGATCTAACTTGCAGTAAAATGGGATTTTATTTACCCTTGAAGGAGCACACGAAGAACACAGAGAAGTTGTGTAGAGAGGCTCTTCGGTCGCGTGTCCAATGCGCCCTAACCCGGCGACAGAGGACGTCTACGGCGGCGGCGGACGAAGATGGCCCGACTCCGGCGTGGTTCCGGCGATGGAGAAGTCGAGGCAGTGAAGCTCTTCCTCACCGGCGACGAGAGTTCCAGCGATGGCGCTAGGGTTCGGTGCTGTTTGCTATAGCAGGAGAGCAATGGGGCGAAGAAGAGTTTGCCGAGGGGGATAGGGACATATTTATAGCTAGACAGTTACTGTTGGCACGAAGATTTCGGACCAAACAACCCCTGCCTCTACGTCTCCGCAGGACACGTGTAGTTCCTGAACAAGGCGGTGGAGATAGTGGAGATCGTGGTTATCCGAACGTGGGAAGTGGGGTTCAGTTACCGTGCATTAAAGAAACAATTTTTGAAGATTTGAGGATTTTAGTTACAAAATCATCATCTGACAAGGACGTAGTGAGGATTCTGAACAAAGTTTCAAGTAGAACGCATATGAAGAATTGAATAGACTGGATGAGTATAGCATAGAGGGAAAGTAGGGTCCAATCACATTCACTTAGAAGAAATATCAACTTGAAGAAATAGCTATAAGTGAATGCTGTTGAGGACTTGAAATCACAGTCTATCTAGTCAAATGAAAGTCATCAAGTGTTTTTGAAGATTTTGTGATAAATCTTCACAGTGAAGAACAACTGCTTTGAAGAAAAACACATTTTGAGGAAATGGAACATTTGAAGAAAATCAACTTGAGGAATTTCACATTGGGCGGTGGCGTGACCCACCATATAAGAATGTTGATTAGAGACGCCGCGTACAATTGTCGTAGGGCCCTGAGAATCAATTTCTTCGTTGATTTCTTCACATTCAGAGTGACATTCTTCATCAGTTGAAGAAAATCGATTCATCATGTGTTGCACATCTAAGTCATCAATTTTGCATAAGTGTTAGGATGTGTGCATGTTTTTATAAAACATTTGAAGATTCTAAGATATTTAGCTCACACCGCAACTTGCAAAACCTTTTCTCATCCAAGGGCTTAGTGAAGATATCTGCCAGTTGATCATCAGTCTTCACATGGTCGATGAGGATATTGCCCTTGAGGACATGGTCCCGAAGAAAATGATGACGAATCTGGATGTGCTTTGTCTTCGAGTGCCGTACTGGGTTATATGCAATCTTGATTGCACTCTCATTGTCGCAGTAGAGAGGCACATTCTTCATGTTGATGCCATAGTCCTTGAGGGTTTGCTTCATCCATAGTAATTGATCACAACATGAACCAGCAACAATGTACTCAGCTTCGGCAGTTGAGAGTGATACGCAGTTCTGCTTCTTTGAGGACCAGCAAACTAGTGATCTTCCGAGGAAATGGGATGTGCCAGAAGTTGACTTGCGATCCACACGGTCACCAGCATAGTCAGAATCAGAATACCCTACCAGATGAAGATTTGAGCCCTTGGAAAAGCATAATCCTAGTGTTGGTGTGTGAGCTAAGTATCGAAGAATATGCTTCACAGCCTTATGGTGAAAACGTGCATACATGCAAACACTAAGCATTATATCCGGCCTAGATGCACATAGATACAATAAAGAGCCAGTCATAGAGCGATATACCTGCTGATCGAAATCTTTACCATTT
Organism: Hordeum vulgare subsp. vulgare; assembly: GCF_904849725.1. Lineage (NCBI taxonomy): Eukaryota > Viridiplantae > Streptophyta > Magnoliopsida > Poales > Poaceae > Hordeum > Hordeum vulgare. The sequence continues at coordinate 138,389,952 of NC_058522.1, forward strand.
TCATCAGTGCCGAGGTGGCCGTTGGTAGGCATTGGAGTCTTGGCACCTTTGCATTCATGCATGTCGAATTTCCTCAGAACATCCTTGAGGTATTTCTCCTGTGATATGAAGATTCCATTTCTTTGTTGATGAATTTGAAGACCTAAGAAGAATTTCAGCTCCCCCATCATGGACATCTGATATTCTTCACTCATCATGTAAGCAAATTCATCACCGTATCGTTTGTCAGTACAGCCAAATATGATATCATCGACATATATTTTACATACAAATAGCTCATTATCATAGGATTTAGTGAAAAGGGTTGGATCGAGTGAACCAGGTTTGAAGCCTTTCTTCATGAGGAATTCCTTCAATGTATCATACCATGCCCGAGGGGCTTGCTTGAGACCATAAAGAGCCTTTTTGAGTTTGAAGACTTTGCCTGGATTCTTTGGATCCTCAAAACCTGGGGGCTGAGCAACATATACTTCTTCCTCAAGCTTACCATTGAGGAATGCACTTTTCACATCCATTTGATATAATATGATGTTATGATGATTAGCATAAGCAAGTAGTATTCGAATAGCTTCAAGTCTAGCAACAGGTGAAAAAGTTTCATCGAAATCTATTCCTTCAACCTGGGTGTAGCCTTGGGCTACAAGTCGTGCCTTGTTCCTCACCACTTGACCATCCTCATCTTGCTTGTTTCGGAAAATCCACTTGGTGCCGATGATGTTGTGCTTGCGAGGATCTGGTCGTCTGATGAGCTCCCATACGTCATTCAACTTGAATTGAAGAAGTTCGTCTTGCATAGCTTGGATCCACTCCGGTTCCAGAAAAGCCTCAGCAACTTTTGAGGGTTCTGTGATGGATACAAAGGAAAAATGCCCACAGAAGTTAACTAAGTGTGAAGCTTTTGAGCGAGTGAGAGGACCTGACGCGTTGATGTGGTTGAGGATTTTGTCAAGTTCTACTTCATTTGCAATCCTCGGATGAGCTGGTTGAGGATTTCGTCTGGGCTGAGGAAGTGGTTCTGGTGCAATTTCCTCAGGAGCATCTTCTTGATTTTCATCAGTGATGGGGATCGTTTCTTCACCAATTTCCGCAGTGGGGACAATGTCTTCAGTAGGTTTGAGCTTTATTGCTTCCTCAGGAGACAGCTTATCTGTATCAGCAGGCAATTGCTCTCTTTGCGAGCCATTAGTTTCATCGAACCGCACATCTATAGTCTCAACAACTTTGTTGTCATAGTTGTTGAAGACTCTGTAGGTGTGCGAGTCCTTTCCATATCCGAGCATAAAACCTTCATGTGCCTTAGGTGCAAATTTTGAGCTATGGTGAGGATCTCTAATCCAACATTTTGCACCGAAGACTTTGAAATAACTTACATTGGGTTTCTTGTCAGTGAGGAGTTCATATGAGGTTTTCTTCAGGAATTTGTGAAGATATACCCTGTTGATGATATGGCATGCAGTGTTGATTGCTTCAGGCCAAAAGCGACGAGGAGTCTGATATTCTTCAAGCATAGTTCTTGCCATTTCAACCAGAGTCCTGTTCTTCCTTTCGACCACACTATTCTCCTGAGGAGTATAAGGAGCAGATAATTCGTGAGTAATACCAAGTTCATCAAGATAATCATCAAGACCAGTGTTTTGAACTCGGTTCCATTATCACTCCTGATATGTTTGATCTTGATGCCAAAGTTCGTCGAGGCCCTTGAAGAAAATTGTTTGAAGATTTCCTGCACTTAAGTTTTATACACTATGATATGCACCCATGTATATCTGGAATAATCATCAACTATGACGAAGCCATACAAAGATGATACATTGGTTAGTGTGGCATAGTGAGTAGGTCCAAATAGATCCATATGAAGCAATTCGAATGGACGTGTAGTGGTCATGATAGTCTTCGAGGGATGCTTGGATCTGGTCATTTTCCCAGATTCACAAGCACCGCAGAGATGATCCTTGAGGAATTTGACTGATTCGATGCCGATGACATGCTTCTTCTTCGCGAGCGTGTGCAAATTCCTCATGCCTGCATGACCTAGTCTTCGGTGCCACAGCCATCCTTCTGAAGTTTTTGCTAGTAAGCAAGTGGCTGGTTGAGGACCTGTAGAGAAATCAACAATGTACAAATCCCCTCTTCTTACACCTTCAAAGACTTTGGATCTATCAGATTCCATGATGACTACACATCTATATCTACCAAAGATAACAATCATATCAAGATCACAAAGCATCGATACTGACATGAGGTTAAAACCAAAGGATTCAACAAGCATCACTTTGTCCATATGCCTATCCTTGGAAATGGCCACTTTGGCAAGTCCCAATACCTTGCTTTTACCTTTGTCAGCATATGTGATTTGCTTCACAGGTGATGGAGTTAGTGGCATATTCATCAGCAAGCTTTTATCACCAGTCATGTGATGTGTGCAGCCACTATCAAGAACCCACTCAGTATTCTTGGGTTTGTCATCCTGCAGATGAATTAGTACAACTTACCATCTCATATGCTTCAGGTTTGAAGAATATGATATCAATTTCATCAGATAAGAATTTCATCACAACAGAATTATAAGGACGTGTGAAATATTTATATTTCATCAACATTAGTTTGCGTCCTATCAAGCATTTCCTCAGGTCTCCAGAAAATTCTTTAGATGATGATTTTCATCTGGAGACCTGACCTGCAGAAGTGATTAGTTCGATTTCTTCACCACCCACATCTGAAGGGGTGGCAAAGCATTCATCATCCTGCGAGCACCATATGAGAAAGGTGGTATTGAAGCTAATGCACTTCTCTTAACAGTAGGGGGTTAAAGTACTCATATGAATATGCAGAGAACTGGTTTGAGGATTTATGAACATAATGATTTGAAGATTAACGCTCATATTCATATTCCTTGTCGTTTCCCTGCATGTTAGACGCATTAGCACGGATACGAGCATAATTTTGACCAGTTGAGGATTTTGATCCTCTTGAAGACTTTGGTCTTCCTGAGGAATTTGATCTGGGGTTCAGATTCTTCAGTGGTGGTTTCATGCGGACATTCACCTGAAGATTTTCAAGACAGCTTTTGGGAGCCCAGATTTTCCTCAAGGGAGGGCCGTTCCTGCAGTTAGTTCCAATATATCGAGCAAATACTTCACCAGATTGATTTTTGAACAGTTTATAGTTGGAGTCAAATGACTCATCTGAGGAATAGGATAATTCACATGAAAAGCCAGTTAGATTAGATGGATCAAAAGGAGGCCCAGTAGCAGCAACCCATGAGGTTTTGGGATACTGCTCAAGTTTCCAATAAGATCCATCAGCATTTAATTTCCTCTCAAAGGCAATTCCTTCTTTCCTCGGGTTCCTGTTCAAGATCTGCTTTTTGAGCACATCACAAAGGGTTTGATGTCCTTTGAGGCTTTTGTATATGCCTGTCACATACAATTCCTTCAACCCTGCATTTTCATCAGTAACATTTGTGTTTTCGTCAAGTGAGGAAATAGACACAACACGTCAGTTGAAGAATTTGTAGCAATAGTAGCATTTGATGATTCTGGTGAGGAATTAGCAGTTTCACGTTCAATGCATTTAAGACATGGACGAATGAATTAAACTTCACCAGCACTGATCTGTTGAGCTAGTAATGAATCATTTTCCATACGAAGATCATCATGAGACATCCTCAGCTTCTCAAGATCAAGCTTCCTTTGAAGAAATTCATAGGAAAGCTTATCATGATCAGTGAGGAGTGTATCATAACGATCCTGAAGATTCTCAAATCTAGACTGAAGACTTTTCACATCTTCAGTGAGGATTTGGGTAAGGTTCATTTCATCATTCAACAGATCATCACTTTTATCTAGCAGTTTCTGAAGCTTTTCCAGGGCAGTTTGTTGTTTAGTGGCAATGATAGCAAGTTTACTGTAACTAGGTTTTTTATAATCATCAGGTTCACAGTCACTTGAATCAGAGGAGGAGGCATTATTTGGTACCTTTGAACCTTTTGCCATGAAGCAATAGGTTGGAGCGAAGTCATCAGCATAGTCATCAGTGTGGATGGTGCAATCATTTTCTTCAAGATTGAAGATTGACTTGCTGACGAAAGTGGTTGCCAGTGCAAGACTAGCCTCTCCGGATTCTGAGTCTTCATCAGAACCCTCTTCTTCATCACATTCCTCTGATTTTGCCTCTGAGTCCATTTCCTTGCCAATAAGTGCTCGAGCCTTTCTGAAACTAGTCTTCTTGTGCGATGAGGGCTTTGAAGATGAGGATTTTGAAGATTTCTTCTTCTTCTTCGAGTCATCAGAACTGTGATCCTTGTATTTCTTCTTCTTTGATTCCTTTCCCCAACGGGGACAATCAGCAATGTAATGACCTGATTTCTTGCACTTGTGGCAGGTTCGTTTCTTGTAGTCCTCAGATGAAGATTCTGATTTCCTCATGTCTCTTCTTGAAGATTTACCGAACTAGCCACGTCGTGTAAATCTTTGGAATTTCCGCACGAGCATTGCAAGCTCCTGTCCAAATTCTTCAGGGTCACCAATGCTGTCATCTGTGTCTTCTTCTTCAGATGAGGAAATTGGTCTAGCCTTCAGTGCACGTGGTCTGGAATAGCTTGGTCCATATAGATCTTTCTTTTCTTCTAGCTGGAATTCATAAGTATTTAGCCTTTCAAGTATATCAGCTGGATCAAGCATCTTGTAGTCTGGTCTTTCTTGAATCATCAGAACTAAAGTATCAAATGAAGAATCCAAAGATCTCAGCAGTTTCTTCACAACTTCATGACCAGTGATGTCTCGAGCTCCCAGTGCTTGCAGTTCATTTGATATGTCAGCGAGGCGATCAAAGGTGTCTTGGCAGCTTTCATTGTCATGTCTCTTGAAGCGATTGAAGAGATTGCGAAGAATATCAACACGAGAGTCACGCTGGGTTGATACTCCTTCATTTACTTTGCACAGTCTCCCCGAGATCAGTGTTGCAGAGCCCAAAGCACTTACTCTTCCAAACTGGCCTGGGCTCAGATGGCCACAGATGATATTCTTCGCTTGAGAATCGAGTTCCTTGAATTTCTTCACATCAGCAACAGAGACACTAGCAGAGATGATGGGGATGCCATGTTCCACAATATACCAGAGATCACTATCAATAGCTTGTACATGCATTTGCATTTTATTCTTCCAGAAGGGAAAGTTCTTTCCTTCGAAGGTAGAACATGCTGCAGTCACCTTAAACATGCCTGCAGTCGACATAACTAAAACTCCAGGTGGTTAAACCAAAATCACACAGAACAAGGGAGTACCTTGCTCTGATACCAATTGAAAGTGCGTTATATCGACTAGAGGGGGGGGGGTGAATAGGAGATTTTTAGAATTTCATCACTGAGGAAATTCCTTTTGAGGAAATTCCTCACTGATGACTAACTTACAGCGGAAACAGTAAAGGATCAGAAGTGCAAAGTTTCACAACAACAATTTTTCAGAGTGAGGAATGTGAAAACAGATTGCACTATGAGCAGGCACGCAAAATACAGATGAGGATTAACCGGCATGAAGAATTTGGGGTTGAGGAAATTTAGAGAAAGTCTTCAGCAAATTCTTCAAACAGTAGCAGTGAAAGTCATCAACACATAATTTGAGGAAAGTAAGGAGTTGAGGAATTAGAACCCGTTTCTCAGTGAAGACAGTAGTTGATGACCCAGTTCCAACTGCTGTGACAGTCGTACATCTGGTTTGAAGCGGCTTGGTATTGAAACCAAAGGACACACAGTCCCGGGACACACAGTCCCTACCGTGTTCTCCTTGGGCTAAGAACACACAATCCTCGCCCAACACTCGTGGTAAGTCTTCATGGCAGACTTCCAAACCCTCACAAACTTGGTCACCCAGCGATCCATAATTGACTGCTGGAAAGCTCTAGACCATGACTCCTAACCGTCTGGAGGATGCACAGTCCTCAAAGGTAAAAGGCTTCAGTCCCACACAGGAACAACTTCTTCTGTGATGCTCAATCACTAGGTTTGGTTTGTGGTTTCGGTGTATGGGGTATTTCCTCACTGATGAATTACTCTCGAAGACTCTGAGGAATTGGGTTGCTCTTATGACAAGTGTCAGTTTCTAACGGAGCATCCAACCAGCTAATGGTTGTGGGGGGTGGCTATTTATAGCCTGGGAGCATCCCGACATGATTTGACTCTAATGCCCTTAAATAATATGACCGTTGGAGAGGATAAGACCAATGACTTGGCGTGGCTATCGAAACGGTCGGAACCCTCAACTCTGAGAGTCCTCATGTCACTCGTATTCCTCACTTGAGGCTTTTGGTAGGATTAGGCTTGGGTTGAGCATCATGAGGAAATTCATTCCAAAGTCTAACTTTGACCCCCTTTAACAGTACGGTGTTCCTATTACTCAAATGCGAAGAAAATAAAACAGAAAGAGTAAATCTTCATGCTTCAAAGTCTTCAAATTGATTTTTTTCAGGACACACCGAATTCCTCAATTTCAGTATCTTCATGAGGAATATCAATTTCGTCGCAGATCCCTCGCGATTCATTTCTTCAGCTTCAGACCAATTTCTTCAACTAAAGATATATATTTTTAGGGGTCGATATTCATCAAATATCTCAAACTCCTCAATGACTTATAGATCCTATGTACACTCATAAACACATTAGATACTTAACCTATAAGTCTTCAAACCACCAAAATCACTAAGGGGCACTAGATGCACTTACAAGATCTACCCTCCAGAGGAAGAACAGGTGGTGGCGGCGGCTCCGTGTCGTGAAACGCGATGAACTCTTCTCTCTTAATTTTTTCTGGTCGAGAGAGAATATATAGAGCTGGAGCTGGAGGTTGCGGAGCCACGAGGGCCTCACAAGCCTGCGAGGTGCGACCTAGGGGGCAGGCGCCTCCTGGGTTTGTGGGCTCCTGGCTCCATATCTTCACATAATTCTTGCGCCAATACTTTTTATATATTCCACAAAAAATACTCGTAAGTTTCCATGTCATTCTGAGAACTTTCATTTCTGTGCAAAAACAACACCATGGCAATTATGCTGAAAACAACGTTAGTCCGGGTTAGTTCCATTCAAATCATGCAAATTAGAGTCCAAAACAAGGGCAAAAGAGTTTGGAAAAGTAGATACGATGGAGACGTACCAACTCCCCCAAGCTTAAAGCATTGCTTGTCCTCAAGCAATTTAGTTGACATTCTGAAAGAGACAAAAGAAAAACTTTTACGAACACTGTTTGATCTTGTTGTTGTAATTATGCCTAACTCATATTCGCATTTTCAGCAATATCATAAGCTAAGCACATAAGCAATAACATTCAGGTCTCATGGTGTACTCATATCAATGGCATAATCAACTAGCGAGCAATAATAATAAGTTTCAAACGTCAATACTTCAGTCAAGACAATCATAATACAATGTGAATGGTATCTCGCTAGCCCTTTCTGAGACCGCAAAACATAAATGCAGAGCACCTTCAAAGACCAAGGGATGACTGAACATTGTAATTCATGGCAAAGAAGATCCAGTCACAGTCATACTCAATATCAATTAGTGGCAAAGCATAAAAATGACGGAGGTGCTCTCTAATTGGTGCTTTTTAATAAGGAGAGGATGACTCAACAGAAACGTAAATAGATAGGCCGTTCGCAGAGGGAAGCATTGATTTGCACAGGTGCCAGAGCTCAAGCTTTTAAAGAAGAGATACATAATTTTGGGTGGCATGCTTTCATTGTCAACGCGATGACCAAGAGTTTTCACCATCTCCCATGCTACACATATTATAGGCGGTTCCCAAACAGAAAAGTAAATTTTTGACTCCCCCACCACCGATCAATCATACTCCACGACTAGCCGAATCCTCGGGTGCCGTCTGATACCTCTCCATCGTATCTACTTTTCCAAACTCTTTTGCCCTTGTTTTGGACTCTAATTTGCATGATTTGAATGGAACTAACCTGGACTGATGCTGTTTTTAGCAGAATTGCCTTGGTGTTATTTTTGTGCAGAAATCAAATTTCTCCAAACGTCCTGAAAATTTACGAAGATCATTTTAGGAAATATGAAAAATATCTGCGCAAAGTTCCACCTGAGGGGGTGGGCCAGTGGGCCACAAGCCCTGGCTCCGCCACCCCCTGGTGGCGGTGGGCAAACTTGTGGGGCCCACATAGCTCTGCCACCCCCAATCTCAGGTCTATAAGTTCCCTTTCGTCCCAGAAAAAATAAAAAAGAGAAGATTTCGTCGCATTTATGATACGGAGGCGCCGCCACAACCTGTTCTTCATCTGGAGGGCAGATCTGGAGTCCGTCTTGGGCTCCGGAGAGGGGAAATCGTCGCCATCTTCATCATCGACCTTCTGCCCTCTCCAATTCCATGAAGCTCTTCGTGGTTTGAGAGTAATCTATTCGTAGGCTCGCTGGGCAGTGATGAGTAGGATGAGATCTATCATGTAATCGAGTTAGTTTTGATGGGGATTGATCCCTAGTATCCACTATGTTCTGAGATTGATGTTGCTACTACTTTGCCATGCTTAATGCTTGTCATTAGGGCCCGAGTGCCATGATTTCAGATCTGAAATTATTATGTTGTCACCAATATATGTGTGTTTTAGATCCGATATTGCAAGTTGTAGTTACTTACTATGTGTTATGATCCGGCAACCCCGGAGTGACAATAACCGGAACCACTCCCGGTGATGACCATAGTTTGAGGAGTTCATGTGTTCACCAAGTGCTAATGCGTTGGTATGGTTCTTTATTAAAAGGAGAACCTTAATATCCCGTAGTTTCATTTTGAACCCCGCTGCCATGGGAGGGATGTACAATAGATGTCATGCAAGTTCTTTTCCCTAAGCACGTATCACGACACACGAAATGCATGCCTACATCACATTGACGAACGGGAGCTAGCCACATACCTCTCCGTGTTATAACTGTTGCATGATGAATATCATCCAAACAAATCACCGACCCATTGCCTACGAGTTTGTCCTACTGCTGCTGTTACTTGTCTTGCTCTGCTGCTGTTACTACTATTGCTAGTGCTGTTACTTGTCTTGCTCTGCCGCTGTTACTACTGTTGCTACTGTTGTTACTTGTCTTGCTCTGCTGCTGTTACTACTGTTGCTGCTGCTGTTACTTGTCTTGCTCTGCTGCTACTATTGCTACTACTGTCGCTTGCTACTGTTGCTACTTGCTACTGCTGTCACTACTGCTGTTTCTTGCCACTTCCGTTACTCGCTACTTTGCTGTTACTACTTTGCTTGCAGATACTAATCTCTCAGGTGTGGTTGAATCTGACAAATTCAACTGCTAATACTCGAGAGTATTCTCTCACCTCCTGTTTGGCGGATCAACAAATTTGGGTCGAATACTCTACCCTCGAAAACTGCTATGATCCCACGCGCTGGTGGGCCGTCAACAACATTCTTCTAGTTTCGATTGCCGGAGAGTGCTAGCAGCATTCTTCTGGTGCCGTTGCAATGGAAGGTCTGCTGTTACGGAGTCAACATTTTTCTGGCACCGTTGCCGGGGAAGCACAGCTGACATCAAGCATTTTTCTGGCGCCATTGTCGGGGAGGTATTGCTATATTCTCTGAGTTACTTGGGATTTATATCTGCTGATCACTATGAAGAATCTAAAGGATCCGAAGACCAAAGTATTTCCCTCAAGTACGAGGGGAGGTAAGGAATTGCCATCTAGCTCTGCACTTGATTCACCTTCAGTTATGAGTAAGTTTGCGACATCACCTCCTGCTAGAAATCTTGATATGTCGCCTGTGCTTGATGATGCTTATGATGCTACTTCTAGAGATGCTATGCTTGATAATATGCCTGATGATACTATGCTTGATACTTCTAGAGATACCGCTTTGCCTGATGTTCCACTAGGGGTATTCCTTGATGCTCATATTGCTAGAGTTACTGCCAATGCTCGTGATGCTTCTAAAACTGCCGATACTATTGAGATAGAACCTGGTTTTGCTCCTGCTAGATCTAGCTCTTCTAGATATGAATTGCCTGGTATACCTGAGGGTTATGTTATGGAGATAGCTGAGGACTTTCTTGCGTGTAAGGATGCCTATGACGCTGAGAAATTACTTGTCAAGTGGAAGGAAAAATCTCTTAAAGCTAGGATGAAATATGACCCGAAGTTTGCCACTTCACCTATCTTTATCACCGATAAGGATTATGAATTCTCTGTCGATCCTGAGATAATCTCTCTAGTCGAATCTGATCCTTTTCACGGTTATGAGTCTGAGACGGTCGTAGCCCATCTTGCCAAATTACACGATATAGCCACCCTTTTCACTAATGAGGAGAAGATCCGTCACTATTATATCCTTAAGCTGTTTCCTTTCTCTCTAAAGGATGACGCTAAAGCCTGGTTCACCTCTTTTGCTCCTGGATGTGTGAGTAGTCCCCAGGATATGGTCTATTACTTCTCTGAGAAAAATTTCCCCGCCCATAAGAAGCAAGCTGCCTTGCAGGAAATATACAACTTTTCTCAACTCCAAGAAGAGAGTCTTCCACAAGCTTGGGGGAGGCTCGTCCAGCTACAGAATGCTTTGCTTGATCACCCTCTTAAGAAGAACGAGATACTTGATATCCTCTATAACGGACTTACCGATGCCTCTAGAGAGCACCTAGATAGTTGTGTCGGTTGTGTTTTTAGGGAACAAACTGTAGAACGAGCTAAGACCCTACTGAATAACATCCTGATCAACGATAATGCTTGGACTATTCCCGAACCACCTCCTAAGCCAACTCCGAAGAAAAGAGGTATTCTATTCCTCAGTCCTGAAGATATGCAAGAAGCCAAGAAATCTATACAAGAGAAAGGCATTAGACCTGAAGATGTTAAAAATCTACCACCTATCGAAGAGATCCATGGTCTCGACAACCCGATACAGGTAGTAGAAGTGAATTCTCTGTGTAGGTTTGATGAGAGTGATATTCCTTTTGACAAACCTGCTAGCCTATGCTTTGATGAATTTGACAACTTTGTTGCCAAACAACAGAGTTTCAATGATTATGTTAGCAGACATTTGGAACAAAGTACTCGTATGCTTAGCCATTTAAGTGCTTGTGTAGACAGAAATGTCAATGATCTGAAGCTTCTGAGTAAACATGCCTCTATGATTACTACTCAGGTAGAACAAGTACTTAAATCTCATAATGACTTGCTCAATGAATTAAATGACAACTCTGTCAGAGTCATTACAAGAGGAGGCAAAATGACTCAGGGACCTTTGTATCCTAAAGGTCATCCTAAGAGAATTGATCAAGATTCTCAAGGAATCAATGCTGATACACCCAGTCATCCTAAGGAGAAGAAGAAGGATGATAGAAACCTACATGTCAGTTCACCAAATATTGCCACACCTGAAGAACCTAATGATATTTCTGCGTCTGATGCCGAAACACAATCTGGTGATGAACATGAACCTGGTGACAATATGGACAGTGATGTTCATAATAATGCTCAACCTAACAATGATGAGGATGTGGAGATTGAACCTACGGTTAATCCTGATAACCCACAACCTAAGAAATACGACAAGAATGACTTTACTGCTAGGAAGCATGGTAAAGAAAGGGAGCCATGGGTTCAGAGACCTATGCCCTTCCCTCCTAAGCCATCCAAGAAAAAGGATGATGAGGATTTTGAGCGTTTCGTTGAGATAATAAGACCCATCTTTCTACAGATGCGGTTAACTGATATGCTCAAGATGTCTCCGTATGCCAAGTACATGAAAGATATCGTGACTAATAAATGGAAGATACCAGATCTTGAGATCTCCACCATGCTTGCCAATTACACTTTCAAAGGTGGAACTCCTAAGAAACTTGGTGATCCCGGAGTGCCCACTATACCTTGCTCCATTAAAGGAAACTACGTAAGAACTACCTTATGTGACCTTGGAGCCGGTGTTAGTGTTATGCTGCTCTCTCTTTATTGTAGACTTGAATTGGATAAGTTGACACCCACAAAATTTCTCTGCAAATGGCCGACAAATCAACTGCTTTCCCTATCGACATTTGCGAGGATGTGCCTGTTGTGGTTGCTAACACTACAATCTTAACAGACTTTGTTATCTTGGATATTCCCGAGGACGATGCCATGGTTGTCATCCTCGGAAGACCCTTTTTAAACACTGCAGGGGCTGTTATAGATTGCAACAAAGGCAATGTCACTTTCCATGTCAACGGTAATGAGCACAAGGTGCACTTTCCGAAGAAACGATATCAAGTACATTGCATCAATGCTACCGACAAGACTTCATCGATTCTTATTGGGAGCTTTGAATGCCCTATTCCTCGTGTCAAGATGAAGTATGGTTTGCTTGTTGGGGAGATACATATCCCCATTGAGGTGACTTAGTGGCTATTAGAAAATTCTCCGTTCTCTCTTGAGATTCGAGAAGGTTTTGTCATGAGGACTTGATCAATCCTATTGACGGATTTCTTTCGATGACCATGAAATGGATGAATCAAAGAGTCACATACCTCTATTTTGAGCTTTCATTTTCTGTTGCTTAGAAGAAAAATGATGGAATTAGTTTAGTTTTTCCTGTTTTCTGTTTTAGCGTCTCGGAGAAAAATACCTCGAAAATAAAAGTTCTTCGATGGTCCTGAAAATGTAGTATGATTTTTTCTGGAATTTTTGAAAATTACTGGGCGTGAGAGCTGGCCTGGGGGCCAGAACAGTGGGCCACAAGCCCTGCCACCGCCACCCCCTGGTGGCGGAGTGCAAGCTTGTGGAGCCCACAGGGACCCCCTCCACTCATTCCAGCTCCCAGCCTCTTCTTCCACCTCTAGAAAAAATTGTTTCGCAGCTCAAACCCGTGTTCTTGCTCATTTGGTTGTGATTTTCGATCTCCTTGCTCAAAGCACCATTCTCTGAACCGTTTTGGGGAAATTACTCCTTGGTAAGTGACTCCTCCATTGGTCCAATTAGTTTTTGCTCTAGTGCTTTATCCTTCGCGTATTCTTGCTACCTTGGTGACCCTGTTCTTGAGCTAGAAATGTTGATTTTAGCTGGTTCCAAGTAGTTTTAGCGCGTGATACGATCTCTAGGCACTAGTAGGAGTAGTTGCTACAAGGTATGGTTGGTCTTCATTCACTTTTCTCTTCATCTTCAAAAATTTAAAAAAAATGAAATTATGTTCAGGAAGAAGTTTCATGGTGGTTCCTCAAGTAAGAAGGGTCCCCGCCTTTCTTTTCGGGAGCCCGAACCTTTTCAACTAAGGGATGCGCCGGTACAACCATGTGAATGGCCTTCCGATGAGTTCATGATCGAATCAGGTTCAAGGATGAGTTTCATACACTTGTCCGCAATGCCGGGTTAGAAGAATTCCTCCCAGATAAATGTGTACAGTATGCTATGCTCACTGCCTCTTTCGTGCGTAGATTTAAATTTTCAGTTGGCCGTGACTCATCCATACTGTTTGATCTGTACTATAAATCCTATACCATGGATTTGGAGGATTTCAATAGGATTTGTAAGATACCCGATGGGGGTAGTATTAATGATCCTTCTAAGTCTTCGGTCAGAGACTTTGTCTCCAGTATAACTGTTGGAGAAACCAGAGATATCACGCAAGCCACCATAGGAAGCATCCATTTCCCTGCCTTGCACTACTTTGCCCTCTTCATAGGTAGGTGCATTAACGGCAAGGGTGCACATTGTCACCTATGCGCTTCTGACCTTAGTATCCTTAAGAGCGCAGTAACAGGTGACATGAGCTTCAATATGGGAGCTATAATAGCAAGGAGGCTGAATAAAAATGCCAGTGAGGGGGATTTCTTTGGTGGAGTTTATGCTACATGCTTAGCAAATTTTCTTGGAGTATCCATCCATCCAGAAGACCCTCTTCTCCGTACAGCCTACCTTGATCGTGTCTTTCTAACACGCTACCAGTTCCTTGAGAGAGATCATGGATCCCTCCTATACTGCTTGATATTTAACCGGCAACATGTTTTCCATATTACCCTTCCTGCTCCTGCTTTCTTTGACTTTCAGGTAAAATGAAGATACTACATAACCATAGGAGAGGCAGAGGAGTATGAGAGGGAGGCGACGGCTGCTCGACTTCGTGAGGCAGCTATTCAGGCAGTGGCTGCAGCACTCCTGTATAAAACCCATTATGATTTTGGGTTTCGCCAGGACCATCCATGGGAGTAGACCAAGCTAGGCCAAAAGCCTAAGCTTGGGGGAGTACGTGTTCTCACCGACTTTTACATTCATGCTTATGCTTTCGCTTTGTTAGCCGGTGTTTACACTTTGCCACTGTATTATCCATGCTAGTTTATTTTCGTTTTCTTGATTTCTTGTTTTGTGTCCTTTTGAGAAAACCCTAAAAGATTTTTCTTTCTTCTTTTGCTTGTTGGGAGCTTTCCCGTGTAAATAGCTTTCTTTTTCTTTGTGTCAATGTAGAAGATATTGGTTACAATGTTTATTGGTTCTTGCATGCTTACCTGTTTAGCTTTCAAAGAGCCATATTACTTTGTCTTCTCCTTTGTGTTTGCCTGCATATTCAGCTTAGTCCAATGCGCTTATTATCGTTCACATCGTTTGATCGTGCAAATGAAAGGCAATAATGATGATATATGATGAAGTGACTGAGACTGAAAAGCTGGTATGAACTCTATCTATTTTGTTTTTGTAAATATGACTAGCTTATCGACCTAGATTCAGCTTTGTTGTGAGAGAACCATGCTTGTAATGACAACTTAGAGATCATAGTTTCTGATGCCATGCTTATTTAGCTGAGAGCTTATAATGGTTTGTCTTGAATGCCAACATAGATTTTGAGATGACTATGATGTACTATGATAGGATGGTATTCTCCTTTGAATGTTTCAAGTGGTTTGACTTGGCGCATGTTCATGCATGTAGTTGAAACAAAATCAACGTAGCCTCTATGATGTTCGTGTTCATGGTGATTTATATCCTGTTCATGCTTGCATTTAATGTTAGTCAAACTCATTACATCTTGATGACTGTTGTCGCTCTCTAGTTGGTCTCTTCCCAGTCTTTTGCTAGCCTTCACTTATACTAAGTGGAATACTTCTTGTGCATCCACTTCCATGAACCCAAAAGTTTTTCCATGAGAGTCCACCATACCTACCTATTTGCGGTATCTACGTGCCGTTCCAAGTAAATTTGCATGTGCCACTCTCTAAACCTTCAAGAAATAATCTTTTTTGCATGCCCGAACCGCTCATGTGGTGACAGGGGGCTATTGGTATCTTCCATGCTAGGAGTGTTATCCTCGACATGTGTTTATTCACCGTCATTCACGAGAAAGGGGCCGATAATTGGAATGCCCAGTTCCACGCTTAAATCAGAAACATAACTGTAAAACAAGACTCCCCCCGGATTGATGTTAGTATGGACGGTACCCGAGGATTCAGCTAGCCATGGAGTGTGATTGATTGGTGGTGGGGGAATTAAAACTTTACTTTTCTGTTTCGGAACCGCATATAGCATGAGTAGCATGGAAGATATTGAGAACTCTTGGTCATTGCATTTACAATGAAAGCATGCCACCCAACATTATTATCTCTGTTTTCAAAGCTTGAGCTCTGGCACCTCTGCAAATCAATGCTTCCCTCTGCGAAGGGCCTGTGTATTTATTTTCCTGTCGAGTCATCCACCTCTTATATAAGCAGCAATTAGAGAGAACCTGTGTCATTTTTATGCTTTGCTTTTGATTTATATTGAGTATGACTATGACTGGATCTTCGTTGCTATGAATTACAATGTTTAGTCAGCCCTTGATCTTTGAAAGTGCTCTGCATTTATGTTTTGCGGTCTTAGAAAGAGCTAGCGAGATACCACCTATTCATATTGCTTCATGCTTGTTTTGATTGAAGTGTTGGTATTTGAAACTCATTATTATTTTCTCGTTAGCTGATTATGCCATTGATATTAGTTTACCGTGAGACCTTTGTGTCATTTGCTTATGTGGTTAACTTGTGATCTTGCTGAAATTCTGGTTATGAGTTAGACATAGTTCCAAAAACAAGATCAAACAGAGTTTGTCAAAGTTTTTCTTTCTCTCTCAGTTTGTCAATTGAGTTGCTTGAGGACAAGCAAGGTTTTAAGCTTGGGGGAGTTGATACGTCTCCATCGTATCTACTTTTCCAAACTCTTTTGCCCTTGTTTTGGACTCTAATTTGCATGATTTGAATGGAACTAACCTGGACTGACGCTGTTTTCAGCAGAATTGCCTTGGTGTTATTTTTGTGCAGAAATCAAAGTTCTCCAAACATCCTGAAAATTTACGGAGATCATTTTTGAAAAATATGAAAAATATCTGCGCCAAGTTCCACTTGAGGGGGTGGGCCAGTGGGCCACAAGCCCTGGCTCCGCCACCCCCTGGTGGCGGTGGGCAAGCATGTGGGGCCCACACAGCTCTGCCGCCCCCAATCTCAGGTCTATAAGTTCCATTTCGTCCGAGAAAAAAAATAAAAAAACAGAAGATTTCGTCGCGTTTACGATACAGAGGCGCCTCCACAACCTGTTCTTCATCTGGAGGGCAGATCTGGAGTCCGTCTTGGGCTCCTGAGAGGGGAAATCTTCGCCATCGTCATCATCAACCTTCTTCCCTCTCAAATTCCATGAAGCTCTTCGCCGTTCGTGAGTAATCTATTCGTAGGCTCGCTGGGCGGTGATGAGTAGGATGAGATCTATCATAAAATCGAGTTAGTTTTGATGGGGATTGATCCCTAGTATCCACTATGTTCTGAGATTGATGTTGCTACTACTTTGCCATGCTTAATGCTTGTCACTAGGGCCCGAGTGCCATGATTTCAGATCTGAAATTATTATGTTGTTACCAATATATGTGTGTTTTAGATCCGATCTTGCTAGTTGTAGTTACCTACTATGTGTTACGATCCGGCAACCCCGGAGTGACAATAACCGGAACCACTCCCGTTGATGACCATAGTTTGAGGAGTTCATGTGTTCACCAAGTGCTAATGCTTTGGTCCGGTTCTTTATTAAAAGGAGAACCTTAATATCCCGTAGTTTCCTTTTGGACCCCGCTGCCACGGGAGGGATGGACAATAGATGTCATGCAAGTTCTTTTCCCGAAGCACGTATGACGACACATAGAATGCATGCCTACATGACATTGACGAACGGGAGCTAGCCACATCACTCTCTGTGTTATAACTGTTGCATGATGAATATCATCTAAACAAATCACCGACCATTGCCTACGAGTTTGTCCTACCGCTATTGTTACTTGTCGTGCTCTGCTGCTGTTACTACTGTTGCTACTGCTGTTACTTGTCTTGCTCTGCTGCTGTTACTACTGTTGCTACTCCTGTTACTTGTCTTGCTCTGCTGCTGTTACTACTGTTGCTGCTGCTGTTACTTGTCTTGCTCTGCTGCTACTGTTGCTACTACTGTCGCTTGCTACTGTTGCTACTTGCTACTGCTGTGACTACTGCTGTTTCTTGCCACTGCCGTTACTCGCTACTTTGCAGTTACTACTTTGCTTGCAGATACTAATCTTTCAGGTGTGGTTGAATCAGACAAATTCAGCTGCTAATACTCGAGAGTATTCTCTCACCTCCTGTTTGGCGGATCAACAAATTTGGGTCGAATAGTCTACCCTCGAAAACTACTACGATCCCACGCACTGGTGGGCCGTCAACAACATTCTTCTAGTTTCGATTGCCAGAGAGTGCTAGCAGCATTCTTCTGGTTCCATTGCAAGAGAAGGTCTGCTGTTACGGAGTTAGCATTTTTCTCGCACTGTTGCCGGGGAAGCACAGCTGACATCACCGTCCATACCAACAACAATCCAGGGGGAGTTTTGTTTGCAATTATATTTTGATTTGAGCATGGAACTGTGCATTCCAATTACCGACCCCTTTCTCGTGAGTGATAGTGAATAAACATGTATCGAGGATAACACGCCTAGCATGGAAGATACTGACCGCCCCTTGTCACCACATGAGCGGTTCGGGCATACAAAACAGATTATTATTTGAAGATTTAGAGAGTGGCACATGTAAATTTACTTGGAACGACAGGTAGATACCACATATAGGTAGGTAAGGTGCACTCATATGGAACAACTTTGGGTTTATGGAAGTGGATGCACACGCAGTATTCCCGCTTAGTACAAGTGAAGGCTAGCAAAAGACTGGGAAGCGACCAACTAGAGAGCGACAACAATCATCAATATGCATTGAAATTAACCAACATTGAGTGCAAGCATGAGTAGGATATAAATTACCATAAACATGAATATCATAGAGGCTATGTTGATTTTGTTTCAACTACATGCGTGAACATGTGCCAAGTCAAGCCACTTGAATCATTCAAAGGAGGATACCATCCTATCATACTATATCATAATCATCTTGAAATTCATGTTGGCATCCAAGACAAACCATTATAAGCTCCTAGCTAATTAAGCATGGCATCAGAAACTATGATCTCTAAGTTGTCATTGCAAACATGTTTCCCTCATAACAATGCTGAATTAGGTACGATGAGCTAGTCATATTTACAAAAACGAAACTGGTTGAGTTCATACCAACTTTTCCAGGCTCAGTCACTTCATCATACGTAATCATTATTGCCTTTCACTTGCACGACCGAATGATGTGAATAATAATGAGAGTGTTCGTGCATTGGACTAAGCTGGAATCTACAAGCAAACTCAGAGGAGAAGACAAAGTAATATGGCTCTTTGACGGATAAACAATTATGCATGTGAGAGCCACTAAACATTTTAATCATGGTCTTCTACCTTGACTCAAAGAAAAATAAAACTATTTACACGGAAAAGCTCCCAACAAGCAAAAGAAGAACGGGAAATCTTTTTGGGTTTTCTTTTTTTAAATACCACTAAGCAAGCTGGAAAGTAAACTTACAACTAATTTTTTTGTTTTTTGTTTTTCAAAATTTAAACAAACACACAAGAAGAAAGCGAGAAAAAGAAATAAACTAGCATGGATGATACAAAGGCAAGGTGTGAACACCGACTATCAAAGTGAATGTGTGAGCATGAATATAAAGTTGGTGAGAAACACATACTCCCCCAAGCTTAGGCTTTTGGCCTATGTTGGTCTACTCCCACTGCTGGTCCGGGCGATATCCAAAATCATAATGGGGGTTGTACGGGAACGAGGTAGCTATCGCCTGAATAACTTCCTCACGGAGGCGAGCAGCCTTCGCGTCCCTCTCATACTCCTCTGCCTCTCCTCTGGTTATGTAATATCTCTGTTTTACTTGAAAGTCAAAGAAGGCAGGAGCGGGAAGATTGTGACTTCTAGATTCATCCATCTCATGGTCATCAAAATAAATCCGTCAATGAGGTTGATCAAGTCTCCTTGGCAAACTTTTTTCGAATCACATAAAAACGGAGAATTTTCGAATAATCACTAGGTTACCTCAACAGGGATGTGCATATACCCAACAAGTAAATCATACTTCATCTTGACAGTAGGTATAGGGCATTCAAAGCTTCCAATAAGAATTGATGAAGATTTTTCAATAGCATTGATGCAATGAACTCGATATTGTTTCTTCGGAAAGTGCACTGTGTGCTCATTACCATTAACATGGAAAGTGAAATTGCCTTTGTTGCAATCAATAACAACCCTTGTAGTGTTTAAAAATGGTCTTCCAAGGATGACCGCCATGGCATCATCCTCGGGCATATCTAGAATAACAAAGTCCGTTAAGATAGTAACGTTCGCAACCACAATAGGCACATCCTCGCAAACGCCGATAGGAAAAGGAGTCGATTTGTCGGCCATTTGCAAAAACATTTCAGTGGGTGTCAACTTATCCAATTCAAGTCTATGATATAAAGAGAGAGGCATAACACTAACACCAGCTCCAAGATCACATAAAGCAGTTCTAACATAATTTCCTTTAATGGAGCAAGGTATAGTGGGCACTCCGGGATCACCTAGTTTCTTAGGAGTCCCACCCTTGAAGGTGTAATTAGCGAGCATGGTGGAAATCTCAACCTCATGTATCTTCCTTTTATTAGTCACAATATCTTTCATGTACTTAGCATAAGGAGACATTTTGAGCATATCTGTCAAACACATTTGCAAAAAGACAGGTCTAATCATTTCAACAAAGCGCTCAAAATCCTCATCATCCTTTTTCGTGGATGGTTTGGGAGGAAAGGGCATGGGTTTCTGAACCCATGGTTTTCTTTCTTTACCATGCTTCCTAGCAATAAAGTCGTTCTTATCATATCTCTTGTTCTTAGGTTGTGGGTTGTCAAGATCAACAACATGTTCAATCTCCACATCCTTATCATTACTAGGTTGAGCATCAACACGAACACCACTATCAATATTATCACTAGGCTCATGATCATCACGAGATTGTGTTTCGGCATTAGAAACAGAGACATCATTTGGATTCTCGGGTGTAACAGCAACAGGTTTGCTAGCATGCAAGTTCCTATCATCTGTCTTTTTCTTCATATTACCAGGATGACTAGGTGCATGAGTGTTAACTCCTTGAGAATATTGTTCAATTCTCTTAGGATGGCCCTCAAGATACAAAGGTTCCTGAGTCATTCTACCACCTCTAGTGACAACTCTAACATAATTGTCATTCAACTCATCGAGCAAGTCATTTTGAGCCTTAAGTACTTGTTCTACTTGAGTAGTGACCATAGAGGCATGTTTACTAAAAAGCTTAAGATCATTGACATTTCTATCCACACAAGCACTTATATGATTAATCATACGAACATTTTGTCTCAATTGTTTGCTAACATAATCATTGAAACTTTGTTGTTTGGCAACAAAGTTATCAAATTCATCTAAGGATAAGCTAGCAGGTTTATCATAAGGAATATCACTCTCATTGAATCTACGTAGAGAATTTACCTCTACTACGTGTGTCGGGTTATCAAGACCATGTATTTCTTCAATAGGTGGTAGATTCTTAACATCTTCATATTTAATACCTGTCTCTTGCATATATTTCTTGGCTTCTTGCATATCTTCAGGACTGAGGAATAAAATACCTCTTTTCTTCGGAGTTGGCTTAGGAGGTGCTTCCGGAATAGTCCAAGCACTATCATTACTCAAGATATTATTCAATAGAATTTCAGCTTGTTCCACAGTTCATTCTCTGAAAACACAACCAACACAACTATCTAGGTGGTCCCTAGAAGCATCAATTAGTCCATTATAAAAGATATCAAGTATTTCATTCTTCTCAATAGGGTGATCAGGCAAAGTATTAAGTAACTGGACAAGCTTCCCCCAAGCTTGTGGGAAACTCTCTTCTTCAATTTGCACAAAGTTATATATATCCTGCAAGGTAGCTTGTTTCTTATGGGCAGGAAAATATTTCTCAGAGAAGTAGTAGATCATATCCTGAGGACTAAGCACACAACCAGGAGCAAGAGAAGTAAACCAAGTCTTAGCATCACCCTTTAGTGAGAAAGGGAACAACTTAAGGATATAGTAATGACGATTTTTTTCCTCATTCGTGAACAGGGTGGCTATATCATTCAGCTTAGTAAGATGTGCTACAACTGTTTCAGACTCATAACCATGAAAAGGATCAGATTCAACCAAAGTGATTAACTAAGGATCGACAGAGAATTCATAATCCTTATCAGTAACAAAGATGGGCAAAGTAGAAAACTTAGGATCGTATTTCATTCTAGCATTCGAAGATTTTTCTTTCCACTTGCGTAGTAAATTCTCAAGATCGTAGATATCCTTACAAGCAAAAAAGTCTTCAGCTACCTCTCCCTCCATAGCATAACCCTTAGGTATATCACACAATTCATATCTAGGAGAGCTAGGTCTAACAGGTGAAACAGCAGGTTCCACTTCAATAATTTCATCAGTTTCAGAAGTATCATCACATTCAGCAGTAACTCTAGCAATTTGTGCATCAAGAAATGCACCCAGTGGCATATCATTATCAAGAAAAGCATCATCATAAGCATGATGGATAGCAGAAGTAGCATCATCAAGCACATGCGACATATCAGAATTACCAATAGGTGGTGGGGTCGCAAATTGACTCATAACTGAAGGTGAATCAAGTGCAGAGCTAGATGGCAGTTCCTTACATGTCCTCATAGTTGAGGGCGATACTTTAGTTTTTGGATATCTCGGATTCCTCATAGTGATCAACAGACGTAAATCCCAAGTGACTCAGAGAATAGAGCTATGCGTCCCCGGCAACGGCGCCAAAAAAGGTCTTGATAACCCACAAGTATAGTTTTCGATGGTAGAGTATTCAACCCAATTTTATTGATTCGACACAAGGGGAGCCAAAGAATATTCTCGAGTATTAGCAGTTGAGTTGTCAATTCAACCACACCTGAAAGACTTAGTATCCGCAACAAAGTTTCTGTAGCAAAGTAGTATGATAGTAACGGTAGCAACGGTAACAGTAGCAGTAGTGACAACACTAGCAGTAAAGTAACTTAGCAAGGACCATTAGGAAATGGTCGTAGGCATTGGATCGGTGATGGATAATTATGTCGGATGACATTCATCATGTAACAGTTATAACATGGGGTGATATGTAACTAGCTCCAGTTCGTCAATGTAATGTAGGCATGTATTCCGTATTTAGTCATACGTGCTTATGGAAAAGAACTTGCATGCCAGCTATTGTCCATCCCTCCCTTGGAAGCGGGGTCCTAATGGAAACTAAGGGGTAATAAGGTCCCCTTTTAATACAGAACCAAAACAAAGCATTAGCACATAGTGAATACATGAACTCCTCATACTATGGTCATCTCCGGGAATGGTTCCGGTTATTGTCACTCCGGGGTTGCCGGGTCATAACACATAGTAGGTGACTACAACTTGCAAGATAGGATCAAGAACACACATATATTGATGAAAACATAATAGGTTCAGATCCGAAATCATGGCACTCGGGCCCTAGTGACAAGCATTAAGCATAGCAAAGTAGTAGCAACATCAATCTTAGAACATAGTGGATACTAGGGATCAAACCCCATCAAAACTAACTCGATTACTTGATAGATCTCATCTAACCCATCACCGTCCAGCAAGCCTACGATGAGATTACTCACGAACGGTGAAGAGCATCATGCAATTGGCGATGAAGGATGGTTGGTGATGACGACGACGTCGATTTCCCCTCTCCGGAGCCCATAACGGACTCCAGATCTACCCTCGAGAGGAAGAACAGGTGGTGGCGGTGGCTCCGTGTCGTGAAACGCGATGAACTCTTCTCTCTTAATTTTTTCTGGGCGGGAGAGGATATATAGAGATGGAGTTGGAGGTTGCGGACCCACGAGGGCCTCACAAGCCTGCCAGGCGCGATCTTGGGGGGCGCCTCCTGGGCTTGTGGGCTCCTGGCTCCGTATCTTCAGGTAATTCCTGCGCCAGTATTTTTTATATATTCCACAAAAATCCTCGCAAGTTTCCTTGTCATTCCGAGAACTTTTATTTCTACGCAAAAACAACACCATGGCAATTCTGCTGAAAACAACGTTAGTCCGGGTTAGTTCCATTCAAATCATGCAAATTAGAGTCCAAAACAAGGGCAAAAGAGTTTGGAAAAGTAGATACGATGGAGACGTATCAACTCCCCCAAGCTTAAAGCCTTGCTTGTCCTCAAGAAATTCAGTTGACAAACTGAACGAGACAAAAGAAAAACTTTTACGAACTCTGTTTGATCTTGTTGTTGTAATTCTGCCTAACTCATATTTGGATTTTCAGCAAGATCATAAGCTAAGCACATAACCAATAACATTTAGGTCTCATGGTGTACTCATATCAATGGCATAATCAACTAGCGAGCAATAATAATAAGTTTCAAATGTCAACACTTGAGTCAAAACAATTATAATAGAATGTGAACATTGTAATTCATGGCAAAGAATATCCAGTCACAGTCATACTCCATATCAATTAGTGGCAAAGCATAAAAATGACGGAGGTGCTCTCTAATTGGTGCTTTTTAATAAGGAGAGGATGACTCAACATAAACGTAAATATATAGGCCCTTCGCAGAGGGAAGCATTGATTTGCAGAGGTGCCAAAGCTCAAGCTTTTAAAGTAGAGATAAATAATTTTGGGTGGCATGCTTTCATTGTCAACGCGATGACCAAGAGTTTTCACCATCTCCCATGCTACACATGTTATAGGCGGTTCCCAAATAGAAAAGTAAAGTTTTGACTCCCCCACCACCGATCAATCACACTCCACGACTAGCCGAATCCTCGGGTGCCATCCATACCAACAACAATCCAGGGGGAGTTTTTTTGCAATTATATTTTGATTTGAGCATGGAACTGGTCATTCCAATTACTGGCCCCTTTCTCGTGAGTGATAGTGAATAAACACGTATCGAGGATAACACGCCTAGCATGGAAGATACTGACCGCCCCTTGTCACCACATGAGCGGTCCGGGCATACAAAACAGATTATTATTTGAAGATTTAGAGAGTGGCACATGTAAATTTACTTGGAACGGCTGGTAGATACCACATATAGGTAGGTAAGGTGGACTCATATGGAACAACTCTGGGTTTATGGAAGTGGATGCACAAGCAGTATTCCCGCTTAGTACAAGTGAAGGCTAGCAAAAGACTGGGAAGCGACCAACTAGAGAGCGACAATAGTCATCAATATGCATTGAAATTAACCAACATTGAGTGCAAGCATGAGTAGGATATAAATTACCATAAACATAAATATCATAGAGGCTATGTTGATTTTGTTTCAACTACATGCGTGAACATGTGCCAAGTCAAGCCACTTGAATCATTCAAAGGTGGATACCATCCTATCATACTATATCATAATCATCTTGAAATTCATGTTGGCAACCAAGACAAACCATTATAAGCTCCTAGCTAATTAAGCATGGCATCAGAAACTATGATCTCTAAGTTGTCATTGCAAACATGTTTCTCTCATAACAATGCCGAATTAGGTACGAGGTTGCGTAGCCACGAGGGCCTCACAAGCCTGCCAGGCGCGACCTAGGGGGGGGGCTCCTAGGCTTGTGGGCTCATGGCTCCGTATCTTCAGGTAATTCTTGTGCCAGTATTTTTTATATATTCCACAAAAAATCCTCGTAAGTTTCCATGTCATTCCGAGAGAACTTTTATTTCTGCGCAAAAACAACACCATTGCAATTCTGCTGAAAACAGCGTTAGTCCGGGTTAGTTCCATTCAAATCATGCAAATTAGAGCCCAAAACATGGGCAAAAGAGTTTGGAAAAGCAGATACGATGCAGACGTATCAGTGACTTATTGGAAATCATACATACCGATGTGTGCGGTCCGATGAGTGTGGAGGCGCGCGGCGGATATCGTTATTTTCTCACCTTCACTGACAATTTGAGTAGATATGGTTATGTCTACTTGATGAAGCACAAGTCTAAATTTTTTGAGAAGTTCAAGAAATTTCAGAGTGAAGTCGAAAATCATCGTAACAAGAAGATCAAGTTCCTACGGTCTGAGCGTGGGGGTGAATATCTGAGTTTCGAGTTTGGTGCTCACTTAAGACAATGTGGAATTGTTTCACAGTTGACACCGCCTGGAACACCACAACGTAATGGTGTGTCCGAACGTTGTAATCGTACTTTGTTAGAAATGGTGCGATCTATGATGTCTCTTACCGATTTGCCTTTATTGTTTTCGGGTTATGCATTCGAGACAGCTTCATTCACTTTGAATAGGGCACCATCAAAATCCGTTGAGACGATACCATACAAACTGTGGTATGGCAAAAGATCAAAGTTGTCGTTTCTTAAAGTTTGGGGATGTGATGCTTATGTCAAAAAGCTTCAGCCTGAAAAGCTAGAACCCAAAGAGGAAAAGTACATCTTCATAGGTTACCCAAAAGAGATAGTTGGGTATACATTCTATCTCAAATCCGAGGGCATAGTGTTTGTTGCTAAAAATGGAGCTTTTCTTGAGAAAGAGTTTCTCTCGAAAGAATTGAGTGGGAGGAAGATAGAACTTTATGAGGTTGTCGAACCTCTAATCCCTCTGGATGGTGGCACGGGGCAAGGGGAAACCCCTGTCGTTGCGACGCCGGTTGAGGAAGAAGTTGATGATGATGATCATGAAACTTCGGATCAAGTTCCTATCAGACCTCGCAGGTCGAAAAGATCACGTACTGCTCCTGAGTGGTACGGTAATCCTGTCTTATCAATTATGTTGTTAGACAACAATGAACCTGCGAATTATGAAGAAGCTATGGTGGGACCGGATTCCAACAAATGGCTGG
This sequence comes from Hordeum vulgare subsp. vulgare, assembly GCF_904849725.1. NCBI lineage: Eukaryota > Viridiplantae > Streptophyta > Magnoliopsida > Poales > Poaceae > Hordeum > Hordeum vulgare. The sequence continues at coordinate 138,416,205 of NC_058522.1, forward strand.
AGGCCATGAAGTTCGAGATAGGATCCATGTACGAGAACAAAGTGTGGACTTTGGAAGTACTACCTGAAGGCCGCAAGGCTATTCATAACAAATGGATCTTTAAGAAGAAGACGGACGCATACGGTAATGTGACCGTTTATAAAGCTCGACTTGTGGCAAATGGTTTTTCACAAGTTCAAGGAGTTGACTACGATGAGACTTTCTCACCGGTAGCGATGCTTAAGTCCGTCCGAATCATGTTAGCAATAGCTGCATTTTTCGATTATGAAATCTTGCAGATGGATGTCAAAACAACGTTCCTTAACTGTTTTCTTAAGGAAGAGTTGTATATGATGCAACCCGAAGGTTTTGTCGATCCAAAGAATGCTAACAAAGTGTGCAAGCTCCAGCGATCCATTTATGGACTAGTGCAAGCATCTCGGAGTTGGAATAAGCGCTTTGATGAGGTGATCAAAGCATTTGGGTTTATACAAGTGCTTGGAGAATCTTGTATTTAAAATAAAGTGAGTGGGAGCTCTGTGGCGTTTCTAATATTATATGTGGATGACATATTGCTGATTGGAAACAACGTGGAGTTTTTGGAGAGCATAAAGGATTATTTGAATAAAAGTTTCTCTATGAAGGACCTAGGAGAAGTTGCTTACATTTTAGGCATTAAGATCTATAGGGATAGATCGAGACGCCTGATAGGACTTTCACAAAGCACATACCTTGATAAAGTTTTGAAGAAGTTCAAAATGGATCAGTCCAAGAAAGGGTTCTGGCGAGTGTTACAAGGTATAAAATTGAGTAAAACTCGGTGCCCAACAACTGCAGAAGATAGAGAACAAATGAGTTCCGTCCCCTATGCTTCAACCATAGGTTCTATCATGTATGCAATGTTGTGCACTAGACCAGACGTCAGCTTGGCCATAAGTATGGCAGGCAGGTTTGAGAGTAATCCAGGAGTGGATCACTGGACGACCGTCAAGACTATTCTAAAGTACCTGAAAAGGACCATGGAAATGTTTCTCGTTTATGGAGGTGATGAAGAGCTCGTCGTAAAGGGTTACGTCGATGCAAGCTTAGACACTGATCTGGATGACTCCAAGTCTCAGACCGGATACGTATTTATTCTTAATGGGGCTGCGATAAGCGGGTGCTGTTCCAAGCAAAGTGTCATAGCAGATTCTACATGTGAAGCGGAGTACATGGCTGCCTCGGAGGCAGCAAAGGAGGGTGTTTGGATGAAGCACTTCATGACGGATCTTGGAGTTGTGCTGAGCGCACGAAATCCAATAACTCTGTTCTGTGACAACACTGGTGCCATTGCCATAGCAAATGAACCAAGGTTTCACAAGAAGACCAGACACATCAAACGTCGCTTCAACATCATCCGCGACTACGTCGAAGGAGAGGACGTGAATATTTCAAAGTGCACACGGATCTGAATGTAGCAGACCCACTAACTAAACCTCTTCCACGGGCAAAGCATGATCAACACCAGAACTTTTTCGGTGTTAGATTTATTACAATGTAAATCACATGGTGATGTGAGGACTAGATTATTGACTCTAGTGCAAGTGGGAGACTGTTGGAAATATGCCCTAGAGCCAATGATAAATAGTTATTACTCCCTCCATCCCAAAATAAGTGTCTCAACTTTATACTAAATCTAGTATAAAGTTGTACTAAGATCGAGACACTTATTTTGAGACGGAGGGAGTATTATATTTCCTGTTTAAAGATAAACGTTTATTATCTATGCTATAATTGTATTGAATGAAAACATAGATACATGTGTGGATACATTGACAAAACAATGTCCCTAGCAAGCCTCTAGTTGGCTAGCCAGTTGATCAATGATAGTCAAGGTTTTCTGACTATATGCAAGTGTTGTCACTTGATAGCTGGATCACATCATTAGGGGAATCATGTGATGGACTAGACCCAAACTATGAATGTAGCATATTGATCGTGTCGTTTTATTGCTATTGTTTTCTGCGTGTCAAGTATTTGTTCCTATGACCAAGAGATCATATAACTCACTTGCACCGGAGGAATACCTTGTGTGCATCAAACGTTGCAACATAACTGGTTGACTATAAAGGTGCTCTACAGGTATCTCCGAAGGTGTCCTTTGAGTTAGTACGGATCAAGACTGGGATTTGTCACTCCGTGTGACAGAGAGGTATCTCGGGGCCCACTCGGTAATACAACATCACACACAAGTCTTGCAAGCAATGTGACTAAGTGTAAGTCACGGGATCTTGTATTACCGAACGAGTAAAGAGACTTGCCGGTAACGATATTGAAATAGGTATGCGGATACCGACGATCGAATGTCGGGCAAGTAACATACCGAAGGACAAAGGGAATGCCATACTTGCGCCACAAGTCCTTAGTTGGCTGGCGGAGTCAGCCCAAGGAGCCCATGGCGCCACATAAGAAAATACCAAAAAGAAAAGAAAAAGGAAAAGGAAAGAGGGAGGTGGGAAGGTAGAGGCGGAGTCCTCCTTCCCAAACCGAATTGGAGGAGGACTCCTCCTCCTCCCTGGCGGCCGACGCACCCTTGAGGCCTTGAGCCTCAAGGCTAGCCCCTCCCCCTCCCTCCTATATATAGTGGTGGTTTAGGAATTTTTGAGACACAACTTTGCCACGCGCAACTCTAGCCTATACCACACAGTTTCACCTCTAGATCGGATTTCTGTGGAGCTCAGGCGGAGCACTGCTGGAGTAGATCATCGCCACCACCGGAGCACCGTCACGGTGCTGGAGAACTCATCTACTTCTCCGTCTTGCTTGCTGGATCAAGAAGGCCGAGATCATCGTCGAGCTGTACGTGTGCTGAACACGGAGGTGTCGTCTATTCGGCACTAGATTGGAAGAATCGTGGGACCGATCGCGGGATGGTTCGTGGGACGGTTCGAGGGACGTGAAGACATTCCACTACATCAACCGTGTTTCTTAACACTTCCTGATGTGCGATCTACAAGGGTATGTAGATCCAAATCTCCACTCGTAGATGGACATCACCATGATAGGTCTTCGTGTGCGTAGGAATTTTTTTGTTTCCCATGCAACGTTCCCCAACAGAAGTCCTGTGTGGAGAAGTCACATACCCCACTAATTTCTTAGTACTTGGTTCAGAACAAGATAACTTTCGTCCCATCATATTCGGTAGACTTTTCTTGAATACTATTAATGCTAAAATTAATTGTGCCACTGAGAAGGTCAAAGTGAGCTTTGGTGATATATATCATGCATGAGTTTAATTTCTCCAAGTTTGGAAAACAGCCACATGAAAAAGAATTTCTTAATAAGGATGAAATATTTGGTCTTGATTCTATTGTTTTACCTTCTACGGATCCACTAGAACAATACTTGCTGATGGGGTCATAGCCCTAGGGTAGGGTCATAGGCGTGACCTATAAGTCCTACCCAAGGGCACCTCATTATTAGCTTAAGGGTCACAATATATTTACCGACTGGATTAAGACAACCTCCGATCCACTTGGTAACTAACCACTCGGTAGGTTACCTAATACTCGACGACTGGAATCCACTCGGTAAATACCAGAAGCCAGTCGACATAGAAGGCCAGAAGCCACTCCAGCGAGGCTAACGGCGAGACGTTAGACTACTGTAGTACATGTCCTTTATGGCATTCGCTACCTGTAACGTATAAATTCAATCCCACTTATTACACCCTTGAAGGCTGGACACTTATGAGGGGCAGCGCACTCTATATAAGCCACCCCTCCCCTCTGGCACAGGGGTTCGCATTCTGTAACATTCATATTCCACTCGACACCAAGCTCCAAGAGCACTGAGACGTAGGGCTGTTACCTCCACCGCAGAGGGGCCCGAACTCATACAACCTTGCCGTATCTAGGACTCTGCCCTCTACTTTCGTACCCTACACATCTACTGTCAGGCTTATATCCACGACAGTTGGCGCCCACCTTGGGGCAGGTGTTTCGGCGACTTCCGACAAGTTTGCGTTTTTTCCTCTTCGCCATGTCTTCCGGCAATGATTTGTGGCTTGGCCACGAGATCGTGTTCGGCACACTCGTCCTCATCGCCGACGATTTGGCATGGCTCCAGGAGGCACCTCTCGACGTCGAGGCGCTTCCAGTTTGCGGGGCGACGTTCTTCTGCGCCAGTTCCTGTGGAGTCCTTCTTCACCAACCGTCGACTCCGATGTCGACTGTGCTACCCATCGCACATCGCAACAAGCGATCTGGTCGCTCACGGCTCCAGCGTTGGGTGCGTCATGCACTCGCGCGTCGAGCATCTTCGTCGTAGGTGGCAGCAACCGAACCTGCTACACCTCCGTGTGGTGCATCTCACTCGGTGTCAGATCTGTCAGGCTCACCTTCCGAGTGTGAGAACCGCAGCCCTGCGGCGGAGGTTTTCATGGCTGGCTCACACGAGAGCCTGCCAAGGACCAATCAGGACAAGCAGGAAACTGGAGAGACTTCGAGTGCGCGTCATCATCCACGTCCCTAGCATCCGGTCGACGTTCTCATCAGGTCGACAACATCGAGGTATTCTGCACGCCTATCCTCAACTTGGTTGTGGCCGCAAGGATTGCAGACTCCATCCAGTCGTCCAATTCGTCAATGGGCAGAGGAGTGTAGCAGATCCATGCCCTGTTGCAGGCGGCGCAGCAGCAGAATTCCACTGTCTCTCAGTCTCACAACAGACTACACATCAATTCCGTCCGAGCGGACACAGTTCAGTCGGTTTACAGCTTGGGATCTCCTCAACATCATAGAGGAGGAGCTCGCCGAGAAGATCGGTACAGAGACCAGGGGCGGAATACGCTTCCCCCTGGTTCAATCGTGAAGATCTCCATCGCTCGCGCTCTCCTTCGTGGAGTGGTTCGTATGCGCCCTGGCGCAACGACGAAAGGCGATCGGTGGGCGACGACCACGATGAGACACGTGATGTAAGGGACTATCTCACTCAGAAGAGAGTTGGTAGAGGCCGAGCCCATCGTGACGGATACGACGACGATCGTCCGAGTGGAAGTGGCTCTGTCATCTCTGGGCTCAAGTGTTTCAGTCGAGCAATCTGCTCCGCTGATATTCCCCCCAACTTCAGGTTGGCAGCTGGAATAAGCAAGTTCACTGGAGAGTCCAAACCAGAGACGCGGTTGGATGATTACCGAGTGGCAGTTCAGATCGGCGGCGGGAACGACAATGTTGCAATGAAGCACTTACCCCTGATGCCGGATGGTCCGTCCCGTGCCTGGCTGAATCATCTGGCTCCATCAAGCATATACTGCTGGGCAGATTTGGCCCGAGTGTTCATCAAGACCTTCGAGGACACCTGCAAGCGCCCCGCTGGTCTCTTAGAGCTACATCATTGTATCAGAAGCCGAGTGAGTCTTTGCGCGATTACATCCAGCACTGGACCACTCTTCACCACACTGTGGAGAACGTCACCGAGCATCAAGCAGTCTGCGCTTTCAAGGCATGCGTCAGATACCGCGAGTTCTACTTGAGGTTCGGTCGGACAGGACATATGTCTATGGTAAAATGATGGAGATAGCAACCCGCTATGCTAATGGAAAAGAAGAAGACCGCCTCCGTAGCCGCAAAGTCAAAGCAGTCGACGGAGATGACAACCGAAAGCAGAAGCAGAAGGTAGAGCGCACTCCTCTGGCAGAAGCAGCCGCTCTGGGAGCGGGTAAGTTCAAGGGAAAAGGCAAGGGCCAATTACCCCCAAAGAAATTCAAGAAGCAGTCGGGACCAGATGTCCTTGATCAGCCATGTGCGATTCACACGAAGATAGATGAAGAAGGCAACACCATCGTGCCTAAACATACCACTCGACAGTGCAGACTGTTGATCCAGAGGTTTGGAGATGATCAGTCGAGTGAGAAAGACCACTTCCCACTCCCCCGCATAGATCAGATCATCGACTCGACTGCGGGATCTGAGCGATTGCCTTTTTTAGATGCTTACTTTGGGTACCACCGGATCCGTCTGTATGGCCCAGATGAAATAAAAACAGCCTTCACTACAAGAAATATGCTAATACACAACGCTATATTTTCGTCGCTACATCGTCACATTTTTAATTTACGATGATCTTACGACGAAAAACCAAGCGTAAAAAACGAAGCGTCAAAAACTGACAGCAACGATGTTTTGATCGAAATCATCATAACTTTTACGATGATTCCTGGACCGTCGTAACCTTTACGACGATCCTAAATGATCATTGGCAATCTAACCCAGTCCTACGTGGCAGTCCTATGTGGCAAAATTACGACGAAATCAAAACGTCATGGTTGAAATCAGCCCAATCCATTTCAATTGATCACATGGCTGGTTTTATTTTTTGGACCTTTTTCTCATTGGGCTTCTTTTTGGGCCTTAGCCTATTTACAACCACTTCTATTTACAGCCAGGACCCAAATACATTTGGTTCAGTTTCAGTTTTGGCCTTTTTTCATTTTTGAATTCAACAACTTTTTGTTCCAGAACTTGGTTTCATTTCTATTTGTTGGGCCTTTTCAACCCAATTATTTGTCCAATATTAAATCCAACACTATTTCATATTCAAATCAAGAAAACTCCAAGTTGAGTTAAAATCATCCATCATATAACATCACATAATACATCTCCCAGTTTTACATCACACAATAAGTCATCTCCTAAATACATTTCCTTACACAGGAATATAACAAAAACAAACAGAATTACACAATAGAACAATGGCACATCTGCTACTGTCACTACAATGGACTTCATTCCACTCTCCTATGTGACATGCTCGAGATGCGACAACTTGTCATCCTACAAGTAGACTCTCCTGCAATCATCTCTATCCGAGCCTGAAAGAGTAGCAAATCCAATTTTATTTAGCAGACAACCTGTACAGGAGTAAGAAATGCAAGAGTCAAATAAAATCCATCAACCAGTGAACAAACAAGAAAGCTACCAGATCTTCAGGAAGTAAAACAATTAAATAGTCACAATTTATAGATACACCAACATCTGTGAACCTAATCTGCACTATGGGTTCAATGCCATCAGCATCTCCAGGGTTTATAGGAGAAAAAGTGAACCACATGCAAAATATTCATACTTAAGACTGAAAAACAAAGATAGATGCTGTCCTTAGCAGATTCCAGACTAGTGAGAGTTGTATGTGCATGACTTAGCACAACTAGGAAAGTAAAATAGGATAAAGATAAGCAAGACTAAAAAAATACACGTCAGAACAGCGGATCATAATCTCAGTAACCTTATTAACGTTAGTTGGCAAGATTAATGGAGCAAGCCATTTAATCATTGTCTACTCATGAAATAAGATGCAACTATTAATCATAACAAATACTCATGCATTCCCCGTTAGAATAGCAAAGAACTCACAAGACATACCGTATAATTCGCATCAACACCCGCTCCCGGCATAGGAATCAACATCCCAACAAGAGTCCAGCAGCAGCAGCCAGGCAAGCTACGAGATCCGCAGCTCGGGTCGGCCGAGATCCGGATCTCCCCCACCCCTGGCCCGATCCGCAATTCCTGCTTCTTGATAGTAATGCCACCGGTGCCCTGCAAGACACATCATGGGAAACATGTAAGAACCTACTCTTCCTCTTCAACAGAAAAAGGAAATCGACTGCTTGACTACTCTGTGGTTCCAGTTATAGAAGCAAATTCATTCGGATTTGTGCAACTTAACTAAAATGAGTTATGCGGGTAATGACTACCAACTTCTCCTTGTGGGGGAATACCAGCAAATAAGCATAAAATACGGTAGACTGAAATTGCACTAATGACAATCTAGCAGCTGATCCACTAATAGATGGTATGCATGTAGGGAAATATAGAGCAACTACAAGTCCTTTAGTCTACACAATATACAACCACTAATAGATGGTATGCACGCACGGAAACATAGAGCTATTGCAAGTCCTTTAGCCTACACAATGCAGGGGAAGGAAAAGTGCATGTACGAGCTAGTAATAGATACGAGGCTTGTACATGCTATGGTGTCACAATTTTTTATCAAGCAACACGAGTTGTCCTGTTTACAACGGATGGTGCGTGAGAGCATTCATCTGATGAACGCACTTGCATTAATTGGGGGGTAGAGCAGTATAGTAGCTCCTATAATGAGGTTTAGTAACATATTATTCATAAAACAACCAGTACCAACTGAGTAAATTAATTCAGTTTGCTGGGTGATACGCTCCAACATATCTATAATTTTTTATGGTTTCATGCTATTATCTTGTCAAACTTTGGATGTTTTGCATGCCTTTTATATATTTTTTGGAACTAACTTATTAACTCAGTGCCAAGTGCCAGTTCCTGTTTTTTTCCATGTTTTTGACCACTTTCAGAGGAAATTTTGAAACGGAGTCCAATCGGAAGAAAATCCCCAAAAAGATTTTTCTGGAACGGAAGAAGATCAGGGAGTTTGGGAGCCAAGGCGGGGGAGCCCCAGGGGCCCCACAAACCCCCACCCCGCGGCCAGGGGGGAGGCCGCGCCATCCAGGCTTGTGGGCCCCCTAAGCATCCCCTGACCTAGGGGTTGCGCCTATAAATTCCCTAAAATCCCAAAAAATTAGGAGATCATCGCAATCACTTTTCCGCCGCCGCAAGCTTCTGTCTCCGCAAGATCCCATCTGGGGCACGTCCTGGTGCCCTGCCGGAGGGGGGATTCGGACAAGGAGGGCTTCTTCATCAACACCATGACCTCTCCGATGATGCGTGAGTAGTTCACCATAGACCTACGGGTCCATAGCTAGTAACTAGATGGCTTCTTCTCTCTCTTGGATCTTCAATACAAAGTTCTCCATGATCTTCATGGAGATCTATCCGATGTAATCTTATTTTGCGATGTGTTTGTCGAGATACGATGAATTCTGGATTTATGATCAGATCACTATGAATCTTATTTGAGTTTCTTCTGATCTCTCTTATGCATGATTTCATATCCTTGTAATTCTCTTCGAGTTGTGGGTTTTGTCTGTCCAACTAGATCTATGATTCTTGCAATAGGAGAAGTGCTTGGTTTTGGGTTCATACCGTGCGGTGACCTCACCCACTGACAGAAGGGGTAGCGAGGCACACATCGTGTTGGTGCCATCAAGGGTAAAAAGATGGGGTTTTCATCATTGGTTTGAGATTATCCCTCTACATCATGTCATGTTGCTTAAGGCGTTACTCTGTTCGTCATGAACTCAATACACTAGATGCATGCTGGATAGCGGTCGATGTGTGGAGTAATACTAGTAGATGCAGAAAGTATCGGTCTACTTGTCTCGAACGTGATGCCTATATGTATGATCATTGCCTTAGATATCATCATGACTTTGCGCAGTTCTATCAATTGCTCGACAGTAGTTTGTTCACCCACCGTGATATTTTCTATTTAGAGAGAAGCCTCTAGTGAACATTATGGCCCCAGGGTCTATTCCACACCATATTTTCAGCCTTACACTTTTTACTTTGTTGCACTTTCCGCCGTCAGATCTCACTTTGCAAACAATCTTGAAGGGATTGACTACCCCTTTGAAGCGTTGGGTGCAAGCTTGTTTGTGTTTGCGCAGGTACTATGGACTTGACGAGGCCCTCCTTCTGGATCGATACCTTGGTTCTCAAACTGGGGGAAATACTTATTGTTCCTGTGCTACATCACCCTTTCCTCTTCAAGGGAAAAACCGACGCAAACCAAAGAAGTAACAAGAAGAATTCCTAATCGCCAGGGAAGGACTTTTGTTGCCGCAGCAGAAGAATTTCTGGCGCTGTTGCCGGGGAGGAAGATCAAGTCAAGAACTCATCCAAGTAGGTGTTGCAAACTCATCTCTTGCATTTACTTTGTTTGCCAGTTGCCTCTCGTTTTCCTCCCCCCCACTTCACCAATTTGCCTTTTTCGTTCGCCCTTTTTCTCGCCTGCTCTTTGTTGCTTGTGTGCTTGCTTGCTTGCTGAAGTCACCATGAACGAAAACACCAAACTTTGTGACTTATCTAATACTAATAATAATGATTTTATTAGTACTCCGATTGCTCCCGCCACTAGTGCGGAGTCATACGAAATCAATGCCGCTTTGATGAATCTTGTTATGAAAGAGCAATTCTCTAGCCTTCCTAGTGGAGATGTCGCATCCCATCTCAATACCTTAATTGAGCTTTGCGATATGCAAAATAAAAAAGATGTGGATAATGACGTGATTAAATTGAAGCTTTTTCCTTTCTCGTTGCGAGATCGCGCAAAAACTTGGTTTTCTTCTTTGCCCAAAAATAGTATCGATTCTTGGGATAAGTGCAAAGACTTTTATATATCCAAGTATTTTCCGCCGGCTAAGATCATCTCTCTCCGTAATGATATCATGAATTTCAAGCAACTTGATCATGAACATGTTGCACAAGCTTGGGAGAGAATGAAATTAATGATTAGAAATTGTCCCGCTCATGGCTTGAGCCTTTGGATGATTATTCAAATGTTTTACGCTGGCTTGAATTTCGCTTCTAGAAATATCTTGGACTCTGCCTCAGGTGGAACGTTCATGGAAATCACATTAGGGGAAGCCACAAAGATCTTAGCCAACATCATAATGAACTACTCTCAATGGCACACTGAAAGGTCACCTACTAGTAAGAAGGTACACGCTATAGAGGAAATTAACTCGTTGAGTGCTAAGACGGACGATTTAATGAATTTGGTTGCTAGTAGAAGTGCTCCTTTGGATCGTAAAGATATGCCTTTGTCTTCTTTGATTGAGAGTAGCAACGCTAGCTTGGACGTTTATTTTGTTGGTAGGAATAACTTTGGCAACAACAATGCTTTTAGAGGAAACTATGTTCCTAGGCCTTTTCCTAGTAACTCCTCTAATAACTTTGGCAACTCCTACAACAATACTCATGGAAATTACAGTAGATCACCCTCTAATCTAGAGAGTAATATCAAAGAGTTCATCAACTCTCAAAAGATTTTCAATGCGTCCATAGAGGAAAAGCTACTCAAAATTGACTATTTGGCTAAGAGCGTTGATAGAATTTCTAGTGATGTTGATGCTTTGAAAGTTAGATGTGCTCCTCCCAAAATCAACATGGATGAAACTTTGAAAGCTATGCGTTTTTCCATGATTGAGAGCGAAGAAAGAACCGCCCAAATTCGTGCTAGACATGAATGGCTTAAAAGGCGTGTTCTCGTGATGAGAATCACGAAGATCTTTAAGTGCTTGGTGTGACTCCCATTGAATCTTTGTTTTCTTGTCTCAAACCTAATGATTATGGGGCTGGATATGAATCCACTTTGGTTGAAAAGTGCCCCAATGATTCGGAGTCCATCTATCTTGATGCTAAAAGCATTAAAAGTGGAGTAGAAGATGTTAAAACTTTGAGTAGTAATGAAATTACTACCGTGGATTTCAAGGAATTCAATTATGATAGTTGCTCCTTGATTGAATGCATTTCTTTGATGCAATCCATGTTGAACTCTCCACACGCTTATAGCCAAAACAAGGCCTTTACCGATCATATCGTCGAAGCTATGATAAAATCTCTTGAAGAGAAACTTGAATTGGAAGTCTCTATCCCTAGAAAGCTTCATGATAAGTGGGAACCTACCATCAAAATCAAAATCAAAAACTATGAGTGCAATGCTTTGTGTGATTTGGGTGCTAGTGTTTCTGCGATTCCAAACTCTTTATGTGATGTTCTGGGTTTTAATGAGATTGAAGAGTGTTCTCTTAATTTGCATCTTGTTGATTCTACTGTCAAGAAACCCATGGGAAGGATCAATGATGTTCTTATTATTGCAAATAGGAACTATGTACCCGTGGATTTCATTGTGCTTGACATTGATTGCAATCCTACTTGCCCTATTATTCTTGGTAGAATTTTCCTAACACTAATGGAATCCAGTTCTTTGCCGTCAGCCATGTCTTTGCCGTCTGCTGGCTAATGGCAAAGAAGCTCTTTGCCGTTAGTTGGCACAAGGCGGACAACAAAGGGCTGGTTGATGGCAAAAATACTATTTGCCATGTGTCGGGCCTTTGCCGTCTGCCAGCGGACGGCAAAGGGACCAAGGGCACATGACAAAGAGCACGGGTGGTTCCCATGCCTGCCGTGTCCGACGGAAGGCTAACTTTGCCATGGGTCGGCCTTTTCCGTCTGCCGTGCGGCCCTTTGCCGTCGGGGGGCGGACAGTAAAGGGGCCGACCGTGTAACGGCCGTCTTCTCCCCCTCGCGCTCACTCTCTGTCTCTCCCCCCACAGTACTGTCTCTCTCTCTCCCCCTCGCGATCACTGTCACTCGCCGCCGCCGCCGCCCCGCCTCGCTCCCACCGGCGACCCCCTCCCCGCGGCGCTCCCCTCCCCGCGGCGACCCCCTCCACGCGGCCACCCCGGCCCCTCCCTGCGGCCACCCCTGCCCCGCGGCCACACCCCACCCCGCGGCGACCCCTCCCTGCGGCCACCCCCTCCCCGCGGCCACACCCCTCCCGGCGACACCTCCCTGCGGCCACCCCCTCCCCGTGGCCACACCCCTCCCCGCGACCCCTCCCTGCGGCCACCCCCTCCCCGCGGCCACACCCCTCCCGCGGCAACTTCCCTGGTGAGTTCATTTTCTTTTTATTTTTTTATTTTTTTCATTTCATTTCCTCCCCTGAGGAGAAAGAAGAAGAAGAAGAGGAAGAGGAGAGAGGAGAAGAAGAAAGAAAAGGACCCCGACCCCCGACCCCCCGCCCACGACCCCCGACGCCCGACGCCACCAACCCCCGAGGCCCGATGCCACCAACCCCGGACCCTCGACGCCGACCCCCGACGCCACTGACACCCGACTCCCGACCCCCGACACCCGACACCACTGACCCCCGACACCCGAATCCCGACCCTCGACGCCCGACGCCACCAACCCTCGACCCCGACGCCACCAACCCCCGACCCCCGACGCCACTGACACCCGACTCCAGACCCTCGACCCCCGACGCCCGACACCACTGACCCCCGACCCCCAACTCCCGACGCCCGACACCACTGACCCCCGACCCCCGACCCCTGACTCCCGACCCCCGACGCCCGACACCACTGACCCCCGACCCCCGACCCCCGACGCCACTGACCCTCGACCCCCGACCCCCGACCCCCTACCCCCGACCACCGACGCCACTAACCCCCAACCCCGGGCCCCTGACACCTCTTTGGCCTCTTGTTGATCGAAAAGACCCCAACCCCCGACGCTAGGGACCCTCGACCCCCGACGACACTGACCCCCGACCATCGACGCATTTAACCCGACTCCCGACCACCGACACCCGACACCACCGACCCTCGACGACACTGACTCCCGACGCCACTAAGCCCCGACCCCCGACACCTCTTCTGCCTTCTTTTGAACGAGAAGGTGCTTTTCGGCCTTCCAGAGGGCCACGAGGTCATAGTTTTGTAAATTATGAGTTAGGTCACATATTTTCCGATTATGTTAATTAGAAAAACATCGTATTTGTGTTGATCATGTGAATTTCAATGTGCAGTTGTTAGACGACCTCCACGTGCGTTGGACGAGCTCCGCCCTTGCGTTTGTTGGTGAGCACAAATGACTTCTCCTCCTACCCCCTTAATTTGCTCTATCCCGGTCTTCGTGCCGATGAAACTTGCTGGCTATAGGTTTCTTCAATCATGAGTATGCGTGACCAGTATGCGTCTCCCGTTCGAAAGGGAGACATCTATAAATATGCTATTCTTTGCATATTTATAACCGCCATCCTTTTGAATTGTCCAACATTATCCATGGACAGCCCGAGTATGTGTAGATTGGGTTTGTTTTCCCGTATGCTGTACTCCGGATCCGATGCGGAATTTCGTCAGTGCCTCCCCTGTTGTTCTCCGGGTACACATCCTCTCTGCTTATTTCCGAGACGTGTATCGGGAGAACAATAGGGAGGTGCTGCTGAAATTCTGCGTCGCATCTGGAGCAGAGCATGGGAAAACGAACCCAGTCTACACATACTCAGGTGGGATTAGGACCTATCTTTACCTATTAGCGTGTAGGTTGCATGGATGTAATAAAACTGACAAACTTGATTAGCGTATGAATATAGATGATGAATTATATATTTATTTCTTGTGCCCCCATAGGTAGCTAGGCAACATGAGTGATCGTGCTTGGATGGACACTAGTCACCCTAGTCAGAAAGACATGACCCATGAATGGTTAACAAAAACCAGGGGGTTTGTGAGAGCCGCATTTGCAAATGGCCAGCAAAAAACGTGGTGCCCGTGTCCCAACTGCGACAACTGGAAAAAGCATACAGAGTTTGAAATGGGTAAACACCTGCAGAAGTGGGGTCTTATGCCTAATTATACGGTGTGGACTTTTCATGGCGAGTCTGACCAACGTGCCAGAGCTGAGGTGATTCGTCGTCGCACCGACGAGCATGGTACCGGGATTGAAGACATGGTGCAAGACCTTCATGATGCTCGGGATTCGGACGATGAGATGGAGGAATCTGCAAAGGCCTTCTATGAAATGTTGGAGTCTTCAAAACGTCCTCTCCACGAGCAGACTGAGCTTTGTCAGCTGGATGCCATCGCGCAAGTAATGGCTCTGAAGGCTGAATTCAACCTAGGCAGAGAATGCTACGACGCGATGATGACGATATTTGGACGGTTTCTACCCAAAGGCCATGTACTGCCTGCAAACCTGTACCAGTCATAGAAAATCCTCCGTGTACTTAAGATGCCCTTTGAGAAGATACATGCCTGTGAGAATGGATGTGCCTTATTTAGGCTTGAGTATGCGGCCTTGAACTATTGCCCCATTTGCAATTCTTCCAGGTATATTGTGCTAGACAACGACATGGGTGAGAAGAATCAGACCAAAATCCCCATTAGTGTTCTTCGGTATCTGCCAATCGTACCAAGACTTCAACGTCTTTTCATGGTCGCAGAGACGGCCAGACAGATGACTTGGCACAAATTGGGAAAAAGAACCGAACTAGATGCGGATGGGAACAAGATGCTGGTACACACTTCAGATGGTTTTGCGTGGAGGCACTTCGATGCATTAGATAAGGATAAATCGGAAGATCCAAGGCAACCTAGAGTTGCCATCAGCACGGATGGGTTCAATGTGTATGGTATGACGGCAGCACAATATAGTTGTTGGCCTGTATTTGTCATTCCACTAAATTTGCCACCCGGAGAGATTATGAAAAGAAAGAACATTTTCCTGACGTTGATAATTCCAGGGCCCAACTATCCGGGGAAGAATATGAATGTGTACATGCAGCCGCTTAAGGATGAGTTGCAAGAAGCCTGGGATAATGGGATCAAGACCTACGACGCGGCTACCAAACCAAATTTCAAAATGCATGTGTGGTACATGTACTCGACGCATGATTATCCGGCATTTGCGCTATTCGCTGGCTGGTGTGTGCATGGAAGGTTCCCGTGCACCACATGCAAGGTAGCTCTTCAGTTCCGTTGGCTGCAGGCTGGTCGCAAGTATTCTTGCTTCGACATGCATAGACAATTCCTGGATCCTGACCATAAGTTCAGAAAAGACAAGAAGAATTTCATCAAAGGTAGAGTTGTCAAAAACACTACACCAGCTATGTTGACAGGCCAACAGACCCTTCATCAGTTAAACGCTCTCGAGCATGATCCTTTGCGTCCAGGATACTTCAAAGGGTATAAGACGGAACACGCCTAGAGTCACAAGTCATGCTTATGGGATCTGCCTTACTTCAAAACCTCCTTTGCCCACACAACATTGATGTGATGCACACTGAAAAGAAAATTGCGGAGGCCATTTTTGGTACATTGTTCGGCATAGAGGGGAAGTTAAAAGATAATCCTAGGGCTAGAATCAACCTGGAGGCTCTATGTGATAGACCTTTGCAAAACTTGCGACAACGGAAAGGAAAGCAAAGCATAGCGAAGCCAAAGGCATGGTTCAATCTTTAAAGGCCAGCTATGAAGGAAATGCTATTGTGGGTGAAAATGCGGTTGATGTTCCCCGATGGGTATGCTGCAAATCTAAAGAGGGGAGCGAGTCTTGAGAAATTGAAAATATTTGGGCTCAAGAGTCATGATTGGCACATATGGATTGAGCGGGTAATGCCGGTGATGTTGCGTGGCTTTATCCCTCAGGATGAATGGCTAGTACTGGCAGAGCTGAGCTATTTCTTCCGTTCTCTTTGTGCGAAAGAACTATCGCCTGGCGTGCTAGATTAAATGGAAGAGTTGGCGCCGGAGTTGATCTGCAAATTAGAAACGATCTTTCCATCGGGCTTCTTTAATCCAATGCAACATTTGATTTTGCATCTCCCGACCGAGGCAAGAATGGGGGGGGGCGTTCAAAATCGATGGTGCTACTCAACTTAGAGGATGCAGAAGACGCTTCGAGCTAAGTGTAAAAATAAACGTAGAATTGAAGCATCGATGGCCGAGGCATTCATTACTGAGGAGGCGGCAAACTTCGTGACAGCACACTACGAAGCCAAAAATCATCATTTGCATAACCCGAAGCCTCGGTACAATTATGGCGATCGAAAAAAAGTTCGATCCAACCTCAACCTATTCAAAGGTAAGCTCGCACCATCCGGTGCTTCGAAAGGGAAATCGTTGGATGTCGAAGAATGGCGGACCATTTCATTGTATATCTTCACCAACCTAACAGAAGTGCGGCCGTACATCGAGTAAGTTCTCGGTAATTTATTGTTCCGCCACCTCTAATTGCTTTGAACTACTCTTATTCCCGGATATTTGGTATAGTCGATACGTCGCCGAATTCTCGGATGGCGCGGTCATCGAAAAGGATTCCGTCGAAGAGTATGAGCTTCTCGCAAAGCATGGAGGCGACTGTCCTGGTTTCATCTCTTGGTTCAAACAAAGGGTAATTAATTACCATTAAGGACCCATTTTCTCTCTTGGTCTAATTTGCGGCTAATGCATCCATTCTTTTGTATTAAACTTGTAGGCTGATGCAGAGTCTATGGATGCCGAGTTGAGACAAGTCGCTAATGGTTTTGACTGTAAGGTCCGTTCATTTGACAAATACAACATCAATGGGTATCACTTTCGTACCTTTGGCAAAGAGCTATCTATGCCCGACCTAAAGTCTACAAATTGTCCTGTCTCTGCTATCGGCGAAGGAGACACCGAGTATTATGGAAGAGTTGAAGCAATTTATGAACTTCTATTCTATGGTGAAAACCCACCGACCGTCGTAGTCTTCAAATGTTATTGGTTTGAGCCGAGGGAGACTAGAAGGACTCATGAACATATAGGACTAGTCGAAATCAACCAAAACACCCACTTAGATGTTCCCGATGTCTATATCACGACTCAACAGGCGACACAAGTTTTCTATCTACCGTGGGCCTGCCAAACTGATCCAAATCTCAAAGGTTGGGATGTCGTTTATGAAGTGCCACCACATTTTAGACTACCTACCCTCAATGAAGAGGATTACGAACCTCACATTAACCCAGACACATATGAAGGAGAATTCTTCCAAGAAACACGTATGTCCAAGAAACGTTTCAAGAACCGCTCTACTTCACCCCAGAACATTGAAGTAGACAGCGACAATGAATCCGTCTTCACTCCTGACCCGAACAGGAAGAGCTGGAAGAAGAAGAGGTTACTGCTGCGGATGACCTGTCACTTCTTGACCGATTACATAATGGTGGCCTTCCACATGTTCTTCATGATAGTGATGATGATGATGCATTTATTGATGATAGTGATGATCATGATGCATTTATTGACCCCGGAGCATATATAGACGAGCCCGATTGTTATTAGTTCATGTCAGGTATTCAACTATTATACTATATATAAATTTTGAGTTCATGTTAGGTATTCAATTTTTATTAGGCATGTTGGTATTTATGACGATGATACACTTAAATTATATACATTTTATTAGTCCTATTGGTATTTATGTTGTACTAATTTCATTTACTCTTTGTCATGACAGGTGTTGAAAGATGGTGGGAAAGGGTCGAAAGCACTCTGCGGCTCCTTCTTCGTCGGCGGGTGATGGGATGGGTACTTCCATTCCTGCCTCGCCTCTTCGGAGAGTGTTGCTCTATACTATGCAAGGAGTGCCCCCCGTGAGAGGAGGCCGACCCCCCGCGAAGCCGAGAGGCACTAAAGGTACACGTTGTATTCATGTTGGTATTTATGTTGTACTCATGTTGTATGCATATTGGTATTTATATACATTTTATTACTCATGTTGGTATTTATGTTGTACTAAAGGTACACGTGGCCGCGGGAGAGGAAGGGCGGTGGCTGCCACACCTTCTAAGGTGGCGGCTACACGGTCTCCGCCACCACCCCAAGCTGATTCACCTGAGCACATAACTTCTAGGGTGGATTCGTCTGAGGTGGAGGCTACATGGTCTCCGGTTCACGAGCCTCGGGGTCGACGAGCCTCAGGTCGATGAGCCTTCGACCCACGAGACTCGTGTCCCAGAGGCTTCCTTCCAGGCGACTCCGGAGCAAAGCAGGGATGAGGGTACGTCCCAAGAGACCCAGTGGGATGCTGGTAGCGACAAGGAGCTGGGTGAGGGGGCTACCATCTACCAACGTGGTAGTTCGGGGCTCCCGCTCGTGCCAGCGACCCCCGAGCAGAGGTGGTCGATTAGGCAAAATGGGGACAAGTAAGTTAATTTACTCTTATTTAACCTTTTGCCTTCGCGTTTTCTCAAATATCTAATGTTTTGGCTTTAATTTGTCATACTGTAGGGGTTGGATTGTTGCCAAGGGTGTCCGCAAGCCCAACAGCGTCCTTGGTGTTCTTTGCCGTAAAAACTTCCCAGGGTTTGTTACATTGCCCGGTCGGGAGCAAGAGGTAGAAATGACCTGGGAGCACTACTTGGGTGCCCCGGCCCCGCCGGAGGTGGAGATCGACGGTGTTTTGTGTGACACGAGGGCGAACATGGTGATCCGAAAGTTCTCGGTAATTTCTCCTTCACACAATTATAAATCAACCAGAGCTATTTATTGTACTAATCGGTGTTGTCTCGTTTGCAGACCTACTACAGGTGTGAGGAGGGATACGAGGAGGACGCGGCAAAGGTTATCAAAACCGAATGTCGCCGCCTACTTCAAAACTTTCGGCACGAGGCTCGGGTGCAGGCTGTTCGAGACTACTATGCCACGCGGCGTATTAGGCTTGACAAGGCGAAGTGCCGTGATGCTAAGATGGAGAAGGAGCATTACATGAAGGTAATTACATATTATTAAGGCTTTGTAGTTAGTTTCCTTGATTTGGTTCTTACGCGCTCAAATTTCTCTTTATTAACTTAGGTGCCCCCGAGATGGTGTGTGGATAAGATGGATTGTTGGGAGGCCTTGGTGGATCAGTGGTGCTCCGAAACGTGGGATGCCAGCCACAACAACGCCAAGGAGAGGCGTGGCAAAATGGTTGGCGTGCCACACCATCAAGGGAGCGTCAACTTAATCCAATTTGGCAAGAACTGGGCATGTGGTTTGCTTCATGCCTCATCCAATTCATTCTTAATGCTATCTTGAGCCCTTTACTAATACAATTTCCCTCTCTCTCTCTTTTAGGAGCGTCACAATAAGACGGAGGCACCACAGATGTACGACCTGTATGCGATGGCCCATACTGCCTCGTACAAGAAGGTCAAGGCATTCTCTGAGTCTGACCTCGAGCATCCAGAAAACTTCACCAACATCTCCTCCCACCACAAGCTCGTGAAGTACAGAGATCACGGGAAGGCGAGGAAAGGGGAGGACTTTAACCCGAGCGAGGGGCCTATTGATCCAAAGCTGGTGATGATAGCTGGCAACGGGAGGCCCCATGGCTCGATTGCCATTGGAGACGGCCTTATACGTTGTCCTAGCACTCTCCGGCAGATAAAGGCATGCCAAACGAGCTCTTGTCCGGAGATAACACGTCGTCCACGCCCAGTCGAGCTCGCCATCGAGGTTAGTTTAATGGACTGAACTATCTTTCCGCATTATGTTGTGCGTTGGAACCAATATGATTACATTGCTAACAATGAGTTGTGTTGCATGCTGCTATTGAGAAAGAGATCGAGGCAATGCAGGCGGCTATGGCGGAGAAGGATAAGGAAATTAGGGAGCTGGAGGAGAGGACGAGTGCATTGGTGGAGGCGGCGAGGGCACGGAATGATGCGTCTAACAGGGCCATATACGACTCTTCGTGGTAAGTTTCTTCTTCATGTTATTTCAAATCTTGCATTTGAATGTCCGTTTCATTAATAAATAAAAAGTTTGACTTGTCGAAACCAAATGTACAGTCTATGTGCGAGAAGAACGGCCAAGTCCCTCCGCCGATGCCAGTCATTAACATGATGGGGCCGTTGAGTTTCATTTCAGTGCAGTGATCTTAAGAGTGTCCTCATTCTAATTACACATTGCAAACGATGTTTGGTGCAGAATATCTCCCGAAACGCATCGCACGACCCTTCTACAGTCGAGCCTTCTCCAGGTGAAACAAGCCAGAGCCACCGTGCTTCACCGCTGTGATGACGATAATGGTATGTCATTTCTAGTGTTTTAATAAAAAATAGCTAGACTTCCATCTAAATGACATAATTAGCTTAGTTAGCTCCAAGAAAGGCTAAATTGGCTAATTATCCTATGAAATGACATAATTAGCTTAGTTAGCTCCAAAATGACCTATTTAATAAAAAATGACCTATAGTTAGCTAAGTTCTCTCCTAAATGACATAATAAGGCTTATGCAGTTGCAAGATGACCTATTCCCCCTAACTTAGGTATCAAATGGCCTATAATTAGCCTAGATAGATCCAAAATGGCTTCATAAGCATAGTTTGCTCCGGAATGACCTATTTTACCCAAGTTAGCTCCGAAACGACGTATAGTTAGCTAGGGTTCCACCTAGATGACAAAATTAGCTTAGTTAGCTCCTAAATGGTCTATTTAATAAAACATGACCTATACTTAGCTAATTATCCTCGAAATGACATAATTAGCTCCAAAAAGGCATTCTAAGCCAATTTAGCCCGAAGAAGGGGACAAGAGGAGAAGAAAGAGGAAAAATGAAAGGAAGGAAGGAAGAAGAAGAGGAGAAGAAGAAGAAGGAGAGGGAGGAGGATAAGAAGAAGGAGAAGATGGAGGAGAAGGAGCTCCTCCTTCTCCTTCTTCTTCCTCCTTCTCCTTCTCCTTCTTCTTTTCTTCTTCTTCTCCTCTTCCTTCTCCTTCTCCTCCTCCTCCTCCTCCTCCTCCTCCTTCTTTTACATCTTCTTCTCTTTCTCTTCTTCTACGTAGCTTAGACTCATCCAAGAAAGGCTAAATTGGCTAATTATCCTACGAAATGACATAATTAGCTTACTTAGCTCCAAAATGACCGATTTAATAAAAAATGACCTATAGTTAGCTAAGTTCTCTCCTAAATGACATAATAAGGCTTACGTAGCTGCAAGATGACATATTCCACCAAACTTAGGTATTAAATGGCCTATAATTAGCCTAGCTAGATCCAAATTGGCTTAATAAGCATAGTTTGCTCCGGAGTGAACTATTTTACCCAAGTTAGCTCTGAAACGACGTATAGTTAGCTAGGGTTCCACCTAGATGACATAATTAGCTTAGTTAGCTCCTGAATGGTCTATTTAATAAAACATGACCTATACTTAGCTAATTATCCTCGAAATGACATAATTAGCTCCAAAAAGGCATTCTAAGCCAATTTAGCCCGAAGAAGGGGACAAGAGGAGAAGAAAGAAGGAAAATGAAAGGAAGGAAGAAGAAGAAGAGGAGAAGAGGAGAAGAAGGAGAGGGAGGAGGATAAGAAGAAGGAGAAGAAGGAGGAGAAGAAGGAAAAGGAGCTCCGCCTTCTCCTTCTTCTTCCTCCTTCTTCCTCCTTCTCCTTCTCCTTCTTGTTTTCTTCTTCTTCTCCTCTTCCTTCTCCTTCTCCTCCTCCTCCTCCTTCTTTTACTTCTTATTCTTCTCCTTCTATTCTTCTACGTAGCTCAGACTCATCCAAGAAAGGCTAAATTGGCTAATTATCCTACGAAATGACATAATTAGCTTAGTTAGCTCCAAAATGACCTATTTAAGAAAAAATGACCTATAATTAGCTAAGTTCTCCCCTAAATGACATAATAAGGCTTACGTAGCTGCAAGATGACCTATTACCCCTAACTTAGGTATTAAATGGCCTATAATTAGCCTAGCTAGATCCAAAATGGCTTAATAAGCATAGTTTGCTCCACAACGACCTATTTTACCCAAGTTAGCTCCGAAACGATGTATAGTTAGCTAGGGTTCCACCTAGATGACATAATTAGCTTAGTTAGCTCCTAAATGGTCTATTTAATAAAACATGACCTATACTTAGCTAATTATCCTCAAAATGACATAATTAGCTCCAAAAAGGCATTCTTATCCAATTTAGCCCGAAGAAGGGGACAAGAGGAGAAGAAAGAGGAAAAATGAAAGGAAGGAAGAAGAAGAAGAAGAGAAGAAGAAGAAGGAGAGGGAGGAGGATAAGAAGAAGGAGAAGAAGGAGGAGAAGAAGGAGAAGGAGCTCCGCCTTCTCCTTCTTCTTCCTCCTTCTTCCTCCTTCTCCTTCTCCTTCTTCTTTTCTTCTTCTTCTCCTCTTCCTTCTCCTGCTCCTCCTCCTCCTCCTTCTTTTACTTCTTCTTCTCTTTCTCTTCTTCTACGTAGCTTAGACTCATCCAAGAAAGGCTAAATTGGCTTATTATCCTACGAAATGACATAATTAGCTTAGTTAGCTCCAAAATGACCTATTTAATAAAAAATGACCTACAGTTAGCTAAGTTCTCTCCTAAATGACATAATAAGGCTTACGTAGATGCAAGATGACATATTCCCCCTAACTTAGGTATTAAATGGCCTATAATTAGCCTAGCTAGATCCAAAATGGCTTAATATGCATAGTTTGCTCCAGAATGACCTATTTTACCCAAGTTAGCTCCGAAACGACGTTTAGTTAGATAGGGTTCCACCTACATGACATAATTAGCTTAGTTAGCTCCTAAATGGTCTATTTAATAAAACATGACCTATACTTAACTAATTATCCTCGAAATGACATAATTAGCTCCAAAAAGGCATTCTTAGCCAATTTAGCCCGAAGAAGGGGACAAGAGGAGAAGAAAGAGGAAAAATGAAAGGAAGGAAGAAGAAGAAGAAGAGAAGAAGAAGAAGGAGAGGGAGGAGGATAAGAAGAAGGAGAAGAAGGAGGAGAAGAAGGAGAAGGAGCTCCTCCTTCTCCTTCTTCTTCCTCCTTCTCCTTCTCCTTCTTCTTTTCTTCTTCTTCTCCTCTTCCTTCTCCTTCTCCTCCTCCTCCTCCTCCTCGTCCTACTCCTTCTTTTACTTCTTCTTCTATCACTACAGGAATCAGCTTCTTTGCCGTCTGCCATCACAGACGGCAAAGACAATATCCCGGACGGCAAAGACAATATCACAGACGGCAAAGATTCTCACGGCCGGCAAAATTTCTGCGTCAGCCCACGACGGCATAGGACCTTCTTTGCCGTCTGCCCCCCCAATGCGGACGGCAAAGCTCTTTGCCGTCAGCTTTCCTTAGGAGCAGTCGGCAAAGTGCTCGAGACGGCAGCCGACAGGCGTTGCCTCCGGTAGGGGTTAACGGAGGCTTTGCCGTCTGCCTCCCCGTCCATCTTTGCCGTCTGCCTCCCCGTCCATCTTTGCCGTTTGCCTTCTCTTCCCCTCCCCTCCCCCTCCATGTTTGTCGTCTGCCTCCCCGTCTATCTTTTCCGTCTGCCAGCTCCTCCCCTCCCCCCTCTCTGCACTCTTTGCCGTCTGCCTCTTCCTCCCCCCTCCCCTGTTCCCTCTTCTTTGCCATCTGCCCACCCTGGAGGCTGACGGCAAAGAGACTACATAGACACCCCAGAATGCACAGCTGGGTGCCATGTGGCACCTTTGCCGTCTGCCAGCTGATGGCATAGGTCTTTGCCATCAGCTGGCAGACGGCAAAGAGACTATATAGTTCCTGTTTTTTTATATTATTTCACAACATATATATATATATATATATATATATATATATATTTGACAGCACATTTATATAATTCACCACACATATATGATATATAGTTCACCACACATATACTTGCCAACACATATATATAATTCACCACACATATATGATTCACCAATGTACATCCCCATATATCCAAAGAACCAACATACCAAGTATTGCACTGTTTATCCATATATACATATACATATAGTTCGACATTGTTCATCAACTCAAATGAAAACTAGATGATATACATATAAAGTTCATCCATCGACATTGTTCAACTCCATGAATGCTAGCTTCCATGCATGTAGTATATCCAATCTGCAAAAATGTGAATAAGAAAGTTAGAAGAAGAACAAAATATGATGTTTTTCAGCTAATTATGTCATTTTTAGCGGAAAACAAGCTAAGTATATGTGTGGTGAACTATATATCATTTGTTGGAGCTAAATTACCTAATTATGTCTTTTTTGAGCTAAATGGGCTAATTATGTCATTTTAGAGGAAAACAAGCTAAGTATATAATATTCATGAGCTAACCAAGGTTCTTATGCCATTTTGAGCTTATTATGGCATATTGGAGCTAAATGGGCTAATTATGCCATTGTTGGGTTAATTAAAGCAATGATAATATGAAAGAGGAGAAGAAATAGGAGGAGGAGGAGAAGAAGAAGAAATCAAGAAGAAGGAGGAGGAGGAGGAGAAGGAGGAGGAGGAGAAGGATAGAAGGTCCTTGGCCTTCTCCTCCGCCTCCTCCTCTTACTCCTTCTCCTCCTCCTTGTCCTTCTTCTCTTCTTCTTCTTCTTCTTCTTCTTCTTCTTCTTCTTTCTTTTCATTTTGCCTATTTCTTCTCCTCGTCTCCTCTTGTTGGAGCTAAATTACCTAATTATGTCTTTTTTGAGCTAAATGGGCTAATTATCCCATTTTAGAGGAAAACTAGCTAAGTATATAATATTACTGAGCTAACCAAGGTTCTTATGCCATTTTGAGCTTATTATGGCATTTTGGAGCTAAATGGGCTAATTATGTCATTGTTGCGGAAATTAAAGCAAGGATAAAATGAAAGAGAAGAAGGAAGAGGAGGAGGACGAGAAGAACAAGAAATCAAGAAGAAGGAGGAGGAGGAGGAGAAGGAGGAGGAGGAGGAGAAGGATAGAAGGTCCTTGGCGTTCTCCTCCTCCTCCTCCTCCTCCTCCTCCTTCTCCTTCTTCTCTTCTTCTTCTACTTCTTCTTCTTTCTTTTCAGTTTGCCTATTTCTTCTCCTCTTCTCCTCTTGTTGGAGCTAAATTACCTAATTATGTATTTTTTGAGCTAAATGGGCTAATTATGTCATTTTAGAGGAAAACAAGCTAAGTATATAATATTCATTAGCTAACCAAGGTTCTTATGCCATTTTGAGCTTATTATGGCATTTTGGAGCTAAATGGGCTAATTATGTCATTGTTGGGTTAATTAAAGCAAGGATAATATGAAAGAGGAGAAGAAAGAGGAGGAGGAGGAGGAGAAGAAGAAATCAAGAAGAAGGAGGAGGAGGAGGATAAGGAGGAGGAGGAGAAGGATAGAAGGTCATTGGCCTTCTCCTCCTCCTCCTCCTCCTTCTCCTTCTTCTTCTTCTTCTTCTCTTCTTCTTCTTCTTCTTTCTTTTCATTTTTCCTATTTATTCTCCTCTTCTCCTCTTGTTGGAGCTAAATTACCTAATTATGTCTTTTTTGAGCTAAATGGGCTAATTATCCCATTTTAGAGGAAAACAAGCTAAGTATATAATATTAATGAGCTAACCAACGTTCTTATGCCATTTTGAGCTTATTATGGTATTTTGGAGCTAAATGGACTAATTATGTCATTGTTGGGTTAATTAAAGCAAGGATAATATGAAAGAGGAGAAGAAATAGGAGGAGGAGGAGAAGAACAAGAAATCAAGAAGGAGGAGGAGGAAAGGAGGAGGAGGAGAAGGATAGAAGGTCCTTGGCCTTCTCCTCCTCCTCCTCCTCCTTCTCCTTCTTCTCTTCTTCTTCTTCTTCTTCTTTCTTTTCATTTTGCCTATTTCTTCTCCTCTTGTCCTCTTGTTGGAGCTAAATTACCTAATTATGTTTTTTGAGCTAAATGGGCTAATTATCCCATTTTAGAGGAAAACAAGCTAAGTATATAATATTAATGAGCTAACCAAGGTTCTTATGCCATTTTGAGCTTATTATGGTATTTTGGAGCTAAATGGGCTAATTATGTCATTGTTGGGTTAATTAAAGCAAGGATAGTATGAAAGAGGAGAAGAAAGAGGAGGAGGAGGAGAAGAACAAGAAATCAAGAAGGAGGAGGAGGAGGAGGAGAAGGATAGAAGGTCCTTGGCCTTCTCCTCCTCCTCCTCCTCCTTCTCCTTCTTCTCTTCTTCTTCTTCTTCTTCTTCTTCTTTCTTTTCATTTTGCCTATTTCTTCTCCTCTTCTCCTCTTGTTGGAGCTAAATTACCTAATTATGTCTTTTTTGAGCTAAATGGGCTAATTATCCCATTTTAGAGGAAAACAAGCTAAGTATATAATATTAATGAGCTAACCGAGGTTCTTATGCCATTTTGAGCTTATTATGGTATTTTGGAGCTAAATGGGCTAATTATGTCATTGTTGGGTTAATTAAAGCAAGGATAATATGAAAGAGGAGAAGAATGGGCATTTTTTTAGCTAAATGGGCTAATTATCTCATTGTTTGGGAAAATAAGGTAAGGAGAATAAGATAGAAGAGAAGAAAGAGGAGGAGGAGAAGAAGAAGAAGAAATCAAGAAGAAGGTGAAGGAGGAAGAGGAGAAGAAGGAGAAGGAGGAGAAGGTATTCTTCTTCTCTTCTTCTCTTCTTCATCTCTTCTTCTTTTCTTCTTCTCCTTCTTATTTTTGTCTTCTCCTCCTCCTCCTCCTCCTCTTCTTTTTCTTCTTCTTCTTCTTCTCCTCCTCCTCTTCTCCTCTTCTCCTCCTCCTCCTCTTCTTCTTCTTCCTATTCTTTCTATTAAGCTAACTAACTAACTAACCTAACTAACGAAGCTAACTAAACCTATCGCTAAACCTAGATAGCACTAAACACCAAAAAAATAACAAAAACAGAATCTACCACTAAGTAACTAAAAAATAATCTAGCTACCACTAAATAACAAAACAAAATCTATCGCTAAACTACCTACTAAATCTACAAATTAACTAACTAAATCTACCAACTAACTAAACTACCACTAAAACTACTAATTAACTAACCTACCAACTAAACTATATATGCCACAACAACTACAATAACAACAACAACTACAATAACAAGAACAACTACTACAACAACAATAAAAAATCATGCCGGTAGTTATAATCTAATTCCAAAAAACTAAATACCAAACAATAAAAAATCAAAAAATAAAGAACAAGGGGGCGGGGGTGGATGGGCTTACCGGCAGTGGGGCTGCGGGGGCGGCGCCGAGGCCTACGGGGCAGTGGCTGGGCCGGCGGCGCCGGCGGTGGGGCTGCGGGGGCGGCACCAGGGGCGCCGGGGGTGGGGCAGCGGGGGCGCACCAGGGGCAACCGCCGGCGGTGGGGCTATAGGGGCGGCACCAGGGGGCGCCGGGGGGGGGGGGGTTGTGGGGCTTCGGGGGCGGCACCAGGGGCACCGGGGCGGCGCCGGGGGTGGCCGGGCGACAGTGGTGGCGACGTTGGGCTTCGGGGGAGGAGAGAGAGAGGGAGGTGCCGTTTGAGAGAGAGAGAGGGCCGCAGTGGGGGCGGGACAACCGTTAGTAGATTCAGGACCTTTGTCGTCTGCTGCCGGACGACAAAGGGGTCTATACTCTTTGTCGTATACCTCTGGCATCTTTGCCATCCGCCAGCAGACGACAAAGAAGGGAGTAGGTTGACCTAAGGTTCCCCCGGCCAGATGACCTTCTTTGCCGTCTGCTGGCGCCTTCTTTGCCGTCTGCGGCACACGACAAAGAGTTGACTGCTGGCAAAGACCTTGTTTGCCATCAGCCAGTTCTTTGCCGTTAGTTTTGCTGAAGCTGATGGCAAAGAGTGTCTTTGCCGTCAGCTAGCAGACGGCAAAGAATAGGCAGACGGCAAAATCTCTGATTCCAGTAGTGTCTTTCTCTTCTTCTACGTAGCTTAGACTCATCCAAGAAAGGCTAAATTGGCTAATTATCCTATGAAATGACATAATTAGCTTAGTTAGCTCCAAAATGACCTATTTAATAAAAAATGACCTACAGTTAGCTAAGTTCTCTCCTAAATGACATAATAAGGCTTACATAGCTGCAAGATGACCTATTCCCCCTAACTTAGGTATTAAATGGCCTATAATTAGCCTAGCTAGATCCAAAATGGCTTAATATGCATAGTTTTCTCCGGAATGACCTATTTTACCCAAGTTAGCTCCGAAACGACGTATAGTTAGCTAGGGTTCCACCTAGATGACATAATTAGCTTAGTTAGCTCCTAAATGGTCTATTTAATAAAACATGACCTATACTCAGCTAATTATCCTCGAAATGATATAATTAGCTCCAAAAAGGCATTCTTAGCCAATTTAGCCCGAAGAAGGGGACAAGAGGAGAAGAAAGAGGAAAAATGAAAGGAACTAAGAAGAAGAAGAAGAGAAGAAGAAGAAGGAGAAGGAGGAGGATAAGAAGAAGGAGAAGGAGGAGGATAAGAAGAAGGAGAAGAAGGAGGAGAAGAAGGAGAAGGAGCTCCTCCTTCTCCTTCTTCTTCCTCCTTCTTCCTCCTTCTCCTTCTCCTTCTTTTTTCTTCTTCTTCTCCTCTTCCTTCTCCTTCTCTCTCTCTCCTCCTCCTCCTCCTCCTCCTTCTTTTACTTCTTCTTCTCTTTCTCTTGTTCTATGTAGCTTAGACTCATCCAAGAAAGGCTAAATTGGCTAATTATCCTACGAAATGACATAATTAGCTTAGTTAGCTCCAAAATGACCTATTTAATAAAAAATGACCTACAATTAGCTAAGTTCTCTCCTAAATGACATAATAAGGCTGACGTAGCTGCAAGATGACCTATTGCCCCTAACTTAGGTATTAAATGGCCTATAATTAGCCTAGCTAGATCCAAAATGGCTTAATAAGCACAGTTTGCTCCGGAATGACCTATTTTACCCAAGTTAGCTCCGAAACGACCTATAGTTAGCTATGATTCCACCTAAATGACATAATTAGCTTACTTAGCTCCTAAATGGTACATACTTAGCTAATTTATCTCCGAAATAACCTATATATACACTTCTTCATCTAGTATTATTCTTCTAACTTTCTTATTTGTCATTTTGCAGATTACCTTCACTTCACGGGAAGCTTGGATTATATTGATGGAATGCTTGAAGATGATTTCTTGTACCATGGCTTGTATTGAAACTATTGTAGTATATGGATATATATGAAACTTTGTATGCATGTGGATGAAACTACTGTAATATATGGTTTGGTACGGATGCAACTTGCATAATATGTATGCACTATGGATGAGAGTTATTTTAATATGGTTATGAGTACGGAAAGAAATTTATTTATGTCAAATATATATATATACATATATCCTGATTATTGTTTAAAAATGCTGGATATAATAAAAAATAAATTAAAATGGGGCAGATTCCCCTCTTTGCCGTCCGCCCCCACATGGCAAAGGGGTTTAGGCAGACAACAAAGGCGGGAATCTGCCCCCTCTATCTCCCCTCTTTGCCGTCTGCCCCCACATGGCAAAGGGGGGTGGGCAGACGGCAAAGGGGTGAATCAGCCCCCTCTCTCTCCCCTCTTTGCCGTCCGCCCCCACATGACAAAGGGGGGGGGACAGCAGACGGCAAAGAGAGGACGCCTGCCATTAACACTTAATGGGGCCGTTGCAGTATATGCCATCCCAGTTAATTTGCCGTCTGCCCCCTCATGGCAAAGATTCTTTGCCGTCCGCTTTACAAAGGCAGACGGCAAAGAACCTATTCACCGGATTTTTGTTACCATCTAGTTTGCCGTCTGTTGAACGACGGCAAAGCCTTTGCCGTCCATGGTTCCCCCCTTTGCCGTCCGCCGTGGCAGACGACAAATTTCTGAATTTTAGTAGTGTAAGGACTATCAGTGCTATCATCGATATGAAGGAAGGGAATATTAGATTTCAATTTCCTTTAAGGAAGGGCATGGAACACTTTCCTAGAACGAAAATAATATTGCCTTATGAATCCATGATGAGGGCCACTTATGGTTTGAGCACCAAAGAGGACGATACATGATTCTATCGCTTTTATGCCTAGCTAAGGGCGTTAAACAATAGCGCTTGTTGGGAGGCAACCTAATGAATTTTCTTTTTTCTTTCTGTTTTGTTGCATCTACACCATCACAATTCTGTTGTGATTGTGTTTTTTGTGTTTCTTTTTGTGTTTGAGCCAAGCAAAACCTTTATGACTAGTCTTGGTAATGGTTGTTGGATCCTGCTGGAAAAAGACAGAAACTTTTCGCTCACGAGATGATTTTTCATTTGTATTCAGAAAGAGCTTTTGTGTTGATTATTTTTTATGCTGATTGATATGCTTTTTGCCGAGGCCTTCGTAATTGTTCAGACTTTTTGAGGTACCAGAAGTATACGAAGTATACAGATTGCTACAGACTGGTCTGTTTTTGACAGATTCTGTTTTTGTTGAGTTGGTTGCTTGTTTTGATGAAACTATGGTTAGTATCGGGGGGTACTAGCCTTGGAAAAGTGAGAATACAGTAGCCCAACACCAATATAGATGGAATTCAAGTTTGCTACAATACCAAAAGAAGTGGTAGTTTGTTATCTTGTGCTAATGTTATCACGAGTTTCTATTTAAGTTTTGTGTTGTGAAGCTTTCAAGTTTTGGGTGATGTTCTCATGGACAAAGAGATAAGGAGTGGAAAGAGCTCAAGCTTGGGGATGCCCAAGGCATCCAAAGCCAAATTCAAGGACACCAAAAAGCCTAAGCTTGGGGATGCCCCGGGAAGGCATCCCCTCTTTCGTCTTCAATCCATCGGTAACATTACTTGGAGATATATTTTTATTCACCACATGATATGTGTTTTGCTTGGAGCGTCTCATATCGTAGGAGTCTTTTCCTTTTGTTGTGTCACAATCATCCTTGCTGCACACCTTTTTGAGAGAGAGAGACATGCACTCATCGTGATTTTTGCTAGAATGCTCATAGTGCTTCACTTATATCTTTTGAGCTAGATACTTTTGCTCTTGTGATTCACTTATATCTTTTAGAGCACGGCGGTGCGTGATTTGGTAGTTGCCTTATGCTACGAAAGTAGTCCCAAAAGTGATAGATACCCAAAGAGGATGCAAAAACCTCCATCTTCATGTGCATTGAGTAGAAAGAGAAGTTTTGATTCCTCTCAAATAGTTTTGAGACATGGATTTGGTAATAATTAAGAGTAATGTTAGTAGGGTGTTGTGAATCTAGAAATACTTGTGTTGAAGTTAGTGATTCCCGTAGCATGCACGTATGGTGAACCGCTATGTTAGGAAGTCGGAGCATAATTGATCTATTGATTGTCATCCTTTGTGTTGAGGTCGGGATCACACGATGGTTTACACCTACCAACCCTTCCCCTCGGAGTATGCATTTAGCACTTTGTTTTGATTACTAGTAAAAACTTTCGCAATAAGTATGTGAGTTCTTCATGACTAATGTGAGCCCATGGTATAGATGCACTTTCACCTTCCACCATTGCTAGCCTCTCTAGTGCCGCGCAATTCTTGCCGGTGCACAAACCCACCAAATTCTGTCCTCAAAACAGCCACCATATCTACCTACTATGGCATTTTCATAGCCATTCCAAGATATATTGCCATTCAACTTCCACCGTTCTGTCTCATGACTTGTGCCGTCACTCTCATATTTCCATTGCATGATCGTAAGATAGCTAGCGAGATGTTTCAACGTCATACGCCATGCTAGATCGTTGCACATCCCGGTACACTGCCGGAGGCATTTCCTATGGAGTCATCATCATTGTGATCTTTGAGCTGTGAGTAAATAAAAGTGTGATGATCATCATTATTAGAGCATTGTCCCATGTGAGGAAATAAAAAAAAAGAGGCCAAAGAGCCCAAAAACAAAAAAAATAAAAAAGAAACGAAAAGAAAAAAAGAGGACTAAGAGCCCAAATGAAAAAAGAGAGAAAAAGAGAGAAGGGACAATGCTACTATATTTTCCCACACTTGTGCTTCATGATAGCACCGTGTTCTTCATGATTGAGAGCTTCTTGCTTTGTCACTACCATATGCTAGTGGGAATCTTCATTATATAACTTGGCTTGTATATTCCAATGATGGGCTTCCTCAAAATTTCCCTAGGTCTTCGTGAGCAAGCAAGTTGGATGCACACCCACTTGTTTTCCTTTTGAGCTTTCACATACTTATAGCTCTGGTGCATCCTTTTTATGGAAATCCCTACTCATTCACATTGATATCTATTAATGGGCATCTCCATAGCCTATTGATATGCCGAGTCAATGTGACCATCTCCTCCTTTTTGTCTCACAACCACCACCACACTCTATTCCACCTATAGTGCTATATCCATGGTTCGCGCTTATGTATTGCGTGATAGTTATAAAAAGTTTGAGAAAGTAAGAGTGTGAAAACAATTAGTTGGCCAATACCGGGGTTGTGCATGATTTACATTAGTTGTGTGAGGATGATGGAGCATAGCCAGACTATATGATTTTGTAGGGATAACTTTCTTTGGCCTTGTTATTTTGAAAGTTCATGATTACTTTCTAGTTTGCTTGAAGTATTACTGTTTTCGTGTCAATAGCAAACTATTGTTTTGAATCTTACGGATCTGAACATTTATGTCACGTGAAAGAAGTTGCAAAGGTCAACTATGCTAGGTAGCATTCCACATCAAAAATTCATTCTTTATCACTTCCCTACTCGTGGACGAGCAGGAGTTAAGCTTGGGGATGCTTGATACGTCTCTAATGTATCTATAATTTTTGATGGTTTCATGCTATTATGTTGTCAAACTTTGGATGTTTTGCATGCCTTTTATAATCTTTTAGAACTAACTTATTAACTGAGTGCCAAGTGCCAGTTACTGTTTTTTCCATGTTTTTGACCCCTTTTAGAGGAGATTTTGAAAAGGAGTCCAAACGGAAGAAAATCCCCGAAAAGATTTTTTCTGGAATGGAAGAAGATCGGGGAGCTTGGGAGCCAAGGCAGGGGAGCCCCAGGGGCCCCACAAGCCCCCACCCCGCGGCCAGGGGGGAGGCCGCGCCATCCAGGCTTGTGGCCCCCCTGAGCGTCCCCTGACCTAGGGCTTGCGCCTATAAATTCCCTAAAAATCCCAAAAAATCAGGAGATCATCGCAATCACTTTTTCCCCACCGCAAGCTTGTGTCTCTACAAGATCCCATCTGGGGCACGTCCTGGTGCCCTGTCGGAGGGGGGATTCGGACACGGAGGGCTTCTTCATCAACACCATGACCTCTCCAATCATGCGTGAGTAGTTCACCATAGACCTACGGGTCCATAGCTAGTAACTAGATGGATTCTTCTCTCTCTTGGATCTTCAATACAAAGTTCTCCATGATCTTCATGGAGATCTATCCGATGTAATCTTGTTTTGCGGTGTGTTTGTCGAGATCCAATGAATTGTGGATTTATGATCAGATTATCTATGAATCTTATTTGAGGTTCTTCTGATCTCACTTATGCATGATTTCATATCCTTGTAATTCTCTTCGAGTTCTGGGTTTTGTCTGGCCAACTAGATCTATGATTCTTGCAATGGGAGAAGTGCTTGGTTTTGGGTTCATACCGTGCGGTGACCTCACCCTGTGACAGAAGGGGTAGCGAGGAACGCATCATGTTGTTGCCATCAAGGGTAAAAAGATGGGGTTTTCATCATTGTTTGATATTATCCCTCTACATCATGTCATCTTGCTTAAGGCGTTACTCTGTTCGTCATTAACTCAATACACTAGATGCATGCTGGATAGCGGTCCATGTGTGGAGTAATAGTAGTTGATGCAGAAAGTATCGGTCTACTTGTCTCGGACGTGATGCCTATATGTATGATCATTGCCTTAGATATTGTCATGACTTTGCGCAGTTCTATCAATTGCTCGACAACAATTTGTTCACCCACCGTGATATTTGCTATTTTGAGAGAAGCCTCTAGTGAACACAATGGCTCCCAGGGTATATTCCACACCATATTTTCAGCCTTACACTTTTTACTTTGTTGCACTTTCCGCCTTCAGATCTCACTTTGCAAACAATCTTGAAGGGATTGACAACCCCTTTGAAGCATTGGGTGCAAGCTTGTTTGTGTTTGCGCAGGTACTTTGGACTTGACGAGGCCCTCCTTCTAGATTGATACCTTGGTTCTCAAACTATGGGAAATACTTACTGCTCCTGTGCTACATCACCCTTTCCTCTTCAAGGGAAAAACCGACGCAAACCAGAGAAGTAACAAGAAGAATTACTAAGCACCAGGGAAGCACTTTTGTTGCCGCAGCACTTGGCAAAGCTAACATGAGCGGTTAGAGAGAAGTCACAAAGCGTTGATGGTTTACGGGCAGTAGCTTTCGATAAAGAAATGTACCTTCTTTCCTCAGATGACAACTCCAGGTTCACCTTAGATGACCATGTAGTTTGTGCCTCCAAGGAAAAGACCAGTTGGTGCAACATGTCCGGGTTCGTCAAAGTCTTTAATGTAGCCAGCAATCTCCTTAGGCTTGAACTGCAGCATCCAGAAGCAGAAAACAAGGGAAAGCTCAGATAGGGCAGCTACACTATATACTTAATAACAATTCGGCAGCAAAATGGCTAGTATAAAAGGACTAAGAAAACAATAACAAATCGACAAGCAAGCATTCGGGCGGGGGGGGGGGGGGGGCTCATGCTATTATGTCCGTCCGTCCTCTTTCTCCCCCACCCTCACTCTAAAAATACTTACTATCACTCTGTTTAACATTTTCCTCACCCATGACACTGGGAAGCAAATCGGAAGTTTGATGGTACTACATCTAATGTGGTGCAGCACTGACCAGTTGGGTTAATTTAGTATATGCACTGGGTAGTGCTACTCCAACAAAAGACCTTCCAACGGTGCGAGAAACACGTGTTGACGGGAGACTGTTCTTGTCTTCATTCTCCTCAGCAACGGCACCAGGAATCCTTCTGCTACGGCTACGCCTTTAGGGACTTCCTAGGAAAATATGCAAAGGTTTTCCCCGTGGTATTGGAGCCTTGCGTTGGTGTTCCCTCGAAGCAGAAAGGGTGATGTAGCGCAGCGGTGGTAAGTATTTCCCTCAGTTTTGAGAACCAAGGTATCAATCCAGTGAAGAAGTATCACAAGTGCCTGCACAAATACAAAGAACCTGCTCCCAATGCTATGAAGGGGTTGTCAATCCCTTAAAGATTGTTCGCAAAGTGAGAACTGAAAGCAACAAAGTAACAAAGCAAAGTAAAAGCGGAGGTGTAAACGATAGATGTGAATAGACCCGGGGGCCGTAGTGTTTACTAGTGGCTTCTCTCATGAAAGCAAGTAGACGGTGGGTGAACAAATAACTGTTGAGCAATTGATAGAACCGCGTAAAGTCATGACGATATCTATGGCAATGATTATATCTGTAGGCATCAGATCCAAAACAAGTAGACCGATACTTTCTGCATCTACTACTACTACTCCACACGTCGACCGCTATCCAGCATGCATCTAGTGTATTAAGTCCAAAAGAATAGAGTAACGCCTTAAGCAAGATGACATGATGTAGATGGACAATCTCATATCAACGACACAGCCCACCTTGTTACCCTTGATGGCAAGTACTCAATGTGTGCCTTGCTTCCCCTACTGTCAGTGGGAAAGGTCACCACATGGTAAGAACCCAAAACCAAACACTTCTCCCATTGCAAGAATCATAGATCTAGTTGGCCAAACAAAACCCAAGACTCGGAGAGACCTACAAGGATATCAAATCATGCATATAAGAAATCAGCAAAGAATCAAATACATACCATAGATAATCTGATCACAAATCCACAATTCATCGGATCTCAACAAACACACCGCCAAAGAAGATTACATCGGATAGATCTCCATAAAGATCATGGAGAACTTTGTATTGAAGATCCAAGAGAGAGAAGAAGCCATCTAGCTACTAACTACGGACCCGTAGGTGTGAAGTGAACTACTCACGAGTCATTGGAGGGGCGATGATGATGATGAAGAAGCCTTCCAACTCCAAAGTCCCCTCCGTCAGGGCGCCGGGAAAGGTCTCCAGATGAGATCTCGCGGAAACGGAAGCTTGCGGCGGCGGAAAAGTATTTTGGAGGCTCCCTTGATTTTTTCTGATTTTTAGGGAATATATAGGGCTAAGATCTAGGTCAGGGGGCGCTAGGGAGGCCACAAGCCTGCCCACCGTCGCCTCCCCCTGGTGGCAGAGTGGGGGCTTGTGGGCTCCCTCCAGCCCTCCTGGCTTGGCCCACATGCCCCCCGATCTTCTTCCATTCGGGAAAAATCATTTCGGGGATTTTATTCCGTTTGGACTCCGTTCCAAAATCAGATCTGAAAAGAGCCAAAAACAGAGAAAAACAGGAACTGACACTTGGCACTGAATTAATAAGTTAGTCCCAAAAAAGATATAAAAGGTACATAAAACATCCAAAGATGACAAGATAACAGCGTGAAACCATCAAAAATTATAGATACGTTTGAGACGTATCAAGCATCCCCAAGCTTAACTCCTGCTCGTCCTCGAGTAGGGAAGTGATAAAGAATGAATTTTGGTGCTTTCATGCTACCTAGCATAGATGTCCTTTGTAACTACTCTTATGTGACGTGAATGTTCAGATCCATTTGATTCAAAATAATAGTTTGCTATTGAAGTGGAAACTATAATAATTCAAGCAAACTAGCAAGGTAATCATGAACTTTCAAAATAACAAGGCCAAAAGAAAGTTATACCTACAAAAGCATATAGTCTGGCTATGCTCTATCATCATTGCACAACAAATTTAAATCATGCACAACCCCAGTATTGGCCAAGTAATTGTTTCACACCTTTACTTTCTCAAACCTTTTCAACTCTCATGCAATACATGAGCGTGAGCCATGGTTATAGCACTATAGATGGTGTGGAGTGTGGTGGAAGTTGCAAGACAAAAAAAAGGAGAAGATAGTCACATTAACTAGGCATATCAATGAGCTGTGGAGATGCTCATCAATAGGTATCAATGTGAATGAGTAGGGATTGCCATACAAATGATGCACTAGAGCTAAGAGTAAGTGAAATCTCTTAAAGAAAACTAGTGGGTGTGCATCCAACTTGCTTTCTCACGAAGACCTAAGGCAATTTTGAGGAAGCCTATCATTGGAATATACAAGCCAAGTTATATAATGAAAATTTCCCACTAGCTATATGGTGATGACAAAACGAGAGACTCTCAATCATGAAGACATGGTGCTTAACATGCACAAGTGTGGAAAAAGTGGTAGCATTGTCCCTTCTCTCTTTTTCTCTCATTTTTTGGTGGGCTCTTTGGCCTCTTTTTTTTAATTTTTTTGGTGGGATTCTTTGTCCTCTTTTATTTCCTCACATGGGACAATGCTCCATTAATGATGATCATCACACTTTCAACTCAAAACTTAGAGCAACAATGACTCTATATGGAATGCCTTCGGTAGTGTACCATGACAATGATCTAGCATGGCATAGACATTAATGGAAACATCATGCTAGCTATCTTACGATCATGCAATGGAAATGTAGACGTGGTGGCACATGTCATGGTGGTAGTTGCATGGCAATATATCTCGGAATGACTTTGAAAAAGCCATAGTAGGTAGGTATGGTGGCTGTTTTGAGGGAGGCTAATGGTGGGTTTTGTGCACCGGCGTATGTTGCACGACACTAAGAAGATAGTAATGGTGGAAGGTGAAAGTGCATCTAAACCATGGACTCAATATTAGTCATGAATAACTCATATCCTTGTTGCAAAAGTTTTATTAGTAATCGAAACAAAGCATTCAACGCATACTCCTAGGGGAAGGGTTGGTAGGTATAAACCATCGCGTGATCCCGACCGCCACACAAAGGATGACAATCAATAGACTAATCATGCTCAGATTTCATCACATAGCGGTTCACCATACGTGCATGCTACGGGAATCACTAACTTCAACACAATTATTTCTAGATCCACAATACCTTACTAGCATAACTTCAACATTACCATAACCATATCTCAAAACTAATTGAGAGGAATCAAACTTCTCTAACTATTCAATGCACATGAAGGAGGAAGTTTTCGTATCCCTTTGGATAACTACCCCTTTTGAGACTACTTTCAAAGCATAGATCAACTACCAAACCATGCACCGCTGTGCACTAAAAGATATAAGTGAAGCACATAGAGCAAAAGTATCTAGCTCAAAAGATATAAGTGAAGCACATGTCAGCTGAATTGGCTACCAAAAAATATAAGTGAAGCTCGAAAAAATCACGGTGAGTGCATGTATCTCTCTCTAGGTGTGCAGCAAGGATGATTGTAACACAACAAAAATAAAAGACTCTTACGATACACGACGCTACAAGCAAAAACACATAACATGTGGTGAATAAAAATATAGCCCCAAGTAACATTACCGATGGATTGAAGACGAGATAGGGGATGCCTTCCCGGGGAATCCCCAAGCTTAGGATTTTACGGCATCCTTGAATCTCTTGGTGTGCCTTGGGCATCCCCAAGCTTGAGCTCTTGCCACTCTTTATCTCTTTGTCCATAAGAAGTTCACCCAAAACTTGAAAACTTCACAACACGAAACTTAAACATCAACTCGTGATAACATTAGTATGAGAAAACAAACCACCACTTCCTTAGGTACTGTAGAAAACTTAAATTCTACTTGTGCTGATGTTGGGTTACTGTATTTTCAATCTTCCATGGCTAATACTCCCCGATACTATCCATAGTTTCATCAAAATAAGTAACCAACACAACAAAAACAGAATCTTTTAACAGCATACCAGTCTGTAGCAATCTGTATATTTCGTATACTTCTGGTACTCAAAAAATTCTGAAACATTACGACGGTCTGAATAATTTGCGTACCAATCAGCAGCAAAAAGAATCAACTCAAAAGCTCTTACATAAAAGAAATGAAAATTCTTTTCGTAAGCAGAAAGTTTCTGTCTTTTCTAGCATGACCAAACGATCATTCCCGAGACTAATCATAACGGTTTTGCTTGGCACAAACGCAAAAAGAAACACAAAAAACACAACCATAACAGAATTATGAAAGTGTGGAAAACACAAAACAGAAAGAAAAAGGATAGATTCGTTGGGTTGCCTCCCAACAAGCGCTATTGTTTAACGCCCTTAGCTAGGCATTCAATGATGCTCTCACAAAAGACAAGAATTGGAGCACAACGAGAGCATCATAAAGCATGTGAAAATCACATCTAATTCTAACATACTTCCTATGCATTAGCATTTTATAGGAAAACAAATTGGGAAGACAACCAATAGTTACCAAATGCAAGGAAGAAGAAAGAGACAATAGCAATCTCAACATAACGAGAGGTAATTTGGTAACATGAAAGTTTCTACCATAATATTTTCCTCTCTCAAAGAAATTACATGTGGGATCATATTCAAATACAACAATATAGCTATCCCAAAGGATATTCTTTTCATGATCCACATGTATGCAAAGTTGACACTCTTCAAAAATAGTGGGATTATCATCAACTAAAGTCATGACTTCTCCAATCCCACTTTCAATATTATTGCAAATATCATAATCATCATGAGGCTTGAACAAATTTTCAAGATCATAGGAAAGATCATCACCCCAATAATGATTATTGCAACAAGTAGTGGACATAGCAAAACTAGCATCCCCAAGCTTAGGGTTTTGCATATTTTTAGCATGATTGTCACTAATAGAATTTATAGTGAAACCATTGCAATCATGCTTTTCATCCAAGGAGCCCTCGTGAATCACATCATATATTTCTTCCTCACAATTTTCAGATTCACGCAACTCAAGCAAAACTCCATAAAGATAGTCAAGTGCACTCAATTCACTAGCAATTAGTTCCACATAACTAGGTCTCTTAAAGAGATTAGCTAGTGGATGAGGATCCATATCACTAGATTTTCAGCAAGTGAAGATGCAAGCATATGGAAGGCACATGGGCACACAAGCGAACAGAAAGCAAGCGAGAAAAAGGGCAAACGAAAAAGGCAAAAGAAAATGGCAAAGGAGAAAGGCAAATGAAAACGGCAAATGTGAAGTGGGGGAGAGGAAAACGAGAGGCAACTGTCAAAAAAGTAAATGCAGGAGATGAGTTTGTGAGACCTACTTGGATATATCTCTCCTTCCACGGCAACGTCGCCAGAAATACTTCTGCTATTGCAACAAAAGACCTTCCAACGGCGCCAGAAACACGTGCTGACGGGAGACTGTTCTTGTCTTGATTCTCCTCAACAACGGCACCAGGAATCCTTCTGCTATGGCTACACCTTTAGGGATCTCCTAGGCAAATATGCAAAGGATTTCCCCGTGGCCTTGGAGCCTTGCGTTGGTGTTCCCTATAAGCGAAAAGGGTAATGTAGCGCAGCAGTGGTAAGTATTTCCCTCAGTTTTGAGAACCAAGGTATCGATCCAGTGAAGGAGTATCTCAAGTGCCTGCACAAACACAAAGAACCTGCTCCCAACGCTATGAAGGGTTTGTCAATCCCTTATAGATTGTTCGCAAAGTGAGAACTGAAAGCAAAAAAGTAACAAAGCAAAGTAAAAGCGGAGGTGTAAACGATAGATGTGAGTAGACCCGGGGGCCGTAGTGTTTACTAGTGGCTTCTCTCATGAAAGCAAGTAGACGGTGGGTGAACAAATTACTGTCGAGCAATTGATAGAACCGCGCAAAGTCGTGACGATATCTATGGCAATGATTATATCTATATGCATTACGTCCAAAACAAGTAGACCGATAATTTCTTCATCTACTACTACTACTCCACACGTCGAGCGCTATCCAGCATGCATCTAGTGTATTAAGTCCAAAAGAACAGAGTGACGCCTTAAGCAAGATGACATGATGTAGATGGACAATCTCATATCAATGACAGAGCCCACCTTGTTACCCTTGATGGCAACTACTCAATGTGTGCCTTGCTGCCCCTACTGTCACTGGGAAAGGTCACCACATGGTAAGAACCCAAAACCAAGCAATTCTCCCATTGCAAGAATCCTAGATCTAGTTGGCCAAACAAAAACCAAGACTCGGAGAGACTTACAAGGATATCAAATCATGCATATAAGAAATCAGCAAAGACTCAAATATATATCATAGATAATCTGATCACAAATCCACAATTCATCGGATCTCGACAAACACACTGCCAAAAGAAGATTACATCGGATAGATCTCCATGAAGATCATGGAGAACTTTGTATTGAAGATCCAAGAGAGAGAAGAAGACATCTAGCTACTAACTACGGACCCGTAGTTCTGAAGTCAACTACTCACGAGTCATTGGAGGGGCGATGATGATGATGAAGAAGCCCTCCAACTCCAAAGTCCCCTTCGGCAGGGCGTCGGGAACGGTCTCCAGATGAGATCTCGCGGAAACGGAAGCTTGTGGCGGCGGAAAAGTATTTTCGAGGCTCCCTTGAATTTTTTGATTTTTAGGGAATATATAGGCGCAAGATCTAGGTCAGGGTGTGCCAGGGAGGCCATAAGCCTGCCCACCCCCGCCTCCCCTGGTGGCGGAGTGGGGGCTTGTGGGCTCCCTGCAACCCTCCTGGCTTGGCCCACAGGCCCCCTGATCTTCTTCCGTTCGGGAAAAAATCATTTCGGGGATTTTATTCCGATTGGACTCTGTTCCAAAATCAGACCTGAAAAGAGCCAAAAACACAGAAAAAGCAGGAACTGGTACTTGGCACTGATTTCATAAGTTAGTCCCAAAAAAGATATAAAAGGTACATAAAACATCCAAAGATGACAAGATAACAACATGAAACCATCAAAAATTATAGATACGTTTGAGACGTATCAGGTAGCAGGCGCAAGTAGACTAATTCAGGTTCAGGTCAATGTCTGAAAAGTGACGACGGGTTATGAATTCAGAAAATTGCTGGGTCCTCCTATCCGCCCGTCCGTTGCACAAGCTGCCCTGTTGCTTGATACAGTTGTGTCGGCTGGGAACGAGAAGTAGATTCCATGGCGCACCTCGGATTATTACACTAGACACTATGCTGCTGGCGCGTTGCACACGAACTTCGATCAGTTGTCCGACCGAAAGTGCTGAGATCAATTATACAATTCCCCAAAGAAGTGCTACAGAATCTTGTATTCTTTCCTAAAACTCGAGTTCATCTGAATTTTGGCAACTAGTATAACGCGAAATTGGTTGTTAAGTTTGTTTGGCATGTGTGGCGCTGACTGCTACTGACAGACTAATCATGGCGATGGTGTTGGATGCGATCGAGAAATTGGTATGGGCAGGAGAGACGAGAGAGGCATGGAGGAGCTGAGGGGCAGGGGAGAGGGGGACTGACCGCTTCGATGTCGATCCTGTAGACGACGTGGAGCTGACGATTCTCCCGGCTGCTCGCCCGGTACGCCATGGCGAGGTGCGCGGCAGCGAGCGCGAGCGACATGAGGAACATGGGCTCAACGGCGAGGGCCTGGCCCTTGCAGTGCAGGTCGAGGTCGGCGGAGCCGTCGGCGGCGACGCCGAAGACCGTGGCGGCCTTGGCGAGGACGTAGAAGAGGGAGCCGGCGCTGCACGTCGCCGCCACCCACACGTACGCCGCGCCTCCCTCGCACGCCGTGTACGCGCCTACACACACACACAGGAAAAACCAGCCAGACGATTAGCAAACTAGCAGGAACAAAATCTGAGGTCCTTTTCGGGAGCCGACAACGGACGACGAACAAGCGGAGGAAGGGCGTGACGAGCGGAGGATGGGTGAGATAGTGGGTAGGAGGTGGCGGCTGCGATCTGGAAGGGAGGAGGAGGGGTGTTCGATCTGGATGGGCTAGGGTTCGCTGCGCTGGGGAGAGAGAGGAGCTACGTGGGTGAGAGGGTGAGGGGGTGTGGGCCGTTGGATCTGTACGACTTGGACGGCTCAGATCATTTTCAATAGGGTGATCCGTGGACTCTATTCTGATTGGTCGAGAGATGTGTCATTTAAAATAATCTCTAAGTGCTAAAAACAATGGAGATTTATGAAAAAACTACCAATAATATTTTACAAAATGTCACCACTAAAATTTTCACTCAAGTTATACCACATTTTATGGATAGTAACCAACTTCTATGCATTTTCTTTGGACGAAAAATTCATTTTCCATTTTTTGAGGGCCCAAAATGAGTTGTTTTGTGAAGGACCTACCATATATTTGTTGCAAAATTGGACCAAATCATTTTTCTAAAATACTAGGCCATATTAAATGCACAGTTAACGAAATGGTTGGGTGTCAAAAGCTTTTATCCACCTTTCGTGAAAAAGACAAATTTTCATCGAATCAAGTGGAAGCCGGTCAAATTTGAACTGCAGCTGCATTATAGTTTGCTTTTTATTTTTCCCAAAAATAATTTATTGGTACAAAAGTATCCATTCAATCATAGAAACATCAACAGTTTTCCAAGATTCAACCACTAGCTAGGAACGGTCATACCCGCCATTTTGACCGCATTTTGAAATGGCCATGAAAAATTCAAAAAACAATCAAAAAATGGAAAACCTTGGCATTATGTCATTATATGTAACAAATTTACCAGGAAAAATAGTAAAGTTGTAATACGGCAATTATTTTTAAAAAGTGTTCTCACAATTGTGCTATCATGTGTGAAGATTCATGGTTTTCAAGCCAAATGATCAATCTTATGGCCACATTCATAGCATAGTTTGTTCAAATGATCTAATATTATGCACAAGGGTGCATATTGGAATGTCAAACAACGTTTATTAAGGAAGTTTTCATTTTCCTTTTATGTAAAATTCTTTTTCCATTTTTCAAGTGTCCAAAATGAGTTTTTTTATGAAGGACCTACCATATAATTTTTTTCAAAATTGTACCAATTCATTTTTATGAAATACTAGGCCATATTAAATGCACAATTGAACAAATGGTTGGGTGTTAAAATCTTTTATCCACCTCTCATGAAAAAGACAAATTTTCGGCGAATTAGTTGGAAGCGGGTCAAATTTGAACTTCACATGCATTATAGTTTGCTTTTTATTTTTCCCAAAAATAATTTATAGGTACAAAAGTATCTATTTAATCATAGAAATATTAAAAGTTTTCCAAGATTCAACCACTAGCTAGGAACGGTCATACCTGCTGTTTTGACCGCATTTTGAAATGGCCAT
Source organism: Hordeum vulgare subsp. vulgare (assembly GCF_904849725.1). NCBI lineage: Eukaryota > Viridiplantae > Streptophyta > Magnoliopsida > Poales > Poaceae > Hordeum > Hordeum vulgare. The sequence continues at coordinate 138,460,568 of NC_058522.1, forward strand.
GAAAAATTAAAAACAAATCAAAAAAATGGAAAACCTTGGCATTGTGTCATTATATGTCACATATTTACTAGGAAAAATAATAAACTTGTAATACGGCAATTATTTTTAAAAAGTGTTCTCAGAAATGGGCTACATGTGTGAAGATTCATGATTTTCAAGCCAAATGATCAATCTTATGGCCACATTCATTGCATAGTTTGTTCAAATGATCTAATATTATGGACAAGGGTGCATATTGGAATGGCAAACAACGTTGATTAAGGAAGTTTTCATTTTCCTTGAATGCAAAATTCATTTTCCATTTTTCAAGTGTCCAAAATGAGTTTTTTGTGAAGGACCTATCATATATTTGTTTCAAAATTGTACCAAATCATTTTTTGAAAATACTAGGATACCTTTAATTTACAATTGACAAAATGGTTGGGTGTTAAAAGCTTTTATCCACCTCTCATGAAAAAGACAAATTTTCATCGAATCCGCTTGAGGTGGGTCAAATTTGAACTGCAGCTGCATTATAGTTTGATCTTTATTTTCCCCAAAAATCATTTATAGTACATAAGAATCTAGTTAATCATAAATACATGGTGTGGTGCCTTGACGTCTAGGTTCGGAAGGTGGTCGAGGGCCCCAACTCCAGAGCGCGTAAACTTGCATGCTAGCCACGTGGTCACCGCCTGACCGTTGTGTAGCCACACGTTCGGGGTAGAATAGGCATGTCTGGTGGGTTGTAAAATCCTCGGTAGGTGTTAGGAAGAAGAGTACAATAGAAGAATCTCACGAGGAGACCGAACTAAGCTGAAACATGAATTAGTAGCCAAGTGTTTGATTAGCGGTGCGGGAAATGCACATAGACAATGGGCCTAAATTTTGGATGAGGATGATCATCTACTAAGGACACTCTGTTGGCAAATTTTTAGCTCAAATGGATGAACCTAGGTGACACTTGCTTTGCAAAGTACTACACTAGGCAGAAATATGGATGTTGAAGCTGGGATCAAATGAATGAATGTATTGAGCTGAAATTTGGTGTATGATGCTAATTTAGGCATACGAAGGCACTCTAAATTTTTTATACCATTTGGACAGGACAAAGTGACACTTCCTTCACAATTTGTTAATCCAGACAGAAAATGGTAATTGAAACTGGGCTCACATACAGGATTGGATTGAGCTAAAATTTGGAGGAGGAGGATAACTTGGGCACATTAAGGCACTGTAATAATTTCATAAATTTTGGATAAACAAAAATTGTAGTTCCTTCACAATGCTCTCTATTGAACAGAATATTGGGAAAAATATTGAAGGAAATTGGCCAAATTAAATGAGCTAAAATTTGGTGGAGTTATGTTATATGGTAAGTTTTATTCCGTGGTAAATTTTCATCAACTATAAAGCAATATAAAATGTTGTTGCTTCACGAACTGAAAATATTACTAGAAACAAAGATTGGATGCTGAGCTCACATGGATTGTTACATGTGGCTGAAATTTTGTGGAGAGCTATGGTTTTGTCATATAGAAGATGTGGAAAAAATTCAACTCAACACGATATTCCTAGCTAGTACTTCCTTCACAAAGCTGTCAGCTGAACACAAACTTTGGAAATTTGCTGAGAAAGATTTACTAGGAAAATGATTACGAAAGTATTCATGAGGCAATGATTTGGATAGGAAAGAGTGCCCAACAATTTTGAGGGCAATCAAAAAAATTGAAATAACACTTCCTTCACAAAGTGCTATTCTGAACAGAATAGGAAAATGAATATTGTTGAATTATTTTTGAACTATGGAAGGAAGGGTTTTCATATATTTGGGGAATATATGATCCAAAGTATTTATGTGAATTTTTCGAGAATTTTTGGAATGACAGAATAGTAGGTTGCTTCACAAACTAGGCGGGTTTGGCACGTGACATAGAATGGACCCACGAGTGACATGTCAACATAGTTAGAACATGTTACGACATTTTTATAATCGTCATAAAAGTTATGAAGATATCATATTATGCAGTTACGACATTTTTGACTCACATCGTCGTAATTTATATGTAGATTTGATCCCCTCAAACGGTTTACGACAATCTCAGATGAAATCATCATAGATTTATAACGAATTCATCAACGACGTCTTAAAAAACGTCATGTATGAGCATATTTCTTGTAGTGCTTCATCACCCCTTTCGGGTGCTTCTGGTACATCACTATGCCATTCGGTCTCAAAAATGCAGGAGCCACTTTTATGCGCATGATTCAGAAATGCCTGCTCGACCATATCAGTCGAAATCTGGAGGCATACATGGACGATATCGTAGTCAAGTCACGCAAAGGTTCTGACCTGCTGACTGACCTGGCTGAAATGTTCGCTAACCTTCGAAGGTACGATATCAAGCTCAACCCAGCCAAGTGCACCTTCGGAGTCCCCAGCGGCAAGTTACTCGGTTTCCTTGTTTCCGAACAAGGAATCGATGTTAACCCCGAAAAGATCGGGGCAATCATCCGAATGAAAAGCCTTGTGCGAGTGCACGACGTCCAAAAGCTTACAGGATGTTTGGCAGCATTAAGCAGATTCATATCCCGACTCGGAGAGAAAGCCTTACCGTTATACCGACTCATGAAGAAGTCAGATACCTTCGAGTGGACTGCCGAAGCAGAAGCTGCATTCGTCGAGTTGAAGAATCTGCTATCCACCCATCCAGTTCTTGCTGCTCCATACAGCAAAGAGCCACTCCTCTTATATATAGCGGCTACAAATCAAGTTGTCAGCACAGTCCTGATAGTCGAGCGAGAGGAGGAAGGCAAGGCTTACAAGATCCAGCACCTAGTATATTGCATTTATGAGGTATTGACTCCTTCCAAGCAAAGATATCCCCACTATCAGAAGTTACTTTATGGGATTTATATGACTGCAAAGAAGGTAGCTCATTATTTTCAAGATCACTCGGTGTCTGTGGTCAATGAAGCCTCATTCTCTGAAATCCTTCACAATCGGGATGCATCAGGACGAGTGGCGAAATGGGCAATGGAGCTATTATATTGTGACATAAAGTTCGAAGCAAAGAAAGCCATCAAATCTCAGGCTCTCGCAGATTTCATGGCTGAATGGGTGGAACAACAACAACCAACCCCTACTCACTCGGCACATTGGACTATGTTCTTTGACGGCTCGAAGATGCTGAGTGGTTCTGGTGCAGGCGTAGTCCCTATATCCCCAAAAGGCGACAAGCTCAGTTATGTATTGCAGATCCACTTTGATTCCTCTAACAATGACGCAGATATGAAGCTCTCCTTTATGGGTTGCATATGGCCTTTTCACTCAGCGTCTGTCGCTTAATGGTATACGGTGACTCGGATCTAGTGGTTAATCAAATAATGAAAGAGTGGGATGTGAGAAACCCTGCCGTGACTGGATACTGCAACGCAGTCAGAAAACTTGAGAAAAGGTTTGAAGGTTTGGAACTTCATCACATTACTCGACTAAAGAATCAAGCTGCTGATGAGTTGGCAAAATTCGGATCCACTCGGAAAATTGTGCCCAACGATGTCTATTTGGAGCACATACACATCCCTTCAATCCAAGAAGACCCATTCACTGAAGAACCTCCTCACCCTACAAGTGTAGTTGATTAGAATGAAGTTGAAATCCCGGCAGTTGTCGACCTAATCATGGAGATTCGAGTAGTCACGCCCGATTGGACAATGCCATATATTCCATATATCCTGAGGCAAGAGCTACCCGAAGACGAAGATGAAGCCAGACAGATTGTTCGTAGATCAAAGGCTTTCACAGTCATGGGAGATCAGCTCTACAAGGAAAGTGTGTCTGGTGTAGCTGAGCGTTGCATTTCCCCCGAAGAAGGCATACCGATTTTGGAAGAAATCCATTTGGGGTTAAAACCTCGTCTCTTGAGAGAGATTGGGCTCATACCAAGTTACCTTCTGTGCTTTGGGGACTCAGAACGACCCGAACAGGTCGACTGGATGAGCTCCTTTCTTCCCTGTCTACGGTGCAGAAGCTGTCGTCCCGAGTGATCTGCTTCACAATTCCCCCAAAGTTGAGCTCTTCTCAAAAGCCGAAGCTGAACAACCCGCCAGGATGGAGTTGATGTTTTGGAGGAGGAGCGCGAGATGGTATTGATTCGATCAACAATCTACCAGCAAGACTTGCGGCGGTTCCATGCCACACACGTCAGGAGTCGGACGTTTCAAGCAGGCGATTTGGTGCTTTGAGTGTATCAGCAGAGACCACACAAGCTGGCACGTGCCTGGGAATGACCCTTCATCATCTCCAAGGTGCTGAACAACGGAACAGACAGACTCTACAATTTGGAGAGGAGGATCGACGAGCCGCGAGCATGGAACGGAGATTTACTCAAGCGATTTTATGCCTGATTTGCGACCATTTTGATGTAACGAACAAGATTTCTTAAAGCAATTTACTTGTGAGAAGTTGTGTTTACCATAATGTATCTGTCGACGCCGGTCTAGAAAACTTCTCCGAGTGTAGAGCTACCCTCTCACTCGGGGGCTTAGTCGCGAACCAGATTCGCCTAAGTTAAAAAACTTCTCTGAGTGAACAGATACCCTCTCACTCGGGGACTTATCCGCGAACCCGATTCACCTAAATTAAAAACTTCTCCAAGTGAAGAGCTACCCTCTCACTCGGGGACTTAGTCGTGAACCAGGTTCGTCTAAGTTAACAAACTTCTCCGAGTGAAGAGATACCCTCTCACTCGGGGGCTTAGTCGCAAACCAGATTCGCCTAAGTTAAAAAACTTCTCTGAGTGAAGAGATACCCTCTCACTCGAGGGCTTAGCCGCGAACGAGATTCGCCTAAGTTAAAAACTTCTCCGAGTGAAGAGCTACCCTCTCACTCACGGACTTAGCCGCGAACCAGATTCGCCTAAGTTAAAAACTTCTCCGACTAAAGAGCTATCCTCTCACTCGGGGACTTAACCACGAACCAGATTCGCCTAAGTTAGCAAACTTCTCCGAGTGAAGAGATACCCTCTCACTCGGGGGCTTTGTCGCGAACCAGATTCGCCTAAGTTCAAAAACTTCTCCGAGTGAAGAGATACCCTCTCACTCGGGGGCTTACCCGCGAACCAGATTCACCTAAGTTAAAAACTTCTCCGAGTGAAGAGCTACCCTCTCACTCGGGGACTTAGCCACAAACCAGATTCGCCTAAGTTAACAAACTTCTCCATGTGAAGAGATACCCTCTCACTCAGGGGCTTAGCCGCGAACTAGATTCGCCTAAGTTAAAAAGCTTCTCCGAGTGAAGAGATACCCTCTTAGCCATGAACCGGATTTGCCTAAGTTAAAAAACTTCTCCGAGTGAAGAGATACCCTCTTAGCCATGAACCGGATTTGCCTAAGTTAAAAAACTTCTCCGAGTGAAGAGATACCCTGTCACTCGAAGGCTTAGCCGTGAACCAGATTCGCCTAAGTTAAAAAACTTCTCCGAGTGAAGAGCTACCGTCTCACTCGGGGACTTAGCCGCGAACCAGATTCGCCTAAGTTACAAAATTTCTCCGAGTGAAGAGATACCCTCTCACTCGGGGGCTTAGCCGTGAAGAAGATTCGCCTAAGTTAAAAACTTCTCCGAGTGAAGAGCTACCCTCTCACTCAGGGACTTAGCCGCGAACCAGATTTGCCTAAGTTAAAAAACTTCTCCGAGTGAAGAGCTACCTTCTCACTAGAAGGCTTAGTCGCGAATCAGATTCGCCTAAGTTAAAACTTCTCCGAGTGAAGAGCTATCCTCTCACTCGGGGCTTAGCCGCGAACCAGATTCGCCTAAGTTAAAAACTCCGCTGACTGAATAACTATCATCTCACTCGGAATCCCGCCCAAATCACTACTCAACTTCGAACCCAGCTTCGCTTAGGTGGGAAGAATTTGAGTATGCCCAAGAGCATCCAACAAAGAAAAAGTTCATTCGACAATGATAAACTCAAAATTCAGTCGAAGCGAGCAAATGAATAAAAACTAGCGCAGATCAAGGTTATCCACGCCGGACAAAAGCACTCGGGTCACAACCCGAACGAAGTTTTAAGTGTTTGCAAGAACCACTCGGCATACCGAGGCAAATAATTGTTTTTCTGACAAGTGACCAACTTCATCAAGGCTCACCTGGGCTGGCTGGCTCCACAAAGGTATCAAGGTCAATGACGTCGGCGATGCGAGTTGCGGCATCAATAAAAGTCTCCATGAAGTCTTCGAAACGAAGCTTCTTCGTGTTCGCAACCTGCAACGCCTTCAACTTCTCCTCCCGAGTCTCCTTGCAATGGACCCTCACGAGCGACAAGGCTACATCCGCCCCACACCGAGCAACAGACTTCTTCTACGCTAGGATTCATTCTGGAACATGACCCAGGCGCTCCATCACAGCATCCAGACCGACGAGGAAGGTGTCTTCAGGTCATAGCTCTTTGTCGATTCTTCCCACAGCAGCTCGCAGACGACTGAAGTACCCTTGGACTTTAACAAGACGACAGTTGAGGAGATACACGTTCACGGCCAGGTCATCGGGAACAGGAAACTTGACGGGATCGAAGTATGGCTCCACCTTGAATGTCTCTCTTTGGAAATCAGGACAGAACTCTGGAATAGAAGACCAATGGAATATTAGTTGCATGTCATTCGACGAAAAATTCTAAGACTCACTCGGTAAAGGAAACATACCAATGAGGGAATCAAGCATTTTTATCAGGAAGTCTTTTACAGAACTTTCCAAAGCATTAACTCTTTTCGACATAGAGAGGAGCCTCTTCGCCCATTCATCCCTTTCTTTCTTCATCTGCTCATTCTCTGCCTTCAACTTCTCACAATCCGCAAGCTTCAATTCATCGACTTAGGACTTGTGCTTCAGATTGGCAAGGGCCACATCCTTGCTTTCCACCAACATCTTCATGTCATCACACTCCAGCTTCAGTTTGTTCTTCTCAGATTCCACCTGGGCGTACTGCGACCCAATCTCACACGCTTTCTACAAAAACATCCGAGTGGATAAATTATTTTCACTCGACACAAGTATTATTCTACTTCCGAGTGGAGAAATACAAGTCATTCAACAAATAATGCAAGCATTCAAATACAGACTCTTGATTATGCAAGCATTCCTCAGTAGCCTCGGGGACTACATCCATTGGGTTCACTCGACGTGACCCCACTGGTCCAATACTCGACAAGGTCTGCCATGTCGAGTCAAATACATTATACACTCAAGAACTTAAGACTACTATCATTCAATCTCGACTAATAATAGTCTTGGGGACTACACCTAGTGGGTGCACTTAGTGTGCCCCCACTACATTTCATAACTCAACTAGATCAGCTCTGGTTTGTTTTGAACAAGAAAAAAGGAAAGTCTCTACTGATTAAGACCACCACCAGTGCAAGCACTGGACAACGGTCTCGGGGACTTCACCCAATGGGTTCACTTAGAGTGACCCCACTGGAACAGGAACGAAACAAAGACGATTCTACAACAAATCAACCCCTAGTGGGTGAGAGTCAGAATTCAAATTTATGGTCAAACTTACTCGGACGTTTTCTTCCAGCACCACGCTGTTGTTGTACACAGAGACGATAGCGTCATAATCTCCTCTTGCATGTTGCTTCATCAGTCCTGCCTGGATCATAGCATCCTTGGTAGCACCGATCTGATCCTCAGGGAGATGACGCGTGGTGTACAAGGTCGCAGGATGTCACATCCCTGACACCTTAAGCAAGTTAGTCTTGTGCTCATGTCTTCTTTGCATTTTGCATCTAAGAAGTTTCAACAAGAACAAGAAAGTGGCAAAGGAAAAAAACTCAAAACCCTAGCCACTACTTTAAATAAAGGAAATCTCAAACTAGTTGAAATCAATGAACCCAAAATGGCCTCAAGAAATGTTCAAACTTTCTGATAAATCATGAAAGTAAATGAGCATTGGAGAAAACTATTTTATTGACACTTTAAGCATTTTAAATTAATGCAAAAAGCCACTGGTTTCAAATTTTAAATTTGAAATCAGAAACTATAAATTTTCAAAAATGTTGAAAACTTTGGAAATGGTTGGGAATATTACAACAAATATTCAGGTGTGTCTAAAATAGTTTTTACTTTTTGTTTTGGAGCTGAAATAAATAGCAAAATATTGAAGTAGCTAAAACAGAAACAAAAATAGAAAAAAAATGGGAAACTCTTACCTGTCGCCTAGCCTGGCCCGGCCCATCTCCCTGAGTCGTCTCCTCCCTCGCGCCAGTAGGAGCAGGAGGTGGCCGTCGCCTTCTCCTGCGCAGCCACGCACCTGTGCGCCTGCCTGGCCGCCGCCTCGGGCTGGCAAGGCCGGGGATAATCTCCCCGAGGCCACCCCCTATCTATTCCCAGCGTCGGTTCTTTCCCCTCCTCTCGGATCTCTCCTCCCCCTCCTGCCGCCATTGGAGCCGAGCAAAGCTCGAGCTGCCCGTGCCCCTAGCCATAGGATCCCCTCTCAGAGCACGCCGTTAGCTCCGCCTCGTCGGTCTTGTCCTCCCTGCAGAAGCCGAAGCCACCCCGAGCCCTGCAACGCCCGCGGCACCGTCGTCTTCAACCTTCGGCCGCCGGCGAGCTCTGCCCGATTCGTCGCCCCCAGGCCTTCCCCGAGCCGTCTAAGCCCTGCTCTGCACTCCCCGTGAGCATGCGGTCATTTCCCCTAAGTTTTCCCCGTCGATCCCCTCCTCTAGCCCTAGTTTCACCGGAGCCCGACGAGGACCGCCGCTGCAGCTCGTCGCCGGTAGCCCTCCGATGATCAGCTCGTCCTTCCGAGGGCACCAGCAGCTTTAGGTCGACGCGTAGATGCTGTAGGAGCTAAGAACCGAGCGTAGTCCCCTCTGAATCAAAGACCCCGATGACGCCAGAGCCTTGGCCGCCGCCAAGCTCGTCGCCGGCGTCATCTCCGGCCAGTTCAGCCCCATCTAAGTGCAGAAATGGAGCCGCGGGAGGTGTGTCGTTCTTCTGGTGCTCTCCGAGCAGCATTTGGCCCCCTGTGCGCCGTTTCCGAGCCCCTCCGCCGTGCTGGTGGTCGCCGGAGGCTCCCCGCTGGCGAGGGCGACCTCACCGCCGGTGGATCTCGGCTGGCCTGAGCCACTGACTGGTGGGGCCAGCCCCTGGCAAGTTTAAAGCTAATAAAATTAAATCAAATAAGTTAATCAGTCACTGACATGTGGGTCCAGCACGGTTAATCAGTTAATTAAGTTTAAACTTAATTTAAAATTGACCAGAGACTGACCAGTGGGTCCCACTGGTCAGGTTTGACTTTCAACGGCCAGATGGACCTGCTGATGTCATGCTGATGCAATAAAAGTATTTTCCAGTATAAAAATAATTCCAGAAATGTTTAAAACTTTAAAAATTCATAGGAATTAATCTGTAACTCCAATGAAAATAATTTATATATGAAAAATTATCAGAAAAATTCAAGGAATCTGAATATGCTGTTTTCATTCATGTTTGAAAAAGTTATAGAACCCAAACATGTAGATTAATTAATAAGCCAATTCTTATAAATACTTTATAAAATGAATTTGGAAAATATTCAAATTTCATCATGAATGATATGATCACACACTACCCTAATTACAAATCAGTACCCTAACATGACATCTCATGCATGTTAACATCAAGTTGATCTGAGCATCAGGTCGAATCAATTAAATCGGTATTCGAGAATACCTCGTTTGAATTGATTTTGAATGTGATTCAAATCAACTTCAAACCTAACACATGATGATTATAATAATATCACCTTGCATTCTCATGCCATGCTCATGCATCATCTTGTTGCATATGATTGTTATTGATTGTTGCCATTCATTTCGGTAGGGTCCGCACCCCCGGATCCCACCGAATATCCGTCTGACGGATATCATTCCTCCTCTGAGCAACAAGGAAAGCAACCCTTTTTGATCATCCCGATAATTCCCATGTTCTTGCTCCTGCACTTATTTATTGCATTAGGATCAAATGCTACAACTGCTTTTGCCACGTTAGTTGAACCCACTTCCTTTGCATGACCTAACCTTGTCACAGTAAATAGCCGAACCTTGCAACCTAGCATACCTAGTAGTTGCCTGAGCTATGATGTGCCTTATCCTGCTATGCATGCTATTCTTAGAGTTGTGTATGGTCTGTCATCTGAGAGATGAACAGAATTGAGAGTGTGTTCGGTAAGTAAAGGTTGTGTGTTGAATCTGATTTGGTAAAGGTACCGGTGAAAGGCTGTGTAGGAGTACATGGCGGGTTGTTTCATTGGAACCGTCCTTAGGAACTGAGTTCCGTGTATGTAATCCAAGACTAGATACTACCACATGCTGGGCCCTGAAATATGACCCCGCTCGGCCTATTAACCGCGTAGTACTGGGTCCAGTAGTTGCAAGTAGTTTCTGGTGTTTATAGTAATGCTGGAGGCCGTGCATGGTGCTGACCTGAGAGGTGGGCTGTGATGCGGTAGGCAGTGGCACGGTGTACCAAGTGGCACCCGGATGGTGGGCTTGGGAACGCTGCGCACATCGTTTGAGGCCGTGGCAGAAACCCCGGCCGTACTTCCATACGGGTTACTCTCAGATAGGCGATAAACCTGGACTAGGTACTAGTGTGGTTAACGGTCGTGGCCGACTGCTTCGCTGGGCTTCCGCTTGAAGGTTGCCGAGCTGCATGACGTGCACATGGCGATAAGTGGCGAGAGCGTGTGTGACGAAGTACACCCCTGCAGGGTTATGATCTATTCGAATAGCCGCGTTCGCAGATATGGACTACTTGGAGACATATGTTGTTCATAGATAATTTCAATGGCTACTCATAAAATTGCCAAGATAAGCGTGAGTGTCGTGGACGGCATTTCCGTACGGAGATGGAATGATTCCACGATAGTGTATTGTTGTGGTGTTAGTGGACTCGTGTGTGAGAAATCAAGTTGTCAAAATTATTTAAAAATGCAAGTTGTCTAGCCACGAGTCAAATGCTGGCTTTGCGCATGAAACCCCGCAATACCTTTTGATACCTTGCATGAGTAGTTAGTTATCCTAAAGTCTTGTTGAGTACCTTCGTACTCACGTTTTCTTAATAAATGTTGGAGAGGTTGCTAATGACCCTAATGGAGGGTTCTTCGTAGACATCGACGACGACGAGTAGCTGGTGTCCCAGCTACGATCTGGCCCTACGTTGGATCTGTTGTATAGTCAGCCCATGTGCCTTCTAGTTGCCCTGTCTGTACTTAGACAGTTTATAACTCTTCCGCTGGCTTGTAACTGAATGACTGCTATTATGGGTCATGAGACCCTTAATGTGTAATATTATGTGTGTGGCTCTTCCGAGCCTCTTAAATAAAGTTTGTATGTTTATGGTTATGTTGCGATGCCATCAATGTATCTATACATATTGGTATGCCATGCGTACGTGTGTCATGCTTGATATGTATGGGGTTCGATTACCTAGTCGTGAACTTTAGTAGCACTCCTTACAAGGAAATGCCCCTTTGTGATCCAACGAGCCTTGGTAGTTCGCTACTGCTCCGGACACATTGGTTGACCGGCATGTGTCCTTCTTAGCTGCTGTGTGTCTGTCCTCTTTGGGGAAATGTCACGCGATGTAAGGGAGTCCTTGTAGCTTGCTACGACTCGTCTACATTCGCTGATGACCGACACCTGCTTTGTTGGGTCATGTATGCCTGTCCTTGTGCGGTACTGCCACTTTGGTTTATGACTAGACATGTCGATCCGGGTTCTTTGACATTGGATTGCTAGCGACACTATCGCATACGTGAGTCAAAAGACGCAAACGGTCCCGACTAAGGTAAGGTTGCAACCGTGGAGTTAACCGTTCGTGAGACCACAAAGGGATGCGATGTGTTACAGGCTGGATTCCTTTTGCTTAGGATCGGGGTCCCGACAGCGTTGGTATCAGAGCCTGACTGACTGTAGGATTACTAAGCCAAACTGGTCGCAGTTGAGTCTAGAATTGCTTTAGTTATATATAAGGGAATTGTTTGTGGAAGGGAACGTAAGACTCTTGTTCTCTTCTCAAGTTATTCTATTCTGGTAATCCTCGTCTTTTCTGCGGGAATTAAGGACTAGGTTACTCATCTTCTTCTAGGCTCGTGTTCTGATCGGTAGATTATAGGACTACGGGTCGAGAGATATGTGGTTTTTCTCATTCCTAGGAAAAGGAAGTAGGTTTGATGATCAGAGAGTTGAACTTGATAGTTTAGTGGTTACGCTATTCCATTTTTGGGTTATCTCAAAATTTGTTTTTGAGCATTTACAGCCGTTATGCTGCCCAATTTTTCATTCGGAGCTCTAATGCTTTTGCATTACTCTCTATTTACAGATGCCTGGCCGCCCTTCTCGTCAGGTGGTACGTCTGACCAGGTGCATTGATGTGCCAGGTCATACGGCCATGCTGGTCAGGGTGATGTCGGTGTGCGGTTACCGCTGGTACCCCGAATACACAGTAGAGGAACAGTACCGAGACTTCAACCAGAGCCAGTACATCTGCACTGTTAGGGTATTTCCAGACTACCCTGGAGCTGAGGAGCCAATCCATTGGTCCTATGGGTTGGGAGTCACTGTTGACATGGCAGTACAAGATGCTGCCTATTCAATGCTGACTATTATGAGAGCGAGACATGCACTACTGCAGAATTCAGAGTTCTGCTATGTTCCGGCCTCTCAGCCTGGTGAAGAGGGATACCTCAGTGGAGTCTATTTTGATTCTTCTATGGAGGATCCACTACTGCAGTCCATTGTTGAGATGCTAGAGAACAGAGACAGGGATGCTCGTGCTCTCTGCATGGAGCTTTATGCTACCCGTGCCCGTCTGTGGACAGCTTTGACGCAGCTGGCACCGGTAGTCCAGACAGGGTATGGAGAGATGAAGATGCTGAACCCTGTTAGGACCCATCTTCCGGCCCACGTTGACTGGCCAGCTATAGGAGGAGTCACACCTCTTCGGGGACCCCTCTTACCACCAGTCAGGGGACCAAGGCCACATCCGTGTCCTTATGGATCCCAGGGATCTCAGGCTAGAGTGTTTCCTGATCCGCAGGTTGAGCTTCCAGGTCATGGAGGTAATCTCTATGAGATGTTCTATGCGGATGCCTGAGCTGTGAGCGGAAGGATAGTATGGTAGTAGTCGTACGTTCACAGTCCTGCATGACTTGTGAAGTATGCATGTAATGTGAAATGAATTTCGGAGGCCTAGATAAATAATGTATAGGAAGCTTGTAAGCCTCTGATGAGTAGTTTCATAATTTCAGTAGTTTGCTCTTCGAGTAAGTTTGTACTGAACTATGTAAGGGTGTGTATGAACCATGGTGTATATATAGCAGTTGCTTGTTATCATGCTGTTCGGATATTCATTTCCGCATTCCGTGTGTTCAGTACATTCTTAATCCATAGCTAGTATTGATATGATATTGGTCTAAGCTATGAGTTTGTTTGTCAGGATGGTGTTCACCAGGTTGAACCGTGCCCCTGCTCACGAGCTAGGCGAGGGTAGTCAAGCGTCGCAGGAAGACCTGCCTCACCCGCCTTCTCTGGTGGAAGTGATGCTTGAGGCAGAGAGAAATAAAAGAGAGACCAACCGATTGTTAGAGCGTATCGAGCAGAATACGGCTCGACAGCCTAGGAATGCCGCAGTGTCCCTCAATGACTTTGTGAAGTTGAATCCTCCAAAGTTTCATCATTCCGTCGATCCCATCGACGCTGATGACTGGTTGTGCAGCATCTCACGCAAGATTCGCTCTGCGAATGTGTCTGAGGCCGACAAGGTGACCTTTGCGACATATTTCCTAGAGGGACCCGCCAACCTATGGTGGGAGAACTTTGAAGCTATGTGTCCCGCTGAACCAGTAGCCACATGGGCAGACCTCAGTGCCGCTTTTCGTCTGCACCATATTCCAGAGGGCCTGATGGACAGAAAGAGAGAGGAGTTTTGTGCCTTCACTCAGGGCAAGTTGTCTGTGGATGCCTATAGCCGCGAGTTCGGTAATCTCGCCCGCTATGCAACAGAGAAGGTGTCTACCGACGCCAAGAAGCAAGCAAGATTCCGTAAGGGTCTGAGCCCTGAGCTCTGTCGTGACCTGCGCCTCCATGAGTGTGCAAGCTTTCAGGCCCTGGTCAACAAGGCGATCAGTGCGGAGACTGGTCATACTAACTTCGAAGCCACAAGAAAGCACTCTCGTGACTTTGGCTCATCTTCTGGTTCCGCGGTTCCAAAACGCAGGCTGTGGGTTCCAAACAGTTCTCTGCCGCCAAGATACACTCCGAGGCCATCCTACGTGGCGCCTCCGACGAATCAGGCCAACCCTCCAGCAAAAGCTTATGGTGGTCCAGCTAGCAATGCTGCACCATGTGCCAACCAAGTGATATGCTACAAGTGTGGAGAACCAGGGCACTATTCCCTTGAGTGTCCTCAGAATGTGGGTGCCAAGCAACCCGGAAAGTCCGTCGGGCAAGCGAAGTCGGGCAAAGCTTTTTATGTGAAGCCAACTCCTGCACGTGGCCGTGTGAACTATGTGTCAGCAGAAGAAGCTGCAGAGGATCCCGACGTCATGCTGGGTACGCTTCTTGTTAATCATCACCCAGCGTCTGTTCTCTTTGACACTGGGTCTTCTCATTCCTTCATTTCAGAAAGTTATGCACAGTTGCATAACATGTCTTTTTGTGATATGCCAATCCCATTGGTTGTCCAAACCCCTGGTAGTAAATGGCAAACCTCTAGGATAACCTATGACAATAAAATTCTAGTAGATAGGCTAGTTTTTCTAGCCTCATTGATAGCCTTGAAATCTTCGGATATTAATATCATCTTGGGCATGGATTGGATGTCAGCTCACTATGCCAAGATTGATACTCATTCTAGAAATGTCCAGCTTACCCATCCCTCGGGTGAGATAGTAAATGTCTCCACTCGAGTTGCCAAATGCCAACTTTATTCCCTAAATGCCAACCCTCTTCCGGATCTTGAAGACATTCCGGTAGTCTGTGACTTCCCGGATGTCTTTCCAGAGGAACTGCCAGGAATTCCACCTGACAGAGATGTAGAGTTCGTGATAGATCTTGTTCCGGGAACTGTCCCAACAGCCAGAAGACCATATAAGATGTCACCCCTGGAGCTAGCCGAACTTAAAAAGCAATTAGATGAGGCCTTGAACAAGGGTTTCATTCGTCCTAGCTCTTCTCCTTGGGCTTGTCCCGTCCTCTTCGTCAAGAAGAAAGACGGAACGGATCGGATGGTTGTAGATTACCGACCAGTTAATCTGGTCACCATAAAGAACAAGTATCCGCTCCCGAGGATCAACGATCTGTACGATCAGCTCGCTGGATCCTCAGTCTTCTCCAAAATGGATTTGAGGTTGGGATACCATGAAATCAAGATTAAGAACGGGGACATTCCAAAAACGGCTTTTGTTACTCGTTATGGCCAATATGAATACACCGTTATGTCCTTCGGGTTAACCAATGCCCCAGCCACCTTCTCTCGACTGATGAACTCAATCTTCATGGAGTATTTGGATAAATTCGTCGTGGTATACCTCGATGATATTCTCATCTACTCGAAGAATGAACAAGAACATGGCGAGCATCTAAGGCTAGTATTGATGAAACTTCGAGAGCATCGCCTTTATGCCAAATTTTCAAAATGTGAATTCTGGTTACCAGAAGTGACCTATCTAGGACACGTAATCTCTGGTAAGGGTATTGCTGTCAATCCCGAGAGAGTTCAAGCTGTCCTTGATTGGACTCAACCTGAATCGGTTAAGCAAGTTAGGAGTTTTCTTGGTCTAGCGAGCTATTGTCGCCGCTTTGTCGAGAATTTCTCCAAGGTTGCAAAGCCTCTGACTGAACTCCTCAAGAAGGATAAAAAGTTCGAGTGGACACCACAGTGTGAGCATAGTTTTCAGGAACTGAAAAGACGCCTGACTTCCGCACCTGTGTTGCTACCACCAGATTTTTCTAAGGACTTTGTTATCTACTGCAACGCCTCGCGACAAGGATTAGGTTGCATTCTCATGCAAGATCGTCATGTGATCGCATACGCATCTCGACAGTTGCGTCCACATGAGGATAATTATCCAACACATGACCTTGAGCTTGCAGCTGTGGTCCATGCACTAAAAACCTGGCGACAGTACCTTCTGGGTAATCGTTGTGAAATATTCACTAATCACCAAAGTCTGAAATATATCTTCACCCAGCCGGATTTGAATCTCAGGCAAAGACGGTGGGTTGAGTTGATCTCGGATTACGACTTAGGGATAACTTACACCCCGGGGAAGGCCAATGTTATGGCCGATGCGCTAAGTCGTAAATCTTATTGTAACAATTTGATGCTACAACAAGGTCAACCACATCTTTATGAGGACTTTCGGAAGTTGAATCTTCATATTGTTCCTCAAGGATTCCTTTCTACCCTGGTGCCGAAGCCTACTCTTAAGGATCAAATTATAGCTGGCCAAAAGCGTGACAAGGGTATATCACGGATCAAGGAGAATATTTTTAGCGGAAACGCTAAAGAATTTTCCATGAACGATCAAGGTGTTGTGTTCTTCCAGAATCGTTTAGTGGTTCCTAAGAACCCACATCTAAGGCAGTTAATCCTTAAGGAGGCTCACGATTCTCCTCTCACCATTCATCCCGGTAGTACTAAGATGTATCAGGACCTACGCCAGAGGTTCTGGTGGACTAGGATGAAGAGAGAAATTGCTGAGTTCGTTGCTAACTGCGACGTTTGTCGTCGAGTTAAGGCAGAACATCAAAGGCCTGCTGGCACCCTTCAACCTCTAGCTATTCCTGAATGGAAATGGGATAAAGTTAGCATGGATTTCATTACCGGATTTCCCAAGATCAAGAAAGGGAATAATGCTATCTTTGTGGTCATTGACCGTCTTTCCAAAGTGGCTCATTTTCTTCCTGTTCGTGAGAGTATAACAGCTAGCCAGCTAGCAGAGTTATATATCTCTCGAACAGTGTCTCTTCATGGTGTTCCCCTGGAGATTAACTCGGACCATGGAAGTATCTTTACTTCTCGCTTCTGGGAAAGTTTTCAGAATGCCATGGGGACTCACCTATCTTTTAGCACTGCTTTCCATCCCCAATCAAGTGGCCAAGTAGAAAGAGTGAATCAAATCCTAGAAGATATGCTTCGAGCTTGTGTTATATTGTTCGGCATGAATTGGGAAAAGTGCCTTCCATTCGCCGAATTCTCTTATAACAATAGTTACCAATCAAGGTTGGGCAAAGCCCCTTTTGAAGTTCTCTATGGACGAAGATGTCGAACACCTCTAAATTGGTCAGAAACCGGAGAGAGGCAACTCTTTGGCCCGGATATGATCCAGGATGCAGAAGAGCAGGTTCGCATTATTCGTGAAAAATTGAAAATAGCCCAGTCTCGTCAAAAGAGCCAATATGATCGTCATCATAAGGCTGTGACCTTTGAAGTTGACGAGAAGGCTTACCTTCGGGTTACACCTTTGAAGGGTACCCATCGATTCGGTATCAAGGGCAAATTGGCTCCTCATTACATTGGTCCTTTTCGCATTCTTGCCAAACGAGGAGAAGTTGCCTACCAGTTGGAACTTCCTCCGCATCTTTCCAAGGTTCATGATGTTTTCCACGTCTCGCAACTCAGGCGTTGCTTTTCGGATCCTATCCGTGAAGTGGACCACGAAACGCTTGATCTCCAAGATAACCTTTCATACCGAGAATACCCCGTGCGTATTCTTGATCAAGCTGAGCGTACCACTCGACGTCGAAACCTCAAGTTTCTTAAAGTTCAATGGTCAAATCATTCTGAAAAGGAGGCAACTTGGGAAAGAGAGGATCGTCTCCGACTTGAGTATCCTGCGTTATTCCCGATGACTTCTAAATCTCGGGACGAGATTCTTTTGAGTGGGGGTGAGTTGTCACATCCCTGACACCTTAAGCAAGTTAGTCTTGTGCTCATGTCTTCTTTGCATTTTGCATCTAAGAAGTTTCAACAAGAACAAGAAAGTGGCAAACGAAAAAAACTCAAAACCCTAGCCACTACTTTAAATAAAGGAAATCTCAAACTAGTTGAAATCAATGAACCCAAAATGGCCTCAAGAAATGTTCAAACTTTCTGATAAATCATGAAAGTAAATGAGCATTGGAGAAAACTATTTTCTTGACACTTTAAGCATTTTAAATTAATGCAAAAAGCCACTGGTTTCAAATTTTAAATTTGAAATCAGAAACTATAAATTTTCAAAAATGTTGAAAACTTTGGAAATGGTTGGGAATATTATAACAAATATTCAGGTGTGCCTAAAATAGTTTTTACGTTTTGTTTTGGAGCTGAAATAAATAGAAAAATATTGAAGTAGCTAAAACAGAAACAAAAATAGAAAAAAAATGGGAAACTCTTACCTGTCGCCTAGCCTGGCCCGGCCCATCTCCCTGAGTCGTCTCCTCCCTCGCGCCAGTAGGAGCAGGAGGTGGCCGCCGCCTTCTCCGGCGCGTCCACGCACCTGTGCGCCTGCCTGGCCGCCGCCTCGCGCTGGCAAGGCCGGGGATAAGCTCCCCGAGGCCACCCCTATCCATTCCCAGCGTTGGTTCTTTCCCCTCCTCTCGGATCTCTCCTCCCCCTCTTGCCGCCATTGGAGCCGAGCAAAGCTCGAGCTGCCCGTGCCCCTAGCCATAGGATCCCCTCTCAGAGCACGCCGTTAGCTCCGCCTCGTTGGTTTGGCCTCCCTGCAGAAGCCGAAGCCACCCCGAGCCCTGCAACGCCCGCGGCACCGTCGTCTTCAACCTTCGGCCGCCGGCGAGTTCTGCCCGATTCGTCGCCCCCAGGCCTTCCCCAAGCCGTCTAAGCCCTGCTCTCCACTCCCCGTGAGCATGTGGTCATTTCCCCTAAGTTTTCCCCGTCGATCCCCTCCTCTAGCCCTAGTTTCAACAGAGCCCGACGAGGACCACCGCTGCAGCTCGTCGCCGGTAGCCCTCCGATGATCAGCTCGTCCTTCCGAGGTCACCAGCAGCTTCAGGTTGACGCGTAGATGCTGTAGGAGCTAAGAACCGAGCGTAGTCCCCTCTGAATCAAAGACCCCGATGACGCCCGAGCCTTGGCCGCCGCCAAGCTCGTCGCCGACGTCATCTCCGGCCAGTTCAGCCCCATCTAAGTGCAAAAATGGAGCTGCGGGAGGTGTGCCGTTCTTCTGGTGCTCTCCGCGCAGCATTTGGCCCCCTGTGCGCCGTTTCCGAGCCCCTCCGCCGTGCTGGTGGTCGCCGGAGGCTCCCCGCCGGCGAGGGCGACCTCGCCGCCGGTGGATCTTGGCTGGCCTGAGCCAGTGACTGTTGGGGCCAGCCCCTGGCAAGTTTAAAGCTAATAAAATTAAATCAAATAAGTTAATCAGTCACTGACATGTGGGTCCAGCAAGGTTAATTAGTTAATTAAGTTTAAACTTAATCTAAAATTGATCTGAGAGACTGACCAGTGGGTCCCACTGGTCAGGTTTGACTTTCAACGGCTAGATGGACCTGCTGATGTCATGCTGATGCAATAAAAGTATTTTCGAGTATAAAAATAATTCCAGAAATGTTTAAAACTTCAAAAATTCATAGGAATTAATCTGTAACTCCAATGAAAATAATTTATATATGAAAAAGTATCAGAAAAATTCAAGGAATCTGAATATGCTATTTTCATTCATGTTTGAAAAAGTTACAGAACCCAAACATGTAGATTAATGAATAAGCCAATTCTTATAAATACTTTATAAAAGGAATTTGGAAAATATTCAAATTTCATCATGAATGACATGATCACACACTGTCCTAATTACAAATCAGTACCCTAACATGACATCTCATGCATGTTAACATCAAGTTGAACTGAGCATCAGGTCGAATCAATTAAATCGGTATTCGAGACTACCTCGTTTGAATTGATTTTGAATGTGATCCAAATCAACTTCAAACCTAACAGATGATGATTATAATAATATCACCTTGCATTCTCATGTCATGCTCATGCATCATCTTGTTGCATATGATTGTTATTGATTGTTGCCATTCATTTCGGTAGACTCCGCACCCCCGGATCCCACCGAATACCCGTCTGACGGATATCGTTCCTCCTCTGAGCAACAAGGCAAGCAACCCTTTATGATCATCCCGATAATTCCCATGTTCTTGCTCCTGCACTTATTTATTGCATTAGGATCAAATGCTACAACTGCTTTTGCCACGTTAGTTGAACCCACTTCCTTTGCATGACCTAACCTTGTCACAGTAAATAGCCGAACCTTGCAACCTAGCATACCTGGTAGTTGCCTGAGCTATGATGTGCCTTATCCTGCTATGCATGCTATGCTTAGAGTTGTGTATGGTCTGTCATCTGGGAGATGAACAGAATTGTGAGAATGTGTTCGGTAAGTAAAGGTTGTGTTTTGAATCTGATTTGGTAAAGGTACCGGTGAAAGGTTGTGTAGGAGTACATGGCGGGTTGTTTCATTGGAACCGTCCTTAGGAACTGAGTTCCGTGTATGTAATCCAAGACTAGATACTACCACATGTTGGGCCCTGAAATATGATCCCGCTCGGCCTATTAACCGCGTAGTACTCGGTCCAGGAGTTGCAAGTAGTTTCTGGTGTTTATAGTAATGCTGGAGGCCGTGCATGGTGCTGACCTGAGAGGTGGGCTGTGATGCGGTAGGCAGTGGCACGGTGTACCAAGTGGCACCCGGATGGTGGGCTTGGGAACCCTGCGCACATTGTTTGAGGCCGTGGCGGAAACCCCGGCCGGACTTCCGTACGGGTTACTCTCAGATAGGCGATAAACCTGGACTAGGTACTAGTGTGGTTAACGGTCGTGGCCGACTCCCTCGCTGGGCTTCTGCTTGAAGGTTGCCGAGGTGCATGACGTGCACATGGCGATAAGTGGCGAGAGCGTGTGTGACGAAGTATACCCCTGCAGGGTTATGATCTATTCGAATAGCCGCGTCCGCGGATATGGACTACTTGGAGACATATGTTGTTCATAGATAATTTCAATGGCTACTCATAAAATTGCCAAGATAAGCGTGAGTGTCGTGGACGGCATTTCCGTACGGAGACGGAATGATTCCACGATAGTGTATTGTTGTGGTGTTAGTGGACTCGTGTGCGAGAAATCAAGTTGTCAAAATTATTTAAAAATGCAAGTTGTCTAGCCACGAGTCAAATGCTGGCTTTGCGCATGAAACCCCACAATACCTTTTGATACCTAAAATCTTGCTGAGTACCTTCGTACTCATGTTTGCTTAATAAATGTTGCAGAGGTTGCTAATGACCCTAATGGAGGGTTCTTCGTAGACATCGACGACGACGAGTAGCTGGTGTCCCAGCTACGATCTGGCCCTATGTAGGATTTGTAGTATAGTCAGGCCATGTGCCTTCTAGTTGCCCTGTCTGTACTCAGACAGTTTATAACTCTTCCGCTGGCTTGTAACTGAATGACTGCTATTATGGGTCGTGAGACCCTTAATGTGTAATATTATGCGTGTGGCTCTTCCGAGCCTCCTAATAAAGTTTGTATGTTTATGGTTATGTTGTGATGCCATCGATGTATCTATACATATTGGTATACCATGCGTACGTGTGTCATGCTTGATATGTATGGGGTTCGATTACCTAGTCGTGAACTTTAGTAGCACTCCTTACAAGGAAATGCCCCTTTGTGATCCAACGAGCCTTGGTAGTTCGCTACTGCTCCGAACACATTGGTTGACCGGCATGTGTCCTTCTTAGCTGATGTGTCTGTCCTCTTTGGGGAAATGTCACGCGATGTAAGGGAGTCCTTGTAGCTTGCTACGACTCGTCTACATTCGCTGATGACCGACACCTGCTTTGTTGGGTCATGTATGCCTGTCCTTGTGCAGTACTGCCACTTTGGTTTATGACTAGACATGTCGATCCGGGTTCTTTGACATTGGATTGCTAGTGACACTATCGCATACGTGAGTCAAAAGACGCAAACGGTCCCGGCTAAGGTAAGGCTGCAGCCGTGGAGTTAACCGTGCGTGAGACCACAAAGGGATGCGATGTGTTACAGGCTGGATTCCTATGGCTTAGGATCAGGGTCCCGACACGGGAGACATCAATCCTGAAGCCGTAGCAGAAGCAACTAGAAATCTTGACTGCAATCCAGTCGGAGTCATGGTGACAACGACCGAACTAGTAGGCGGAGCATTCACCACATTAGTTGTCGCCACGGGCACCTCGAACACAATAGGGTCCGCCGCATCAATTGGTTGCCTCTGATCATCATTGTCTAGCTGGATGACTTCTCTAGCAGCAGGCACGACTGACAAACAGAAACCTCAGTAGTTACAGTCAAGAAAACGTGCATGTGAAAGAATGACACGGAACGAGAAATCAACTTCATACCGAGTTGTGAGATGGCTGCTTCTCAATATGGACTTCCATGAGATCCTCGTCTCCTCGCGACGGTGATGTGACAGAAGTAACAGCTCTGTCAAGACAGCCTTAGTCAGTCGTCAGTAACCAAAGTATTCACTCGGATAAGAATATAAGGTCAAGCACTTACGCACAAGCAACTAGAACGGTAATCCTCATCCTAGGCAAGGCCTTCCGAAGCTTAGGCCCGCTAGGCTTGGACACTTTGGCAGGCTGCTCTACTGGTTCCCCAGACGATCCCCTGACACGCTTGGCAAACCTGCCACTCGGCACCAAAGATTTGCTTGGAGTGCTTGCGGGGTCGTGACGCTCCTAAGTCCGGGGCTCAGTGCGAGAGGGACACAAATCTTCCTCCTCACTCTCCTTCAACTCCTCCGACGCCGTCTCTTTGCTGTTGTCGACGTAGTCCTCACTCTCTGCACTGTCCTCCATGCTCCTCTCATCAAGATCGAGTGTGTTGCCATTCGGGACCGGAGAATGAAGGTTCGTCCACTCCTGCAAGATACAATCCACAAATTCAGTCGACAAGGAAATGACAAGCACTCGGTTCAAATGCGACAATGTTCAACAGAGCAGAACTAACCTTGTTCGTCGGTGGATTGTCATCTGAGAAGGGCATGACCCTTTTTGCTCCCATCGGATTGTCACAAGGACCCACTATCCCGCGAATCCACTTGGCTATTGTGTCTTCAAACACTTTCTCAGGATGAGACCGAGTGGAGTCCTCGGGACCGGTGTAGTGCCACATGGTGTGATCTCGAGCCTGGAGAGGCTAGATGCGTCTGCCCAGGAAGGTCTCTAATAGATCCATTCCTGTCACTCCATTGCGGACCAAGCCAATCAGTGCTTTGACCAAGGCATCAACGAGAGTCTTCTCCTCCTTCCTCATCGCTAACGTCCTCTGGGCACTCGATCGCTCTAGAGTAAAGGGAGGGAGTCCACTTGTCATGTTTTGGCAATCTACATCGTTACAGTAGAACCAAGTAGACTGCCAATTGCAAACTGACTCGGGAAAGGTCATGACAGGGTATCTACTCTTGCCTTTTTTTGGAGCCCTAAACCGCCACACAACTGGACGACGTTGGTCTTGTCATCAGTCGATTTAACTTTCTTCACCGACTGAGATCGCACGGTGAAGATGGATTTGAAGAGCCCCCAGTGGGGAGGACACCCCAAGAAGCACTCACAAAAGGTGATAAAACAAGAAAGGTGCGCAATAGCATTCGACGGAAAATGATGCAACTGCGCCCCGAAAAAGTTCAGAAAACCCCAAATAAAAGGATGGGTTGGCAGAGAGAAACCTCTTTCTACAGGAGTCAGGAGGAGGACCCGCTCCCCCTCTCACGGCTGCAGCTCAGCTCATCACCAGGAAGACGCCAAGATTTGTCCATCAGCATGCCGTGCTCTACGAGCTCGAGGAGATCCTCCTTCCGCAAAGTGGAAGGGAGAAAATCCCCCTGGATCCAGCCCGGCGGTAGGGCTTGCTTCTTCGACTTGGCGGCGCACTTCTTCTTCGCTTTATCAAGCTTGCCCTCCTATCCTTTCGTCATGGTGATGGCGGCGAGATTGGTCGCTTCTCTGCGCGCTGGTGGCTAAGGAGGAGGAAGAGCAGAGGAGAGAAAGGAGATGATGCCGTTCCAAACCCTAGTGCCGAAAGCCTTTATAACCCGTCGACTGAGTCTCTGGTAGGTGGACACTTGACCTATCTCTTCACGAGCCACCGCAAGATACGTGGCGGAGATTGAGGCGCAAGAATCGAGGCGATGGGATCCACTTGATAGCAATGACTTCGCCATCGCGTAATGCGTGGCAACCGAAATTTTCGAATACCAGGAAATCCGGAACTGACAAAGCGATTGGTCACATCAAAAGATCCTGTCAGACACGCTGTTTCGTTCGCTCACTCAGATCCTCTAATCCACTCAGATAATTTAAGCCAAGCAGAATTGATCAAGGAAAATGATGAAGATTGCAATCGACATAAAATTTCTGAACGAGGTATTGAGGTGGATAAAGCCAATACAATAGAGAAAATGCCTTGCCCAAAAGATATCAAATGTATAACAAGCTTCCTTGGTCATGTTGGTTTCTATAGACATTTCATTAAAGATTTCTCAAAGATTTCTAGGCCATTAACTAATCTTCTCCAAAAAGATGTTCCTTTTGTTTTTGCTGATGATTGTGTAGAAGCCTTTGAAATACTTAGGAAATCCTTAATTTCTTACTTATTGTCCAACCACCTGATTGGAACCCACCCTTTGAAATTACGTGTGATGCTAGTGATTATGGTGTTGGTGCTTTCCTAGGGCAAAGAGTGTATAAGAAGTTGAACATTATTCATTATGCTAGTAAGACCCTAGATACAACTCAAAGAAACTATGTTACTAGTGAAAAAGAATTCTTAGCAGTTGTGTTTGCATGTGATGAATTTAGACCTTACATTGTGGATTATAAAGTAACTACTCACAATAGTCATGCTGCTATTAAATACCTTATGGAAAAGAAAGATGTTAAATCTGGACTCATTGGGTGGGTACTTTTAGTTCAAGAATTTGACTTGCATATTGTTGATAGAATGGGAGATGATAATCCTGTAGCAAATAACTTATCTAGAATGGAAAATGTTGTTGATGACCCCCTACATATTGATGATAATTTTCCTCAGGAGAAACTTGTGGATATTAATACTTCATGTAGCTCTCCTTGGTATGCTGATTATGCCAATTTTTGCTAAATAATTCCCACCTAGCTTCACCTATCAATAAAAGGGAAAAATTATTTAATGATTTACGACATTACTTTTGGGATGACCCACATCTTTATAAAGAAGGAGTAGATGGTGTTATTGAACATTGTATACCTGAGTATGAACAGGAAAATATCCTAAGGAAGTGTCATTCCGAGGCCGACGAAGGACACCATGCCGATGACAGAACTGCACACAAGGTATTACAATCTGGTTTCTATTGGCCTACTCTTTTTAAAGATGCTCATAGGTATGTCCTTTGTTGTGATGAATACTAAAGAGTTGGTAATATTGGTAAACGTCAGGAAATGCCTATGAACTATTCACTCGCTATTAACCATTTGATCTGAGGGACTTTGATTTTATGGGACCTTTTCATTCGTCTAATGGGTACACTCATATATTAGTTGCTGTTGATTATGTTACTAAGTGGGTAGAAGCTATTCCAACTAGTAGTGCTGATCATAACACTTCTATAAAAATGCTTAAGGACATTATCTTTCTGAGGTTTGGAGTCCCTAGATATTTAATGGTTGATGGTGGTTCACATTTTATTCATGGTGCTTTCCGTATTTAGCTAAATATGATGTTAACCTTAGAATTGCATCACCTTATCATCCTCAATCTAGTGGAAATAGATCCAGGATGTTAATAGATCCTGGAAGAATTGGTCTAAGAAATTAGATGATGCACTTTGGTCATATATGACTGCTTATAAGAATCCCACGGGGATGTCCCCATATAAAATGGTCTATGGAAAAGCTTGCCATTTACCTCTTGAGTGAGAACATAAAGCTTATTGGGCAATTAAAGAACTTAATTGCAATTCCAAACTTGCCAGTGAAAAGAGGTTATTTCATATTAGCTCATTAGATGAATGGAGGACACAAGCCTAAAAAAATGCTAAGTTATTTAAAGAAAATGTTAAAAGATGGGATGACAAGAGATTTCAAAACCGAGAATTCAATGTAGGATACCTAGTGATTTGTATAAGACATGTTTTAGATTCTTTGCAGGGAAACTCCTCTCCGAATAGGAAGGACCCTATGTTATTGAGGAGGTCGATCGCTCCACTCTATAAAAATCAATAACTTTGAAGGTAAAAACCCGAGAGTGGTGAATAGGCAAAGAAACCTGAAAAGGGGTAGGTACACTACTGAAATTCAGAAATTTGTCGTCTGCCATGGCGGATGGCAAAGGGGGGAACCACTGACGGCAAAGGCTTTGCCGTCGGTCAGCAGACGGCAAAAAAAAATCCGGTGAAGAGGTTCTTTGCCGTCTGCTTTTTTAAAGTAGACGGCAAAGAATCTTTGCCATGAGGGGGCAGACGGCAAATTAAATGGGACGGCACATACTCCAACGGCCCCGTTAAGTGTTAACGACAGGCCTCCTCTCTTTGCCGTCTGCCATCCCACGTTTGCCATATGGGGGCTGATGGCAAAGGGGGGAACCAGCCCCCTCTCTCTCCCCTCTTTGTCGTCTGCCATCCCACCTTTGCCATGTGGGGGCTGATGGCAAAGAGGGGAGAGAGGAAGGGCTGGTTCCCCCCTTTGCCATCTAGGGGGCAGACAGCAAAGGGGGGAACCAGCCCCTCTCTCTCCCCTCTTTTCCGTCTGCCATCCCACCTTTCCCATGCGGGGGCAGACGATAAAGGGGGGAACCAGCCCCCCTCTCTTCCCCTTTGCCGTCTGCGAGCACCCCCTTGCCATGTGGGGGCAGACGGCAAAGGAGGGAACCATCCCCTTTTTAATTTATTTCTTATTATATCCAGCATTTTTAACAATAATCACGATATATAAATATATATATATGACATAAATAAATTTATTTCCGTACTCATAACCATATTAAAATAACTTTCATCCATAGTGCATACATATTATGCAAGTTGCTTCCGTACCAAACCATATATTACACCAGTTTCAACCACATGCATACAAAGTCTCATGGGTCGAAGGCTCGTCGACCTGAGGCTCGTGAACCAGAGACCGTGTAGCCTCCACCTCAGACGAATCCACCCTAGAAGTCTTGTGCTCAGGTGACTCAGCTTGGGGTGGTGGCGGAGACCGTATAGCCTCCACTCAGAAGGAATGGCAGCCACCGCCCTACCTCTCCCGCGGCCACGTGTACCTTTAGTACAACATAAATACCAACATGAGTAATAAAATGTATATAAATACCAATATGCATACAACATGAGTACAACATAAATACCAACATGAATACAACGTGTACCTTTAGTACCTCTCGGCTTCGCGGGGGGTCGACCTCCTCTCATGGCGGGCGCTCCTTGCAGAGTAGAGAGCAACGCTCTCCGAAGAGGCCAGGCACGAATGGAAGTACCCATCCCATCACCCGCCGACAAAGAAGGAGCCGTGGAGTGCTTTCGACCCTTTCCCGCCATCTTTCAACACATGTCATGACAAAGAGTAAATGAAATTAGTACAACATAAATACCAACATGAGTAATAAAATGTATATAATTTAAGTGTATCATCGTCATAAATACCAACATGACTAATAAAAATTGAATACCTAACATGAACTCAAAATTTATATACAGTATAATAGTTGAATACCTCACATGAACTAATAACAATCGTGCTGGTCTATATATGCTACGGGGTCAATAAATGCATCATGATCATCACTATCATCAATAAATGCATCATCATCATCACTATCACGAAGAACATGTGGAAGGACACCATTATGTAATCAGTCAAGAAGTGACAGGTCATCCACAACAGTAACCTCTTCTTCTTCCAGCTCTTCCTGTTCGGGCTCAGGGGTTAAGACGGATTCATTGTCGCTGTCAACTTCAATTCTCTGGGGTGAAGTAGAGCGGTTCTTGAAACGTTTCTTGGACATACGTGTTTCTTGGAAGAATTCTCCTTCATATGTGTGTGGGTTAATGTGAGGTTCGTAATCCTCTTCATTGAGGGTAGGTGGTCTAAAATGTGGTGGCACTTCATAAACGACATCCCAATCTTTGAGATTTGGATCAGTTTGGCAGGCCCACGGTAGATAGAAAACTTGTGTCGTCTGTTGAGTCGTAATATAGACATCGGGAACATCTAAGTGGGTGTTTTGGTTGATTTCGACTAGTCCTATATGTTCGTGAGTCCTTCTAGTCTCCCTCGGCTCAAACCAATAACATTTGAAGACTACGACAGTCGGTGGGTTTTCACCATAGAATAGAAGTTCATAAATTGCTTCAACTCTTCCATAATACTCGTTGTCTCCTTCGCCGATAGCAGAGACAGAACAATTTGTAGTCTTTAGGTCGGGCATAGATAGCTCTTCGCCAAAGGTAGGAAAGTGATACCCGTTGATGTTGTATTTGTCAAATGAACGAACCTTATAGTCAAAACCATTAGCGACTTGTCTCAACTCGGCGTCCATAGACTCTGCATCAGCCTACAAGTTTAATACGAAAGAATGGATGAAGTAGCCGCAAATTAGACCAAGAAATAAAATGGGCCCTTAATGGTAATTAATTACCCTTTGTTTGAACCAAGAGATGAAACCGGGATAGTCACCTCCATGCTTTGCGAGAAGCTCATACTCTTCGACGAAATCCTTTTCGATGACCGCTCCATCCGAGAATTTGGCGACGTATCGACTATATCAAATATCCGGGAATAAGAGTAGTTCAAAGTAATTAGAAGTTGCGGAACAATAAATTACCGAGAACTTACTCGATGTACGGCCGCACTTCTGTTAGGTTGGTGAAGATATACATAGAAATGGTCCGTCATTCTTCGACATCCATTGATTTCCCGTTCGAAGCACCGGATGGTGTGAGCTTACCTTTGAATAGGCTGAGGTTGGATCGAACTTTTTCTGGATGGCCATCATTGTACCGAGGCTTCGGGTTATGCAAATGATGATTTTTGGCTTCGTAGTGTGCTGTCACGAAGTTTGCCGCCTCCTCAGTAATGAATGCCTCGGCCATCGATGCTTCAATTCTACGTTTATTTTTACACTTAGCTCGTAGTGTCTTCTGCATCCTCTTAGTTGAGTAGCACCATCAATTTTGAACGGGCCCCCACTCTTGCCTCGGTCGGGAGATGCAAAATCAAATGTTGCATTGGATTAAAGAAGCCCGGTGGAAATATCTTTTCTAATTTGCAGATCAACTCCGGTGCCAACTCTTCCATTTCATCTAGCACGCGAGGCGATAGTTCTTTCGCACAAAGAGAACGGAAGAAATAGCTCAGCTCTTCCAGTACTAGCCATTCATCCTCAGGGATAAAGCCATGCAACATCATCGGCATTAGCCGCTCAATCCATATGTGCTAATCATGACTCTTGAGCCCAAATATTTTCAATTTCTCAAGACTCGCTCCCCTCTTTAGATTCGCAGCATACCCATCGGGGAACATCAACAACATTTTCACCCACAATAGCATTTCCCTCATAGCTGGCCTTTCAAGATTGAATCATGCCTTTGGCTTCGCTATGCTTTGCTTTCCTTTCCGTTGTCGCAAGTTTTCCAATGGTCTATCACATAGAGCATCCAGGTCGATTCTAGCCTTAGGGTTATCTTTTGACTTCCCCTCTATGCCGAACAATGTACCAAAAATGGCCTCCGCAATATTCTTTTCAGTGTTCATCACGTCGACGTTGTGTGGGCAAAGGAGGTCTTTGAAGTAAGGCAGATCCCATAAGCATGACTTGTGAGTCCAGGCGTGTTCCGTATTATACCCTTTGAAGTATCCTGGATGCAAAGGATCAGGCTCGAGAGAGTTTAACTGATCAAGGGTCTGTTGGCCTGTCAACGCAGCTGGTGTAGTGTTTTTGACAACTCTACCTTTGATGAAATTCTTCTTGTCTTTTCTGAACTTATGGTCAGGATCCAGGAATTGTCTATGCATGTCGAAGCAAGAATACTTGCGACCAGCCTGCAGCCAACGGAACTGAAGAGCTGCCTTGCATGTGGTGCACGGGAACCTTCCCAGCACACACCAGCCAGCAAATAGCTCAAACGCCAGATAATCATGCGTCGAGTACATGTACCACACATGCATTTTGAAATTTGTTTTGGTAGCCGCGTCGTAGGTCTTGATCCCATTATCCCAGGCTTCTTGCAACTCATCCTTAAGCGGTTGCATGTACACATTCATATTCTTCCCCGGATAGTTAGGCCCTGGAATTATCAACGTTAGGAAAATGTTCTTTCTTTTCATAATCTCTCCGGGTGGGAAATTTAGTGGAATGACAAATACAGGCCAACAACTGTATTGTGCTGCCGTCATACCATACACATTGAACCCATCCGTGCTGATGGCAACTCTAGGTTGCCTTGGATCTTCCGATTTTTCCTTCTGTAATGCATCGAAGTGCCTCCATGCAAAACCATCTGAACTTTGTACCAGCATCTTGTTCCCATCCGCATCTAGTTCGGTTCTTTTGCCCAATTTGTGCCATGTCATCTGTCTGGCCGTCTCTTCGACCATGAAAAGACGTTGAAGTCTTGGTACGATTAGCAGATATCGAAGAACACTAATGGGGATTTTGGTCTGATTCTTCTCACCCATACCGTTGTCTACCACAATATACCTAGAAGAATTGCAAACGGGGCAATAGTTCAAGGCCGCATACTCAAGCCTAAATAAGGCACATCCATTCTCACATGCATGTATCTTCTCATAGGGCATCTTAAGTACACGGAGGATTTTCTATGACTGGTACAGGTTTGCAGGCAGTACATGGCCTTTGGGTAGAAAGCCTCCAAATATCGTCATCATCGCGTCGTAGCATTCTCTACCTAGGTTGAATTGAGCCTTCAGAGCCATTACTTGCGCGATGGCATCCAGCTGACAAAGCTCAGTCTGCTCGTGGAGAGGACATTTTGAAGACTCCAACATTTCATAGAAGGCCTTTGAAGATTCCTCCATCTCATCGTTTGAATCTCGAGCATCATCAAAGTCTTGCACCATGTCTTCAATCCCGGTACCATGCTCGTCGGTGCGACGACGAATCACCTCGGCTCTGGCACGTTGGTCAGACTCACGATGAAAAGTCCACACCGTATAATTAGGCGTAAAACCCCACTTCTGCAGGTGTTTACCCATTTCAAACTCTGTCTGCTTTTTCCAGTTGTCGCAGTTGGGACAGGGGCACCATGTTTTTTGCTGGCCATTTGGAAACGCGGCTCTCACAACCCCCCTGGTTTTTGCTAACCATTCATGGGTCATGTCTTTCTGACTAGGGTAACCAGTGCACATCCAAGCACGATCACTCATGTTGCCTAGCTACCTATGGGGGCACAAGAAATAAATATATAATTCATCATCTATATTCATACGCTAATCAAGTTTGTCAGTTTTATTACGTCCATGCAACCTACACGCTAACAGGTAAAGATAGGTCCTAATCCCACCCGAGTATGTGTAGATTGGGTTCGTTTTCCCAAGCTCTGCTCCAGATGCGACGCAGAATTTCGGCAGCACCTCCCCGCTGTTCTCCTGATACATGTCTGGGCAATAAGCAAAGATGATGTGTACCCGGAGAACAACAGGGGAGGCACTGGCGAAATTCCGCATCGGATCCGGCGTACAGCATACGGGAAAACAAACCCAATCTACACATACTCGGGCTGTCCATGGATAATGTTGGACAATTCGAAAGGATGGAAGTTATAAATATGCAAAGAAATGCATATTTATAGATGTCGCCCTTTCGAACAGGAGACACATACTGATCACGTATACTCATGATTGAAGAAACCTATAGCTAGCAAGTTTCATCGGCACGAAGACCGGGACAGAGCAAATTAAGGGGGTAGGAGGAGAAGTCATTTGTGCTCACCAACAAACGCGAGGGCGGAGCTCGTCCAACGGACGTGGAGGTCGTCGAACAACTGCACATTGAAATTCACACGATCAACACAAATATGATGTTTTTATAATTAACTTAATCGGAACATGTGTGACTTAACTCATAATTTACAAAACTATGACCCCGTGGGCCTCTAGAAGGCCGAAAAGCACCTTCTCGTTCAACAGTAAGTAGAAGAGGTTACGGGGGTCAGGGCTTAGTGGCGTCGAGGGTCGGTGGTGTCGGGTGTCGGTAATCGGGAGTCGGGTTAAATGCGTCGATGGTCGGGGGTCAGTGTCGTCGGGGGTCGAGGGTCACTAGCGTTGAGGGTTGGGGTCTTTTCGATCAACAAGAGGCCAAAGAGGTGTCGGAGGCCCGGGGTTGGGGGTTAGTGGCGTCGGGGGTTGGGGGTAGGGGGTCGGGGTCGGGGGTCCAGGGTCAGTGGCGTCGGGGGTCGGGTGTCAGTGGTGTCGGGCGTCGGGGGTCGGGAGTCGGGGTCGGGGGTCGGTGGGGTCGGGCGTCGGGAGTTGGGGATCGGGGGTCAGTGGTGTCGGGCGTCGGGAGTCGGGTGTCAGTGGCGTCGGGGGTCGGTGGTCGAGGGTCGGGGATTGGTGGCGTCGGGCGTTGAGGGTTGGTGGCGTCGGGGGTCGGGTGTCGGGGGTCGGGGGTCAGTGGTGTTGGGTGTCGGGGGTCGGGAGTCGGGTGTTAGTGGCGTCGGGGGTCGGGGGTCGAGGGTCGGGGGTTGGTGGCGTCGGGCCTTGGGGGTTGGTGGCGTCGGGCGTCGGGGGTCGTGGGTGGGGGGTGGGGGTCCTTTTCTTTCTTCTTCTCCTCTCTCCTCCTCCTCTTCTTCTTCTTCTTCTCTCTCCTCTTCTTCTTCTTCTTCTTCCTCTTCTTTTTCTTCTTCTTCTTCTTCTTCTTCTTCTTCTTCTTCTTTCTCCTCCTCCTCCCCCTCTTCTAACAGTAACCTAATTAACACTAAACTAATAGTAACCCAATTGACCTAAACTAACAATAACCTAATTAACATTAAACAATAGTAACCTAATTAACCTAAACTAACATTAACCTAATTAACACTGAGAGTAACCTAAACTAACAGATGCAATGAAATGAAAAAAAGAAAAAAAATGAAAGAACAAGAACTCACCAGGGAGGAAGTGTGGTGGTGGGGGAGGAGGGCCGCGGGGAGGGGGTCGCCTCGGGGAGGGGGTGTCCGCAGGGAGGGGGTGTCCGCAGGGAGGGGTCGCCGCGGGGAGGGGTGTGGCCGCGGGGAGGGGTGAGACCACGGGTAGGGGTGTGGCCGCGGGGAGGGGGATGGCCGTAGGGAGGGGTCGCCTCGGGGGGGGGGGGGGTGTGGCGGCAGGTAGGGGGTGGCCGCGGGGAGGTGGTGGCCGCGGGGAGGGGAGCGCCGCGGGGAGGGGGTCGCTGGTGGGAGCGAGGCAGGGTGGCGGCGGGGGCGAGTGACAGTGAGCGCGAGGGGGAGAGAGAGACAGTATGTGGGGGGGGAGAGAGACAGTGAGCGCGAGGGGGAGAAGACGGCCATTACATGGACGACCCCTTTGTCGTCCGCCCCCCGACGGCAAAGGGCCCCAGGGCAGACGGCAAAGGCCGACACATGGCAAAGTTAGCCTTCCGTCGGACACGACAGGCATGGGACCAAACCGTGCTCTTTGCCGTCTGCCCTTGGTCCCTTTGCCGTCCGCTGGCAGACGGCAAAGGGCCGACACATGGCAAATAGTATTTTTGCCATCAGTCAACCCTTTGCCGTCCGCCTTGTGTGAACTGACGGCAAAGAGGTTCTTTGCCATCAGCCAGCACACGACAAAGACACGGCTGACGGCAAAGAACTGGATTCCAGTAGTGGTACGTGATACAGTAAGTAAAACGACTCCAAAAATTCCAAATATATATTTTCTGCTAGTTTTGGTATTTTAGAAAAAAATAAAAAAAATAAAAAAAGTCCACGGGACCCACAAGGGATGCACAAGCCAACAGGGTGCGCCGTGATGGGGGTGCGCCCTGTTGGCTTGTGGGGTGATACGTCTCCAATGTATCTATAATTTTTTATTGTTTCATGCTATAATAATATCATTATAGGATACTTTTTGAGTAATTATTTACAAATTTATATTATTTTTGAGCACTACCCTATTGACCCAGTGCCCAATGCCACTTCCTGTTTTGTGTGTTTTTTGTTTCGTAGAAAATCCATATCAAACGGACCCCAAACATGATAAAACTTTACGGAGATTTGTTTGAAATACATGTGAATTTTGGGAGTCAGAATCAATGCAAGATGATGCCCGAGGGAGACACAAGCCAACAGGCCGCGACTTGGGGACAGCTTGATGGCTTGTGGCCACTCCTTAAGTCAGTTGATACTCTTCTTCTGCCGCAAGGAAGATATTTTCGCGATAAACCCCCCCTTAAAATTTCAGCCTTATTTGACTTACGGATCTCCGGATATTTAAGAAATGGTGAAGTCCACAAAATAGGTCACAAAAACAGAAGAGAAACAAAGAGGGAGGGAGATCCAATCTCGGAGGGTCTCCTACCCTCCGGCTGTCATGGCGGCCATGGACCAGATGAGAAAACCTCCTGCCACCGAGGAAGGA
Source organism: Hordeum vulgare subsp. vulgare (assembly GCF_904849725.1). NCBI lineage: Eukaryota > Viridiplantae > Streptophyta > Magnoliopsida > Poales > Poaceae > Hordeum > Hordeum vulgare. The sequence continues at coordinate 138,495,185 of NC_058522.1, forward strand.
GCCCAAGGAAGAAGAAGAAGGAGGGGGATCTCTCCCCCTCTCTCCCAGTGGCGCTGGAGCGCGGCCGGGGCAACTATCATGACGACGATCTACACCAACAACTTCGCCGCCATCACCATCAACTCTCTCCTCCTCTATGCAGTGGTGTAAAACCTCTCTTCCTCGTCGTAATATCTACTTCAACATGCTGCTTAATGCTATATATTATTATGCAATGATGTGTGCTAACCTATGATGTTTGAGTAGATTTATTTTTTCCTATGGATTAATTGTGATATGATGTTATTGACATGAGTTCTGTGTTGATATGGTGCTATCCTAAGGTGCATTCCGTGAGGCGCACACGTGAAGGATATATGCTGGAGGGTTTGCAATATGTTCATAATTCACTTATAGTGGGTGACGAGAGTGACAGAAACTTACAGCCGAGTAAGGGAGTTGTGTGTGTATGGGAGTAAAGAGGACTTGTTGTTTAATGTTATGGTTGGGTTTACCTTAATGATTTCTAGTAGTTGCGGATGGTTGCTAGAGGTCCAATCATAAGTGCATATGATCCAAGTAGGGAAAGTGTGTTAGCGTATGCCTCTCCGTCATTGCATATAATAAGTATCTATCATGTTATATTCAATTGCCTATGGACAATCTTTCTCTTGCGTTACACAAAAAGCTTTCTAGTAAACAACTAGGTGAATTAATATTTATCTAAATACTAGCAACTAACTTTTATTTCCGTGCTCTTTATTTTCTGGCAAAACTATCTATTACATATACTAAGTACTGCTAGTTTCATTTCTGCAAAGTAGCTTCATACTTGTTCTAGGTAAAGTAAGCGTTAGCGCGCATAGAGTTGTATCTGTGGTCGATTGAACTGGAGGGAGTATTATTCTACCTTTAGCTCCTCGTTGGGCTCGACATTCTTATCAAAAAAGGCTACAAACAATCGCCTACACTTGTGGGTTATCATGGGGCCCTCGCGTGCCTCCGTGACTCCGACATATTCTCGAGCACGTATTCTGACCTAGAAAAATTCATTATATATACTCTCGTTCGTTTTTACCACCGCATCGCAAGATTTTCCTCTGCTCTTGGTTCGAGCTGTTTTTCTCATAGATTTAGATCGCCATGAGTTTGCCAAGTCCATCCAAAGATAAGTTCTTAGAGAAGGTCATCAACCCCTACCCGCCAGAGGTGATGAAGCACCATCAATCCATTGAGATGCATGAGGGAGTGCTTCACATCAGGGACGTTCAAGGTCCCAAGAAGGAGGGAAGCGAGAAGGCTAGGCTTGCAGAAGTGGAGCAGGAGATCTTCAAGTGCGAAAGGATGGTCGAGCGTGGTTTGAGTGCCAACCACTCTATGATCACACATTTCATCTGGGAGAACAAGGTGGACACAAAGAATGTGGGAGAGATTCCTTCTAAGATTGAAGATTGGATCGATCACCTCCAAGATAAAATCTATCAACTTCAAGGACAAAACTATGAGTATGAATTTAGGTTTCAGAGGATGAGCTTTGCTTCCGGTTTTATGACTCCCGAGACAAAAATTTCTTACTATGATGGGGAGTCTATGCCCTGGAGGACGGATGACACACCTACTACACCACCACCATCACCTGAGGAGGATCCTTTGGCACATAGGTAAGAGCACCACCCTTGGCTTGTCCCAAGCTTGCGGAAGGTGCCCCGGTATCATATCACCATCACTTTCACCACCATTATCTATCTTAGTTCGATCTTTAGTTTTTCGTAAATTAGATAATTAGAATTCCAAATTCGTTTTGCTTAGTGTTTTGCTTTGAGATCTATATATCCTTGTGACCGAGTATGAGAGTTATATAATAAAGATTAGTTGAGTACGTGTGCTTTGATCTCATCACACCCATCATTATAGCATGGAAATAAAATAAATAGAAAGATCATATGCTTATCTCATGAGAAGTAATGACTTTACATACAAAAGGTTATAAGTCATAAAATTTGTTGAGAATAAACAAACAAAGTGTTAGTCATTGTTACAATCTAAGTAAGACTATGATAAGAGGAGATTCTCATATAAATACACTATATTGGACATCTTTTATGATTGTGAGACCCCACCCAATATTATCTAATGATCAAGTGTCGACGTTAGACATGGAAGACAACGTAATGATCATGGGAGTGCATATTCGCACAGATGTTATATGGTCTCGGATGCTTTAACATGTGATGCCTGCTTTAGATCCTTTGCTAGACCTAAAATTCCGCACTAAGTAGAGATACTACTTGTGCATCCATAACCCTGAAACCTAGTTTCTTGTCATGAGAGTCCTCCATACCTACCCATGGATTGAGTAAGATCCTTCAAGTAAGTTGTCATCGGTGCATCAAGTAATAAAAATTGCTCCTAAATATGTATGACCTTTTATTGCAAGGGAAAATAAGCTTTGTACGATCTTGTGATGGCAAAGAAATAAAAGTGCCAGAGTGCATAATAAAGTTTACTATCATAAGGGGCAATATAAAGTGACGTTCCTTTGCATTAAGTTTGCACTTCCAAAAAAATAAAAGCGCATGACAACCTCTGCTTTCCTCTGCGAAGGGCCTATCTTTTATCTTTGGAAGTTCACTCCTGTGCGTAAGTCAATAAAAGTTTATTCCTCTTCCTAGATATTAACTCTATGGTGGCAAGCATCATGTGTTGAGGAAAGATTCAGAATTATATATCCAAGTGGATGTAGATTATCATGATTTATTATTTTTGACATTATCCTTGAGTTAAATGAGTTGGGTGGAAAATCATTTAGGCCCCTATGTTCGTGCGTGTCCTATGAAAACATGATCTCCAAAAATAGGACTTCAGTGTGAGAAATGATAGAAGAATAAATGATAGTTGAGTATGTGAACTTGCTAACAAGAGAGCTCTTACATTGACTCTCCTGTGAAATATGATGAATTATAATTGTCCCAATGACCGAGAACATAGTTTGTTGATTGTCAATAAAGTTTATGCTTCATGCTCCAATAATTGTGAATGGGATGCTACTTGTTTATGAGGATTTATATGACAAAATGCATGCTGCTATGGTAATATTCATGATGATTTCATGTTCATATTCTGTTTTATCGACTTCTCTCTCTCTCTGAAATCATGTGTCCATTATTCTCGATCTCGGCTTTCACTTGAGGACAAGCGAGGTATAAGCTTGGGGGAGTTGATACATCCACTTTGCATCATGATTCTTTGTTGATATATGTGTTATTCTTGTCCATTATTCCCTGTTATTATGCAATTCTTTTGCCTTTTCTCTCTGAATATCCAAGGTATAGCACAAAGAGGGAAATATCTAGAAACTGGAATTCTAGACCGGGAAACCAAGAAAAAGGTAGAAATATCACTAGACTAGAAATGACGTGAAACTTCATGGAGAAATTCTATGGAATATTTAAGATTTTTTGGGCCAAAAATATACCAGAGGAAGGCCACCAGCAGGGCACAAGCCAACATGGTGCTCCCAGGTCCTGCCCTGATGGCTTTTGGGGCCCCGGATAGTCTCCCGATGCCTCTCTTCTCATATATGGTGTGTTTTACCCTAGAAAAAAATCATATGTTATCTTCCAGGAATAAGCACCGCCATCTCGAGACGAAAACGTGGGTAAAAGTCCTTTTGCTCTCCAGCAGAGAGATTGTGCGAGGGGAATTCCCCTCCGGGATGGGGAAATGGAATCCATTATCAACACCAATGCTTCGTCCTTCGTGGGAGGACCAATCTTCATCAAAATCTTCACCAACATCATCTCATCTCCAAACCTAGTTCATCTCAAGTATTCAATCTTTGTCCCAAAACCTGAGATTGGTACCTGTGGGTTACTGGTTGTGTTGATTAAATCTTGTAGTTGATGCTTGCTTGATTACTTGGTGGAAGATATTCTATTCAGATCTTTAGTCATTATTATTACACATGTGATGTTGAACATGTTGATGAGGTGTGAGTAGTTACTATTGTTCCCAAGGACATGTGAGAAGTCTTGTTATAAGTAACCATATAAAGTTGGCATTCGTTCGATTTTTTTATGATATGTGTGTTGTGACTTCCTTTAGTGGTGTAATGTGAACGTCGACTACATGAAACTTCACCATGTTTTGGGCCTAAGGGAAGTCATTTTGGAGTAACAAGGAAATGATGGGTTGCGAGAGTGACAGAAGTTTAAACCTCACTTTATGCATTGCTTCATGAGGGGATGATTTGGATCCACGTGTTTCGTGCTATGGTTAGATTTATCTTAATTCTTCTTTTGTAGTTGCAGATGCTTGCGAGAGAAGGTAATCATAAGTAGGTTGTTAGTTCAAGTAACAACATCACCTTAGCACCGGTCCACCCACATATCAAATTATCAAAGTAGCGAACATGAATCAACTCAACATGATGAACATGACTAGATAGAAATCCGCATGTTCCCTCGAGAGCGTTTGCTTTATGTAAGAGTACTTTGAGGCCCGTCCTTTTCTATAAAAAGGATTGGGATACCTTGCTGCACCTTTCCTACTATTGTTACATGTCACTTCTTACAATTTATCTTGCTACAAAACTATCTATCACTGTTACTTACAACACTTGCATAGAATACCTTGCTAATGCTTGTCGTTTCCTTATTCTCCTCGTTGGGTTCGACACTCTTACTTATCGAAAGAACTACGATTGATCCTCTATACTTGTGGGTTGAGTCTTCTTCCGTCCTTCGGCAAAATCGGTTGAGTGTTCTTCCATCCTTCAGCAAAATCAGTTACCATCCAAACGAGTTATTTTATAGGCACTATCATAGGATTCTCGCCGAATTGTTCAATCCCATACACTCTAGCCTTATAGTTACAGTTGAGAGGGCATTTGGTGCTCGGAAGAATAGATTTAAGATCCTGGATAAGAAGACATTTCATCATTTCCCCACCCAAGTTAAGTTCGTTTTTACATGTTTTTCCATAACTGGATCTTAAAATGAGTTGTGGGAGGAGGAGCATGCGATGACTAATGATGTTGATGACTCCGACCATGGTGTGTAGGCACATGACACTAGAGCTTCGAAGAACAATAAGTTTGAGTTGGCTGATGCAATGTGAGATAACATAGGTAACACAAGGATCTCAAGACGAAGAAGTTGAGGATGGTGAAGACGAATAAGGAGAATAAGAGGATGCTCAATTGAAATGTGCCCTAGAGGCAATAATAAATTGGTTATTACCATATTTCCTTGTTCATGATAATCGCTTATTATCCATGCTATAATTGTATTGATTGGAAACACAAATACATGTGTGGATACATAGACAATAAAGTGTCGATAGTATGCCTCTACTAGACTAGCTCGTTGATCAAAGATGGTCAAGGTTTCCTAGACATAGACATGAGTTGTCATTTGATAACGGGAACACATCATTAGGATAATGATGTGATGGACAAGACCCAAACCTTAAGCATAGAGTTTGATCGTATCTAGTTAAGTACTATTACTTTCTTCATGTCAATGTATTTGTTCCTATGACCATGAGATCATGCTACTCAGTGACACCATAGGAATTCCTTGTGTATCAAACGTCACAACATAACTGGGTGACTATAAAGATGCTCTACAGGTATGTCTGAGGGTGTCTGTGGAGTTGACATGGATCAAGACTAGGATTTTTCACTCCGTATGACGGAGAGGTATCTTGGGGCCCACTCAGTAATACAACATCACAATAAGAGTGCAAGCAATGTGGCTAAGAAGTTAGTCATGGGATCTTGTATTATGGAACGAGTAAAGAGACTTTCCAGTAATGAGATTGAACTAGGTATGGAGATACCGATGATCGAATCTCGGGCAAGTAACATACCGATGGACAAAGGGAACTCCATTCGGGATTAACTCAATCCTTGACATCGTTGGCTCAACCGATATGGGCATCCAGGTCCAGCTATCGGTTATTGATCGTAGATGTGTCTTAGTCTTGTCTGCATAATTTTTGAACTCGCAGGGTCTACACACTTAATGTTCGGTGACGATATAAACATAGTTGAGTTATTGTGTTGGTGACCGAATGTTGTTCGGAGTCACGGATGAGATCCGAGACGTCACGAGGATCTCCAGAATGGTCCATAGCTAAATATTTATATATGGGAAGTCATATTTTGGCGACCAGAAAAGTTTGGTTTTTTCCGGTATTGTCTCGAGAAGCTTCTAGAAGGTTCCTGGAACTTCCAAAGGAGTCTGGAAGTCCACCAAGGGTTCCACCACATCCCAAGGGGAGGCTCCGTGGCCTTATTGGGCCAGGCGCACAACTCCCTCAAGGCCCATGCAGTTGGGAAAGGTGGAAAGTCCACCTTTGTATGGAAGTGAAGGAGGAAGACAAGGATTCCTCCTCCTCCCACCTTGGTTACGCCCTAGGTGTCGTGGGAATAATCCTGACAGTATAGGTGTCATGTACGAAAGGAGAGGGAAGATTCCTAGCAACAACAAGCTTGTACACCCGATGTATGAGTTCAGGCCCCTGTCGTGGAGGTAACAGCCCTACGTCTAAGTGCTCTGGAGCTTTGTGTCGAGTGGAATTATGTGTGTTACAAAGGGTGCGAACCCTTGTGCCACAGGGGAGGGGTGGCTTATATAGAGTGCTCTGCCACTAATCAATACCAGGCAACCAAGGTTTTGATCAGTGGAGTTTAAAGGCGTACGGTACTGATAACATACGTAATTAATGTTACTTATGGCGACCAGTTGAACACTCGCCTATCGGCCTCTCTGGAGTGGCTTCTGGTCTTCTACGTCGACTGGCTTCTGGTTCTTCGGAGTGGAAGTTTATTGTCGAGTTAAGGGGGAAATTCTATGAGTGATTGCTTACCGAGTGATTCAGACCCTTTGCTTATCCAGTCAGAGCCCTCCTTGTAGTATTCAAGTCTATAAAGAGATGCTCTTAGGCAGGACATGTAGGTTAGGGCTATGGTCCTACCCTAGGTACATATCCCCATCATTAGCCCCCAAATGGATTAGGGTTCGAGTGAGGAAGGGGTCGATGCAAATTTTATCGAGGCATACAGATCTTGAACGTGCTTTGGGGCTTAGTGGAATTGAGCGTTGATTGAAGTCTTCGTCATTCACCCTGATCGATTCTGGTGTGAAGTATGTGTGAGTGAATTTGAGCATGAAGGTTGATCCGAGTGACCAACGGGATCTTGAGATGTGACAGATCACTTCCTCAGGTCCAGATATCACGGGATTCAAAATTTTGGTTAGCACGCGCTGTGAGGTGATGACGTAACACCCAGGGCAAGTGGGATAATGACGCCTCGATTATCACGCTGCCCTTATCACCATGTATCACGGCTGCCGTGGTATCCGTATAGACAGAGATCCGACGGGCCCACCAGTCAGGACTCACTCGGGTGGTTATAAATCCAGCCGATGCTAGGGTTGGAGCAGTGCCTTTTCTTGATTCTCCTCTATTTCCTCTCCATCTCCACCTCGCAGGTGCTTCTTAGATCTGCCTCCGCCGCCGCTGAGATGACAAAAGGCAAAATGGGCAAGCTTGAGATCATCAAGAAGGGCAAAAAGTCGAAGAAGTCAGGCAGCCGATCCGCGCTGCCGCGAGGGTGGATCCAGGGAGATTTTCTCGTGTCAACTATCCGGAAGGAGGATGTTCTGGAGCTCGTCGAACACGGGATGATAGCTTAGAAGTCGTGGAGGCTGCCTGAGGGAGAGGTCGAGCCGGAGCCACTCGAAGGAGAACTGGTCCTCCTCCTTACTCACATCGAGTGAGGTTTTTCTTTGCCCCCTCATCCTTTCATCCGCGGTTTTCTGAATTACTTTAGTGCACAACTTCATCATCTTCCACCCAATTCCATCGCATACCTTGCCGCATTCGTAACGCTGTACAAATGCTTTTTGGGCTGTCCCCTTCATTTGGGACCGTTTAAACACATCTTCACTGTGCGCTCCCAATCAGTGAAGAAAGCTAATCCGAGTGATAGTAGAACTCATCTCATTCAGTTGTGTGGTGTTATGGGGATTTAGAAGAGGAGTAAGAGTACGTATCCTCAGATGACCCTTCCCGAGTCAGTCCGGAACTGGCAGTGGACTTGCTTTTATTGTAATGATATTGCATCTCCAAATATGTCGACTGGCCTTCCCCCATCCACTTTGGAGCGACCAACTATTCCTAGAACGATAAAGGTGTCAGATGAGGAGAAGCTTCAGGTAGGGATTCTGGTGAATGAGGTAGTTAATTTGGTCTGCGGCGGAGTGACTGGGACGGACTTGCTTGAAACATTCCTCTGTCGGTGTATTCAACCTCTTCAGGCGAGGGATCATGCCATGTGGCATTATTCGGGCCCTGGGGATTGCACTCGGTCGCACCCAGAGGAGGTTTCTAAAGAAACCGTGGCTTAGTGGTTCACAGGCATCACTGGAGCCTGCGACAATCCATTAGGGGCCAAGCGGGGCTTGCCTTTCTCTGCTTAAAACAAGTCACGGAACATGGTGAGTTATTTGCTTGCCGATTACTTTCATATCTTTGTCGAGTGACTGAATCTTCGGCCGACTGAATTTGCTATTTTTACATCTTGTAGGAGTGGACAAACATGCATGCATTCACCCGTGCCGAATGGGGATCAGCTTGACCTCAGTGGGGAAAGCGAAGGTGGCAGCACCGACATCGACTATGCCGAGGACAGTGAGGGGAGCGAAGATGACTCGGGGGAGAGTGACGAAGAGATCCAGTCTCCTCCGTGCACCGAGTCTCGATCCAAGCATCACCATGATCCGGAGGCTACCCCAAGCAAGACCTTAGTGTCAAGCACTAGGAATGTGAAGCGTGACCGAGATGCCACAACTGATCGGCAGAAAAGGCTGCCAAACAACCCTAACCTGACGCTCCCAAGCCTCGGAAGGCTCTGCCCCGAATGAGGATTGTTGTGCTAGTCGCTTCAGCGTGAGTGTTTACCTCTTTCTTTCTTTTGTCGTTGTGAAATTTCATGCCTTTGATGTGCGAGTGGAATTTATTTGTCAGAGCTGCTACCTCGGTGACATCACCTCCGGGAGACGAAGAAGATCACATAGACATGGACACTGTGGACATGGCCACCTCCCAATGAGGTATGACAAGTCTTCATTCTGTTCTGTTTTCTGGATACGATTCATCGATTGGACGAACTCACATTGTCGATTGACAGCTACAAATGTCATCCACTTGGAGCACGATGAAGAACCGCAGCGGCCGACTGCTGAATTAACTAAAACCATGCGTGAAACGCCGGTGTAGAGTGCTCCTCCAGCCAGTTCGATTGTTGTGACTACAGTGCCGACTGTGCTTCTTTTGGTAACTCCCGTTACCTCTGCTGTAACGCCGACTCCTCCAAGGCTTGCATATCCTCCGCAAGGTGTCCCAGAAGACCATACTGGAGCTGCGAAAGAGGCCATGATTCAGGCCGAACAGATGTTGCAGACCAAGGAGGCGTATGAGGCTAGCAAGTTGGCGTACGATGCCAGCTTGGCGCTTCAAGCTAATGTCCGAGTAATTGCGATTGTAAGTTCATTTCCGATTGAATCTTGTCCATCTTGACTTTACACCCACTGGGTGTTTTCTTGTGTCGTATGGTTGCTTTTTTGTAATCCAGTGGGGGTACGCTGAGTGAACCCACTGGGTGTAGTCCCTGAGACCGCTGTCGAGTGCTTGCATCGGTAGGGGTCTGATTGGAAGACACACTCTTCTCTTTTTTGGCTCAGCCAGGACGGACCTAGTCAAGTGGTTTTGTATCCAGTGGGGGCACGCTGAGTGCACCTGGTGGGCGTAGTCCCCGAGACCGCTGTCCAGTGCTTGCATCGGCAGGGGTCTGATTGGAAGACGCACTCTTCTTCTTTTTTTGATTCGGCCATGCCGGACCTGGTCGAGTGGTTTTGTATCCAGTGGGGGCACGCTAAGTGCACCCACTGGGTCTAGTCCCCGAGGTTGTTGTCGATCGTTTATGAATGGCAATAGTCTTAAGAATTTGGACACGGGGTCCTTTTTCGTACTTACAGTACTTGCGCCACTCTGTCTATCGAGTGTATATGTTTCTTTAGTATCTCCACCACTGAATCTTTGTCTTAGTAACAGAAAGGTCCGAACCAACAAGGATTATCCTGCAAGTTTCATGGACATAATTTCCATCAACCATGATATGACGCGTTGTAGCGGAGTGTGGGTGGGGACGGAGGGCCTCCATTCGGTCGACTGAACTGCACTTCTCCACTTGGGAGTGGAAAAATATTAGTGTCGACTGAACTATTTCTTTGATGTTTTTAGAAAACCTGTGAGATTGGAGCCAAGTATGCCAACTTGGAATCGGAGAAGAACCAGCTTCAGCTAGATCTAGAAGTGACAACCAATGACTTGAATGTCCTAGAGAAGGCACTCACGGATAAGGATAAGGCCCTCGCAGAGGCTAAGGAGAAATCCGAGGCCGCTGATAAGAAGCTCTTGGCAGTCAACAAGATAGAAGAAGAGAATGTCAAACTGAAGAAAGAACGAACCGAGTGGGGCAAAAATCTTGAGTAGATGGCCAAAAGGGGGAATGCCATGGAGAAGTATGAGGGGGACTTCGTGAGCAAGATGCTCGACACGCTCGCCGGTACGCCTCTTTCACCGAGTGAATCTCGTTAAACTTTATCGAATGAATTGTGACTGACTTTTCATTTTTCCTTCACACAGAATTCTGCCAAGACTTTGATAAGGAGACTGAAGACGTGGAGCCGCATCTGGACCCTATCAAGTCACCTGTTGCAGATGATGTGTCCATGAATATGTTTTGCCTCAATGCTCCTCTTTGGAAGGTCCAAGGGTACGTGCCCGACTGCAAACTGCGTTGGGGAAGATCGACAAGGAGTTGTGGCCTGAAGACATCCTCCAAACTGATCTTGAGTCAATGATGAGCTGCTTGGACTAGATTCCCAACAGGCTGCAGGCATGGAAGAAGTCTGCTACATGTTGCGGAGGCGACGTGACTCTTTCGCTCGTCTGAGTCCATTGCAAGGAGGCTAGGGAAGATGAGCTAAAGGCACTCCAGGTGGCTAATACGAAGAAGCTCAGGTTTGAAGACTTCATGGAGACCTTCATCGACGTGGCCACTCGCATTGCTGATGGGATCGATATTGACACCTTTGTTGAGCCTACGAGTCCTAGTGAGCCTTGAAAAGAAACTTCGATTACAGTGCAAACTTTTATTTGCCTCGGTATGACGAGTGTTAATGTATCCGTTGAAACTTCGTTCAGAAGTTAAACCCGAGTACTTTCATCTGCATAGACAACTTTAATCCGTGCTGGATATCTTTGAATTTATCTGTGTTTGGCTGAGTTTGTTTGGTTTTTGAATGTTCTTGACATTCGGGAACAATCCCTTACTTAAGAAAAGTCTGATTCGCAGTTAAGTATCTGAGTGGAAAGGTTGTTTCTCGCCCGGCTGGAGTCTAACTTAGGCGTAGACTGATTCACTGCTAAGTTCCCGACTGAATAGGTTGTTGTTCACTCGGCGGAGTTTTCAAACTTAGGCGAAGACATGTTCGCAGCTAAGCCCCCGAGTGAGAGGATTGCTTGTCACTCGGAGTGAGTTTATACTTAGGCGAAGGTTGGTCCGCGGCTAAGCATCCGAGTGAATAGGTTGCTATTCGCTCGGAGGGGTCTTGAACTTAGGTGAAAACATGTTCGCGGCTAAGCCCTGAGTGAGAGGATTCCTCGTCAATTAGAGTATGTTCTAAACTTAGGCAAAGCCTGGTTCGAGGCTAAGGATCCGAGTGAATAGGTTGCTATTCACTTGGAGGGGTTTTTAACTTAGACGAAAACATGTCCATAGTTAAGCTCTCGAGTGAGAGTATTGCTCGTCACTCGGAGTATGTTCTAAACTTAGGAGAAGGCTGGTTCACGGCTAAGCATCTGAGTGAATAGGTTGCTATTCACTTGGATGGGTTTTAAATTAGGCGAAAACATGTTCGCAACTAAGCCCCCGAGTGAGAGGATTGCTCATCACTCGGAGAATGTTCTAAACTTAGGCGAAGGTTGGTTCGCTGCTAAGCATCTGAGTGAATAGGTTGCTATTCACTCGGAGGTTTTTTGAACTTAGGCGAAAACATGTTCGCAGCTAAGCCCCCGAGTGAGAGGATTTCTCATCACTCGGAGAATGTTCTAAACTTAGGCGAAGGCTGGTTCGCGGCTAGCATGCGAGTGAATAGGTTGCTATTCACTCGGAGGGGTTTTTCACTTAGGCGAAAACATGTTCGCAGCTAAGCTCCCGAGTGAGAGGATTGCTCGTAACCCAGGTGAGTTTCATGCTTAGGCGAAGACATGTTCGCAGCTAAGTCCCCGAGTGAGAGGATTTCTCATCACTCGGAGTGAGTTTATTACTTAGGCGAAGACTGGTTCGCAGCTAAACCCCTGAGTGAGAGGATTGCTCGTCACTCGGAGTATGTTTTGAGTGTGAAATTGTACGATCGAAATCAACAAAAACTATGGGAATCATGACTTTGATAAGCAACATTGTTAAAAAAACTCTTTTATTACATCAAACCAATTGGTTATCAAGCATAAAAGCGTCGGAGTAGGTCCACATTCCAACGACACGGTTCGTCAATTATCTTCTCGAGGTTGTAGAGGTGATAGGCTCCATTATTTAGTACTTTGGTGACAACAAAAGGTCCTTCCCATGTGGGGCAAGCTTGTTTGGCCGTTTTTGATCTTCTCAGAGCACCAGATCACCTTTGTGGAACGCCCGACTCCTGACATGCCTCGCGTGGAAGCAACATAGATTTTGTTGGTATGCTGTCGACCGAATCAAGTCCAGTTCACGCTCTTCTTCCAGGAGATCTACTCTATCCTGTCGTTCCTGTTCAGCCTCAGCCTTAGAATATAGATCCACACGGGGAGAATTGTGAAGAAGATCAGTCGGTAAAAAGGCTTCAACTCCATGCACCAAGAAGAAGGGTGTGCATCGAGTCGACTGGTTTGGAGTTGTCCTGAGGCCCCATAGAACAAACGGTAGTTCATATACCCAAGCTCCAGCTGCATGTTCCAAGTCTCGCATGATTCGAGGCTTCAACCGTTGAAGGATAAGGCCATTCGACCGCTCATCTTGTCCATTGGTTTGGGGGTGTGCGACAGACTCATAATCCACCCGGGTTCCTTGAGCAGAGCAAAAGCGTGTGAATTCTTCCGAGTCGAAGTTAGAACCATTGTTTGTGACGATGCTATGAGGAACTCCGTACCGGAATGTTATTTCCTTCATGAACTTGATGGCGGTGCGTGAGTCCAGCTTCTTTATAGGTTTGTCTTCGATCCATTTAGTGAACTTGTCGACTGCAACAAGTAGGTGTGTGAACCACTCTGGCCTGTTCCGAAAGAACTGACCATATCCAAACCCCAAACAACAAACGGCCAGACGAGTGGTATAGTCTTCAAGGCAGATGCAGGCTTGTGAGACAAGTTAGAGTAGAACTGGCAGCCTTCGCAATGATCAACGATATCTTTAGCCATTTCGTTAGCGCGTAGCCAAAAGAACCTAGCTCGGTATGCTTTGACAACAACAATCTGAGAGGACGCATGATGACCACAGGTCCCCGAGTGGATTTCCTCCAGAATCAGTCGGCCCTCCTCAAGGGAGATGCACCATTGAGCTACGCCAATAACACTTTCTGTGTAAAGTTGATCACCCATCACAGTAAAAGCCTTTGATCAGCGGACAATCTGCTTAGATTTAGCTTCGCCTTCTAGGAGTTCTCGCCTCAGAATGTATGCAATGTATGGTAGTGTCCAATTGGGTGTTATCACCAGAATTTCCATGACTAAATCAATGACTGCTGGAACATCAATCTCAGTCGGATTGGAACTTCTTATCGGTTGTGGAGGCTCTTCAGTGAAAGGATCCTCTTGCACCGAAGGAGTATGTAAGTGGTCCAGGAACACATTGTTAGCCACAGGTGTCCGAGTGGACCCAATCTTGGCCAGCTCGTCAGATGCTCGATTTTTCAATCGGGGAACATGATGGAGTTCCAAACCTTCGAACTTCTTCTCAAGCTTCCTGACCGCATGGCAATACCCAGTCACGGCGGGGTTTCTGACATCCCATTTCTTCATCACTTGAGTGACCACCAAATCCAAGTCGTCGTACACAGTCAGGTGCCAGATGCCGAGTGGGATGGCCATACGCAACTCGTAGAGGAGCGCTTCATATTTAGCCTCGTTGTTGGAGGAATCAAAGTGAATCTAGAGAACATAGTTGAGCTTGTCACCTTTTGGGGACACCAATACCACACCAGCATTGGGCACATTCAACATTTTACAGCCATCAAAGAACATGGTCCAGTGTGCCGAGTGAATTTGAGTTAGCTGTTGTTGTTCCACCCACTCCGCCATGAAATCAAAAAGCACTTGAGACTTGATAGCTTTCTTTGCTTCGAACTTGATGTCAACGTATAAGAGCTCGATGTCCCATTTGGCCACATGTCCAGATGCATCTCGATTGTTAAGAATCTCTGACAATGGAGCATCGCTGACGACTGATACTGAATGATGTTGAAAGTAGTGCGCCACCTTCTTCGCTGATAAATATATTCCATAGAGGAGCTTCTGGTAATGAGGGTACCTTTGCTTCGAAGGGGTAAGTACTTCAAAAATCTAGTAGACTGGATGCTGGAATTTGTAAGCCTTGCCTTCTTCTTCTCGATCGACAGTTAGAACCGTGCTGGCGACTTGATTAGTAGTTGCGATGTATAAGAGCAGGGGTTCTTTGTTGTGCGGAGCAGCAAGCACCGGCTAGGTGGAAAGTAGTGCTTTTACCTCGACAAACTCTTCTTCTGCCTCGGGAGTTCACTCGAATGTATCAGACTTTTTCATGAGTCGGTACAAAGGCAAAACCTTCTCCCCAAGGCGAGATATAAACCTGCTCAACACCGCCAAGCAACCTGTGAGCCTCTCGACATCGTGCACACGCTCAGGGCTTTTCTATCGGATGATGGCGCCGATCTTCTCGGGGTTGACGTCGATCCCTCATTCGGAAAAGAGGAAGCCGAGTAACTTGCCACCAGGAACTCCAAAAGTGCACTTAGCCGGATTCAACTTGATATCATATTTTCTTAGATTGGCGAATGTTTCTGCCAAGTCAGTCAACAGGTCAAAACATTTGCGAGACTTGACTACGATATCATCCATGTAGGCCTCAACATTCCGATTGATTTGATCAAGCAGGCATTTCTGGATCATACGCATGAATGTAGCACCAGCATTCTTCAAACCAAAAGGCATGGTGATATAACAGAAACACCCAAAAAGGGTGATGAAGGCCGTCTTTATTTCATCTGGACCGAACAGACAGATCTGATGGTAACCATAATAAGCATCAAGAAAAGATAAGAGCTCACATCCCGTAGTCGGGTGAACAATGTGATCGATGTGGGGGAGCGGAAAATGATCCTTCGGGCATACCGATTGAGATGTTTAAAATCAATGCACATACGGAGAGACTTGACCTTCTTGGGGATCATGACGACGTTCGCGAGCCACTCGAAGTGGTAAACTTCTCGTATGAACTTCGCCTCCAAGAGTCGAGCCACCTCCTCGTCGTTTCGCTTCCTCTTTTCTACCGCAAACCGACACAAATGCTCTTTGATGGGCTTAGCCTTTGGGTCGACCCTCAGTCAGTGCCCAGCCAGCTCCTTAGGTACACCAGACATGTCAGAAGGCTTCCATGCGAAGATGTCCCAGTTCTCACGGAGGAACTGGATGAACGCGTCTTCCTATTTGCTGTCGAGTGTTGTTGAGAAGTTGGTCACGGCAGCATTAGGGTCCATCTGGTGGATGTTCACTTTCTTCACTTCTCCCATCGACTGAAAAGCGGACTCGGAAGTAGACTTCTTGGAGCGCATTAGATCAATAGGGTTAGTGTTCTTCCAGTACTCTTACAGTTCAACCCCGACCTTCTATTGATCAGCAATCTTGGAGCCCTACTGCACGCACTCTTCCGCTCTCTGCCGATCCTGTGTGACTGTGATCACTCCTTTGGGCCCATGCATCTTCATCTTGAGATACACGTAACAAGGCGGGCCATGAAACGAGCATAGGCTGGACGACCAAAGATGGCATGATATGCACTCTGAAAATCTACCACCTCGAAAGTTAACTTCTCCTTGCAAAATGTTTTGTCAGAACCGAAAACGACTTCCAATGCAATCTGGCCGAGTGACTTGGACTTTTTTTCCAGGAATGACTTCGTGGAACTGCATGTTTCTCTCGCTGAGTCGGGACATCAGAATGCCCATCCCTTTTAGTGTATTTGCATATAAAATATTCAACCCACTTCCTCCATCCATCAGAACCTTCCGAAGCCGAACGCCTCCCACAATTGGATCAACCACCAGAGCTTGTCGACTGGGAGTAGCGACATTAGCAGGATGATCCGACTGATCAAATGTTATGGGGGTCTGCGACCACTTGCGGTATGTGGTGGTGGTGGGCACATCCATGTTGACTTCTCTATTTATGACCTCCAATCGACTCTTGCTCTCTACATGAGAAAAAATCATCAGGGTTGCTTGAATTTCTGGGAAATCATGTTTCTCTTTGTCGTTCTCCTTTTTGGGACCTTTCTTAGTCGACTGATCCTCTTTAAACTGTTGAATCAGCAATCTGCACTGCCGGGTGGTATGTTTGGGCAATATCACATTACCCTCACGATCTGTCTTTCTCTGGATTGCACACGGTAAATCCAGGATATCAGGCCTTGACTGCTTCTTTGAATTCTTGGGGGAAACTATCCCTTGGACTTCCCTTGAAACTTCCCTGCCACCAAAGCTGTAGCTTCTGCCTGAGCAAAACCATCAACCTTGCATTTCTGTTTCCGGTTGGAATTGTCGCTGCCAGCGTCGTTGTCGACCACCTTTCCTTTGCCACTACAGATTCGGTCTTCTTCTTCACCATTGGCATAACGGGTAGTGGTCTCCATCATTTTCCAAGCGTCATGTCGCTTGTCCGACCGAATTTCAAAAATAGCTCCGTGTATCTAACACCTGCCTTGAAGGTACAGACTGTGTCATGGTCGGACATGTTCTCCACCGTGTGGTGGAGGGTGGTCCAACATTCGATGTAGTCGCGTAAACTCTCACTCGACTTCTGCACACAATGTTGTAACTCAGGTAGACCAGCGAGGCATTTGCATGTGCCCTCAAAGGTTTTGATGAACACTCGGGACAAATCCTCCCAGCAATAGATGCTAGAAGGAGCCAACTGATTCAACCATGCACGGGCTGATTCATCCAACATCAAGGGTAAATGCTTCATAGGTACATTGTCATTGCCTACACCAATCTGAACTGCTACTCTGTAGTCATCCAGCCATGTTTCAGGCTTCGATTCTCCCGTAAACTTTCTTATTCCAGTCGCCAACCTAAAGTTGGGGGAATATCAGCGGAACGAATTGCTCTGCTGAAACACTCGGGACCAGAAATGACAGTGCCACTTCCACACGGACGATATCTGTCATAAACATCTTTGTGGGCTCGGCCCCTATCAATCCGCTTCTGGGCGACTTAATTCCTCGCGTCATATCCAGGATCATGTTCATTGCCGACTCAACACCTTTCGTCGTAGTGCCGGGACACATATGATCCACTTCGTAGAGGAGAATGCACTCACCGGCGACCGTCACGGTGATAACGGGGAGGAAACGGATTCCGTCCCTGATCTCTGTACTGATCTTCACGATAATCCCCACCTCTGTGATGCCGAGGGGATCCTGGACTATAAACTGACCGAACTGTATCTGCTTTGGGTGAATTGTTGTGCAATCTATTCAACGACTGAGAGACAGCCGAATTTTGCTGCTGCGCTGCCTGAAGCAAAGTACGAATCTGCTCCAAACCTCAACCAGCTTGTGAATTTGATGGCTGAATATAATCTGCTATCTTAAGCGGTCGATGCAACATTCACAATGAGTGTGTGAAATACCTCAACATTGTTCTGAGGTCCATTCGGGAAAAGCTGGTGCTGACACCTATTAGAAGTTGGAGGGTGCTGACAGACGGGATCCCTCGAGGGGCCTCTAGCCTTGTGCTCACCACGGCCGAATCCGAGCTGGCTTTCCTGTGAGCCTGCCATGAAGACCTTCGCCACGGAGTTGTAACTCTCACACTCGGAAGGAACATCTGACGGATAGGATGCCGAATCACACGCGCCGCAAGGTGATTCAGCGGGCTCGATGGACGCAACCTCCGGAGAATACTCTTAACGGGACGTCGTGTGACTCACCCAGCATTGAAGTCGCGAGCGACCGGATCGCCTATGGCGACGAACAGCGGGGAGACCAGTCGACAACGGAGTCAACAACTGTCAATGAAGTATACTATAGGAGCTTGCAAGGAAGTGCGTTGCCCCGCGGATCGGGAGCGCCTCAACATCTAGAGGAGCCTCGTGAAGCCATGCCGAATCGTCGGCGATGAAGACGAGTGCACCGAGCTGGATCTCATGGCCGAAGAGCAAATCTCCGTCGGAAGACATGATGAAGATGAAATTCGCAAACTTGCCAGAAGTCGCTTAGACGCGTGCCCCAAGGTGGGCGCCAACTATCGTGGGAAGGATCCTAACAGTAGAGGTGTGGGGTACGAACGGAGAGGGCAGAGTCCTAGCTACGGCAAGCTTGTACACTCGATGTATGAGTTGAGGCCCCTCTCGTGGAGGTAACAACCCTACGTCTCAGTACTCTAGAGCTTTGTGTCGAGTGGAATTATGTGTGTTACAGGGCGTGCGAACCCTTGTGCCAGAGGGGAGGGCTGGCTTATATATAGTGCGCTTCCCCTCATCAATACCAGGCAACCAAGGGTTCAATTAGTGGAGTTTAAAGGCGTACGTTACTGACAACGTACGTAATTAACGTTACTTATGACGACCAGCTGAACGCTCACCTGTCGGCCTCCGTGGAGTGGCTTCTGGTCTTCTGCGTCGACTGGCTTCTGGTTCTTCCGAGCGGAAGTTTATTGTCGAGTGAAGGGGGAAATTCTCCGAGTGATTGCTTACCGAATGATTGAGAAGCCCTCTTTGTAGTCTTGAAGTCTTTAATGAGATGCCCTTAGGTAGGACATGTATGTCAGGCCTATGGTCCTACCCTAGGTACATATCCCCATCACTAGGGCTTGTAGGGGCTGTTTCCCAAGCCCCTCCACCTATATATAGAGGGGAGGGGGCACCCCAATAGGACACACCAAGCCCTTGGCACCCCTCTTCCTCCCTAGATCGTTTTCTCCTCCATTTACGGTTTCATTAGTTCTCGGCGTAGCCCTGCCGGAATAGAACCACTAACGTCGCCACCACACCGCCGTGTTGCCGGAGAACTCAACTACTACTTCACCCACACTCGTTGTATAGAGGTGGTGAAGGCATCATCGAGTTCTACGTGTGTTGAACGCGAACGTGTCGTCCCTCCGACACTTGATCGGGAAATTCGTGATTGGATCACGGGACGAATCATGGTTGGATTGCGAAGACGTTCGAGTACATCAACCGCGTATCTCAACGCTTTCACTCAGCGATCTACAAGGATGTGTATATGCACTCCGCGAAGATGTTGATCTCCATAGATAGATCTTGGTGAGCGTAGGATTTTTTGTTTCCCATGCGATGTTCCCCAACAGAACTGTCCCCCTAGGTCAACATTTATGAACTCCCTACCATTGAAACATATGACTATGAATGTGTACTGTCATTTGTTCGTAGTTAGGGCAAACTATAATTTGTCTGGTAGTGAGGAGTAAAACTATGTTAATTGGATAGTGCATATGAAGTCTACTTTATGGTATCAAACTTTAACACCCAAGATGCGATATTATCCTCATCCGGGATCAAGGGTATTGATAGGGATAGAAGCGCATCTCTTCCTTTCGCACTAATGGATATTGTTACAAGTACATTTAAGGAGGAGACGAGTATATGAAATTGGCTTACACTCACCACAAAATAGATCATGATCATCTCAATATAACAGTACATTCAATCATCATATAGAAGAGCAGGGTCCGACTACGGAGGAAATCAAACGATAAAAGCGACATCCATCCTTGTTAATCCTAGGTTGCCAGCCTGGAACCCATCCTATGATCGATTAAGAAGAAGAAGAATAACTCCAAATAAAACAAGCATTGCTCTCGCGTCAAAGTATCACATTACCCGTACCTGCAACTTTTGTTGTAGTAAAATGTGAGCCACAGGGACCCAACAATCTCATTTCCAAGGGTATCAACACTAGCAAAGATTAATGGGCAAGGCATGGTTAAGTGGTGAGGCTGCAACAGGCACTTAGTATTTCTTTGAGTTACTATCTTACGAGTACAAGAATAAGAAGAGTGCTCTATGCATAAACTGATCCAAACTAATAACAACCAAGAAGTTATCCTCAAGACCTACTTACGAGTCAACCAGAACTCCACCGTGTTCACTTGTTGGTTCAAACCTCACAAGAAGAGACGATCACGATTACGCACATGGTTGATGTAATTTATTTGAGTTTACTTCAAGTTTGCTGTGACCGGACGTTAAAAAAATTCCAAGTTGCCACATAACCGCGACCACAACTTTTAGAAAGAATTAACCTTGTAGGGATGCTCCAATTCATCCATCACAAACTAGCCACAAGTTGCGCTGAAAAACCTCAACCTCGGGATAGCCCAAGGTATCCTCGAAATACCAATGTGCAAGACATCCGAGAAAGGCAAAAAAAAATACAGCAAGGCCACCCAACATGTCGACGAACCCGACAGGAGCCGCTGTAAGGGCATATTTCTACCTTGGTAATTTTGGTGATTGATGACAAAACTTTTGTGGGCTAATCGTGTGAGATAAGCCTTTCAGGTATTTCCTATGTTTGCACAAAGATGATTTTTGCCCCTCGCTATTCTAATGTGAAGACGGTTTTCATCCTTACGCTTTGTTGTCGATGGATTGGGTCGTAGGAAAAGCCGTACTATTAAGAGGGGATTCGCTTTTGGAAAAGTCTGGGTGGAATCATCACATACACTTCTCCCTCACCTATTTTCCGCTTTGATGGAGCTATTTCTACCCTGCCTAAACCTGCCTCACATTTATCAAGCGGTAGTACACAGCGGTACTACCGCCTATCACCGTTAGTACCGCTCAGTGCGGTAGTTTTCCTTTGTTGACACTCGCCTCTACCGCTCTTGAAAGTGAGAACACTTTTTTGGGCGCCTTTTGCGGTAGTACAGCGCGGTAGTACCATTGTGGGATCGAAAGAAGATGTGTCTAGAGAGGGGGGGTGAATAGACTACTTGTCAAGATAAAATTCCTAGCCTAACCCAATTTCAAGGAAGGCGGAAATCTAACAGTTATAACAAGTCTAGTACACCCTACACATGCTACTCAACATATATGGCAGCGGAAAAGTAAATACTTTGCACATGTAAAGGAGTAGAGTTTAGGAGATCAAACGCGAAGGGGTTGACACAACAATTTTGCATGGTTCCGATAGGTCATTCTATCGTACGTCCATGTTAGTGGGGACTTCAACCCACGGAGGGTAACGGCTGCGAGAGTCCACGGAGGGCTCCACCCACAAGGGGTCCACGAAGAAGCGGCCATGTCTATTCCACCACGGCTTCCGTCCATGAAGGACTAACCTTACTCACGACAAATCTTCACGAAGTAGGCGATCTCCTTGCCCTTACAAACATCTTGGTTCAACTCCACAACACAAAGTATGAGGCTCCTAAGAGACACCAAACCAATCTAGGAGGCACCACCCTCCAAAAGGTAATAGATGTGGTAGATCAATGAACTCCTTCCTCTTGTGCTTCTAAAGATAGTCTCCTCAACACAAAATCACTCTCTCACAGAATAAGCATGGGTAGGAGAGGTTGATTTGGTGGAAAGTAGTTTGGGGAGGCTAGAGATCAAGTTTCAAATGATTGGATTGGAATATCATGGTCTCAACACATGAGTAGGTGGTTCTATCTCAAAAATGAATATGGCAATGAAGTGTGTGTTATGATTGCTTCTCCCACGAGTGAGAGGTGGGTGAAGGGGCATATATAGGCAACACACAAAATCAAACTGTTACACCTAATGTGGCAAACTTGGTGACACCAAAGTCATAAACTCGGTGGTACCGATTCACACAAAGACATTAGCTTTTGAATCTCAGCGGGGCCGAAATACACAATTCGGTGGCACCGAAAAGGTGGATAATGGTTAGGTGGCCAAACTCGGTGGCACCGAC
This sequence comes from Hordeum vulgare subsp. vulgare, assembly GCF_904849725.1. Classification (NCBI taxonomy): domain Eukaryota; kingdom Viridiplantae; phylum Streptophyta; class Magnoliopsida; order Poales; family Poaceae; genus Hordeum; species Hordeum vulgare. The sequence goes on from NC_058522.1 coordinate 138,517,428, forward strand.
ACTCAAACTCAAAAATTTCGATTTTGTGTACTGAGGCAACAGAATGTTGATCACACTAAACTCGGTAGCACCGATATGGATTCGGTTGCACCGATTTTGTGGGAATGGCTAGGGTTTCTCTCTGAGGTGAAACTCGGTGGGTCCGAAATGTGAAGGTTGGTGACACCGAATTTGAGTATGTGGAATTTGACAGAATGGTTATGTGGGAAAAATGACTGAGTATTTTGGTGGCTAACTTGAGCACTTTGAGCAACCAGTTCATTTTACTACCTCACCCCTTTTAATAGTATTGGCTTTCCTATGGACTCAAAAGTGATTTCTCATAAATATAAAATGAGGAGTCTTCTAGCTTGAAGCTTGAGACAATCCTATTCCTTTCTTGCCTCAAGGGGCATCTTCACATAATCCTTTAGCCAAAGCTCTCCATGGACTAATCCTGAAATTTCTAGGTAAAAGTGTTAGTCCAGGAGACAATGTGTGTTGTCATGAATTATCAAACCACCAAGGGAGCATATTGTGCTTTCAATCTCCCCCTTTTTGGTAATTGATGACAACACACAATCAAACCTTGAAATAAGGATAAGCATTAAAATGTGGCAGTTTTGAAGGAAACTTGACTGGTACAGGCTCCCCTAAATGTATGTAATTCCTTTGAAGGATAGTTGCTTTGGAATGCATGGACACACACAAGGTAGAAGGACCAGACAAGTCATAGACATCCTGGCTATATGCATTAAACATATGTGAATGAAGGACTTCCATGTTCAAGACTTCCTCTTGCAAACAATATGTGCAAGAAACAAGAGGTCATCATGAACAAGGATACGATGCATATACTTACCTTGAGGACCTTGAGCGTCTTAACATAGGAGTACACTTGGAAAAAAAAATGTTAGATAACACAAGATTACTCTATTGTAAAGATGCGAAGAGCTTCAAAAGTACCAAGATATTGAAGACATGTTGAAGATAGGATTTGATTAAAGGGTATATCTCCAAGAGAAATAAGAACTTTCTCCCCTAAAGATGAATATGTAATAATTTACTCGCCCCCCTGAATCATAACATTGTAGATATTGGGAGTAGGTAGGGTAAGATAAGTTCAAACAAATAGCAGTTTTATCTCTCTGCCCCTTTAGGAACAAATTTCTCCCCTTTGCGTAAGCTTCTTGGTGATATTTCTCCCCTATAAATAGGTTCATTGGATGGAAGCTTTGATATTTCTCCCTCTTTGGCATGAATTACCAAAAAGGACAGAGGGTAAGGGCTCATTGAGAGAATGGGATCCTCGATTCTTCTCTCTTTTATAAGGGTTCCTTGAATTTGTCTTTTCTCCCCCTTAGATAGTTCGTAGGGTTCATTGAATGTTCTCCACCTTTGATATGGATAAGAGTTCCTTGAACTATCTCCCCCTATGTTAGGGATCCTAGATGTTACTCCCTCTTATATTATCGCATCAATGACTAGAGTTGCTACCGGTCGATGATGACCCACAAGTATAGGGGTTCCGTCGTAGTCCTTTCAATAAGTAAGAGTGTCGAATCCAACAAGGAGCAGAAGGAAATGATAAACAATTCCCAACAAGGTATTCTCTGCAAGTGCTGTAAGTAAAAATGATCGATAGTTTTGTAGCAAGATAATCTGTAACAAGTGACAAGTGACAGTAGTAGCAAAGGTGCAGCAAGGTAGCCCAATCCTTTTTACAGCAATGGACATGCCTGAAAGTGCTCTTATATCAAGCAAGTGTTCTCGAGGACAAACGGGAATTTCTGTCTAGGCATGCTCATCATATTGAGTTGACTCACGTTTACTACTTTGATAATTTGATATGTGGGTGGACCGGTGCTAAGGTGTTGTTCTTACTTGAACTAACTACATACTTATGATAACCCCTTGTTGCAAGCATCTGCAAATACAAAACAAGAATTAAGATAAATCTAACCATATCATGAAATATGTGGATCCAAATCAGCCCCTTATGAAGCAACGCATAAACTGGAGTTTAAGCTTCTGTCACTCTTAGAACAAATCATCTACTTGTTACTCCACAATGACTTCCCTTAGGCCCATAACATGGTGAAGTGTCATGTAGTCGACTTTCACATGACACCACTACAGGAAGTGACAACATACATATCATCAAAATATCGAATGAATGCCAACTTTATATGATTACTTATAACAAGAATTCTCCCATGTCCTCGGGAATAATAGTAACTACTCACACCTCATAAACATGTCCAACATGAGAGGTATAATGATAATAATGATCTGAACATAATGTCTTCCATCAAGTAATCCAACTAGCATCAAATACAAGGTGTGATTAACATAACTAGGAACCGACAGGTACCAATCTAAGGTTTTGAGACAAAGATTGAATACACGACATGAACTAGGGTTGGAGATGAGATGGTGTTGATGAATATATTGATGAATATTGGTCCTCCCATGAATGAGTAAGCGTTGGTGATGACGATGGCTTCGATTTCCCCCTCCTGAAGAGGAATTCCTCTCGCAGAATTATTCTGCCGGATAGAAAAAGGGCCTATGCATAGGTTTCCGCCTCAATACGACAGCACTTCGACCCGAAAGCTATATTCTAAAAATTTTCTAGGGTAAAACACACCACAGAGGAGAAGAGGGGCATCGGAGGGCCAGCACGGGCCCACAAGCCATCAGGGCGCGGGCAGGGGGACACCCTGTTGGCTTGTGCCCAGCTGGCTGCCCCTCTCCGATTTATTTTTGGCCCAATAATTATTATATATTCCAGAATCATTCTCCGTGAAGTTTCATGTCATTTGGAGCAACTTGATTTTTCTGCCTTTTTCTCGATTTCACGGTCCAGAATTACGGTTTGTAGATACTTCCCTCTTCATGATGTACCTAGCATATTCAAAGAGAAAAGGCATATGAATTACATAATAACAGGGAATGACAGAAAATAATAAGACAAATATCAATAAATATTCATGATGCAAAATGAACATATCAGTCAACGACATAGCTGGAATCAAAATCAGTGAGCGTGTTTTTTTAGAGCAGCAGAGTATAGCGTTGTGATGTGTCGGGACCCGAGTGGATTGGGTCAATAGCTCTTCTACGACACCTTTGAGGTGAATTGGATGGAGTATGACGTAGTTGATGAAAATAGTTGTCATGTGACGTTTTGGAAGCCCAAATAGCCAAGACCCACTTGAGCGATTTGAATGGTCGTCAACGGGAGTGAGGTTATGTTTAAGACATGTGGGTCCCACTTATAAGTGCATCTAGTTATGGGCCCCACTTTGCAGTACATCAGGTGAAACGTGTCCCCGTGGCTATCTAAATGGGTACCCCTGTCTGAACCTGTGTTGCTCCCTCCTCTTTATTCTTGGCGTTGTGACTGCAACAACGATAGAGCTTTTGTTCTATTTGATAGTACAACTAGAACTTTTGTTCTTGGCGATGACGGCGGTTGTGGTGAGTGAATGTGGAACTCTTGTCATGTTCCCCTCCGTGTCGAGTTAGATCTCACCGCATCGCCTCTGTTTCCCTCTATTTTTGGCCGATCTGATCCAGATTTGGGTGTGGGGAGGTCCGTTCAATGAGATGGACCACGACACACAACAACATCCACTAGGTAATCAATGTGCATCCTTTAGAACCTATGTGATTTGTGCCACAAAAAATTCCCATTCGGCCCTACCGATTTTCCACTAGAGAGAACCTTTGACAAACCCTAGAATCTCGATACCACCAACTTTCAGTTCGGTGTCACCGAAACCAGTGGCCAACTTTCTAGTATGTCGTTTTTGAGAATCGGAACTTATGAGTTTTGGAATCGGTCTTACCGAGATTTGGAATCTGTCCTAGGTCACTATATCGGTACCACCGAGATACATATATCGATCTCACCAAGAATTCAAAAGTTGCCACATTTTGTGAAAATCAGTGCCACCGAGATTCACTTCACCGAGTTGGGCAATAATGTTGTAACAGTTGGATTTTTGGAGATGCCTATATATACCCCTCTATCACCTCTCATTTGTAGAGGAAGCACTCAGAACACACACACACACACACACGCACACTTGCCATATCCATATTTCTGAGAGAGAGCCACCTACTCATGTGTTGAGATCAAGATATTCCAACCATCCATTTGAAACTTGTTTTGTAGCCTCCCCAAGTTTCTTTCCACCAAATCAATCTCTCCTACCCATGCCAATTATGTGAGAGAGTGAATTAGTGTTGAGGAGTCTATCTTTTGGAGGGTGGTGCCTCCTAGATTTGTTAGGTATAACTTGGTAGCTTCCTACTTGGTGTTCTGGAGTTGAACCAAGTAGTTTGTAACGGCAAGGAGATCGCCTACTTCTTGAAGATCTACCCCGAGTGAGGCTAGTCCTTCATGGACGTTAGCCATGGTGGAATAGACAAGGTTGTTTCTTCGTGGACCCTTCGTGGGTGGAGCCCTTAGTGGATTCGCGTAGCCGTTACCCTCTGTGGGTTGAAGTCTCCGCTAACATGGACATACAATAGCACCACCTATCGGAACCATTTGGGCTATCGTTCGTGTTGGTTTGCAAGGTGAGTTCCTTGGTGATGGAAGGGAACCGGATTGCGAAGAGACCGTGAAAGAATTGAAGATTTTGCACACAATGCTCAAGCATGCAGCATTCTATTCAACTACCTATGCCCCGAAGAGTTCAACAAAATAAGCCGTCTTGAGAATGCAAAGGAAATTTGGGAAACTTTGGTTGATATGCGTGAAGGTACCGAATCCGTTAGGGAATCTAAGTTGGATGTGCCACAAAGTCAACTTGGCAAGTTCAAGATGAATGATGGTGGAGGAGTCTCCGAGATGTACCCTAGGCTAGCTCTCATCAGAAATGAGATTACTGGCTTAGGAAGTGAAGACATGACCAACAAATTCATCATCAAGAAGATGCTTACAGCCTTGGATGGAAAGTACAACACCATGTGAACATTGATCCAAATGATGCCGAACTACAACGATGTCAAGACAACAAAAGTCGTTGGAAGGATTGTCGCTCATGAAATGTCACTCAAGGACCAAAGAAGAGCTGCACAACAAGTCAAGCAGTCCTTACAAAGATTCAATTGATACACCCGCTACTTGAAATGACAACCTTCTCACCAATAAAAAGATAAGGCTCATGGTCAGGAAATTCGACAAGTTCTACAAGAATAGAGGCAAAGAGAGAAGCTCTAGTTCAAGATATGAAGAGAAGCGTTCATCTAGTCGTGATAGAAACTGCTAAAACTTTGGAAAGCCCAATCACTACTTCAATGAGTGCTCGGCTCCCCATAAACAAAGAAAAGAGTCACCTAGAAGACAAAGCTCAAGAGATGAGATACCTCGAAGAGAGAGAAATATTAGAGAAGATCGTTATGAATGAAGACCCTCCCAGAGAAGCAAGGAATCGGAGAAGAAGGACAAGTACACCAAGAGCCATTCAAGAAGAAGACATCAAGATCATGTTGGCGAATGTTTATCCGGCTCCCAGTACGACAACCAATCCGAGAGAAGCTACCACTCCAACTCATACTATAGTCAAGATGAAGGTGTTGCCGGCCTTGCACTCATATCCTCCAACTCCTGTGACATATTTGATTCACCAAATGAAGGGAGTGGAAACTGCTTCATGGCAAGAGGACCCAAGGTATCACACCCCGAATACTTTGACTTTAATAGTGATGAGGATGACTTACTTGGAGATGACGACTTGTTCTTTGATAAAACTAGTGATAAAAATGAAAATGAACTTGATGATAATCATGCTAGTCAAGATAAGCTGTGTGATGATGATAAGAAAGAGATTGAACATCTAACTAAAGAATTTAACACTCCTAAGTTAGCTCATGAATCTACTCTACAAGATCATAGAGAGGTTGCAAGAACTCATGAGAAGCTTAATTTAGAGCAAGAGCGTGAGTTTATAAAAGCAATCAATGATGATATTCGGAAGAAGAGTTCTTCTTATCTAGACAAACGATTACTCATGCCTACTTTTGTTCCACAAGTTAGACCTAAGCATGCTAGTAACAAAGGCAAGACAGTTTCTTCATCAACTAACAATAACAATGCTAAATCTAATTATGTTGTTGCATGTAGCTCTTTTGATTCAACTAATGATTCTCTTAGACAAGTTACAGTTTAGCAAGAAAAAAATTTATTGAAAGGAATTACAAAGAGAGGTGTATTCAAGAGTCTTGCCGTAAGTAAGCAATTCGAGTAGATTGTACGCAAGCAAGGAGGACATCGAAAGAAACAAGGCATTGGCTACTTCAATGCCAATGGAGTTGAATGGGAAGAAGGTCAATACCCAAACCCAAAGTTTGTTCCCCAAAAGGAGAAGTATGATCCTACTCTCCTCAAGGGAACAAAGGCTCCAGATGACCTTCCCCCACAAGACCACAAGCTCAAGGGCAAGGACAGGCTTCAATAGGAGATTGACTCATTTGAGGAAGATTCCCAAGCCATGGGCTGAGTGGGTTCTCAAAGCCACAACTAGAGCTACTTCAACAAGTGCTACCTCAACTCCAAGGATCCCCAACAAGTTTATGTGGGTCCCTAAGAAGAAGAACTAGAGAAGTTCTTGAGGGGTGACTCCGCCAATGAAATTCACTCTTATTCATTTTGACAGGAACTATGCAATCAACTCCAACCATATGTATTATTTGAAGAATTCACACATTCCCTCAAAGATAAGCAAGGGACAAGTTAATTAATGTATCAATTGACATCACCTCATATGTACTTCACTCCATGTCCATAGATATCACTGTATTTGTTCCTTGTGTTTGGGACTAACCCATATAGGTGAGAAGAGTAAGAAACAACAAGGATTGCTCCCAACCCAAGATGATCTTCATCAACCATGAGCATCCACCACTACTACACCTACATGAAGTCTTCTATGACAAAACCCAATGTTAGTTTATCCCCCTTAGTCACGATGTCACATCAAGGGGGAGCTTTACTCTAAGACTTGAGTAAAAGCATCTCTTAAGGTGTGAACACATTAAAAGCTTTATGTAAAAGTGGCAACCCATCTTGTGCTTAAACGATGAGTATGAGCTACGATCAAGTATTCTTGCTTGGCTCCTAAGTCAGTATACTCATATATCGATGACTTCATCATCACCAAATTTCTTGGTAGATACTAGAGTGGTTATGCATGTTTGCCATGTTTTATTTGACATATTATTGTGTGATCATGTTGGTATGCATATTTTTGCTCATTCGAGGATATCCAATTGTTGTTATTTGGATTTAAATTTCCTTTGGCCAATTGGACATACAAGAATGCCTAAGTGCTCCTCTCTAGCTATCTATGCTTTCTCGTCTCAAATTCTATTCACGCTACATCCCAAAATTTGAGCAAGCACTTTAGGGACACTCTTTGTGAGGAGCACTCGGAGATTTGTCTCGACAAGAGCTGACTTCTAAATCCTCCCATGTGAAAGTAGGTGTGACCAACACCGAAATCTTGGTCCCACCAAAGAACTAGGGTTGATCTAGTTTTATGATCTCGGTACCACTAATTGGTAAATCTTGGCCTCAATGAGTTTCACTATCACCTGATAGTTATGGAACTCGATGGCACCTACATTTCCAACTCGGTGTCACCGACAGCTAGGGGATATATATATATATATATATATATATATATATATATTTATATATAATATATATATATATATATCAGCGAACCCGACTTCTGAAATTCACTCTCAAACACCGTCTCCTGCAAGCCCATGATGTCGTGCTCTTCTCTTCAGGACATCGCCCTTCGTCTCCCGTGCGCCCTCGCCACATGAGTCCTCGTCTTCATCGACAATCTCTCCCACCGACACCGTAGGAGATCTTCACCAAGAGTAGGGTAAAGATCTCGCCCCATTGTGATCCCTATACTATTCACGCGCATTAGGATTTTTTTCAAATCTTGCCATAGTATGAGGTTGAATCATACACAAATCAAATCCGATAGACTAGACGTATGATAAATTTTAGGGTTAAGTCTCTGTTTTTCTTTGTTTTGAACTCACCGAGTGAACATGATCGGTGCCATCGATTCCTGTACTAGGGTTTCTGAGAACCATCTTGGTGAGGCTGGGTCTCACTTTTAGGTGCCACCAAAAAGTGTGGCCAAGTATCTGTTGAGCAGATGGTCAGTCTCGGAAGCTCTGAGTTTTTCATCTCAGTGGAACCAAAACTCAAAAAATCTGATACTTAGAACTAAAATTTTGAGTTCAACTTTTTGAAAATATCTGTGTTTTCTGATGCCCATCCATTCATGCACTTCTATAACTATTCAGGGTCATCTTGTTTTCTTGTCAGTTTGTCAGCATGTCAGGATCTAAAGATAGACAGAATGATTTCTGTGAGCCTGTTACGAAAATGTATTCAAGCACTAGTCTTGAGAAGACTTCTTCTCATCCAGGTAGTACAAGCTCCCATGATTTGCCCAACACTACTAGGAAAAAGGTTATACGCAGAATCTTAGTAGCAGCGCTTGTTCAAACAAAGCGCTACTGCTAAATAATAGTAGCATGTGGAGAAAAAGCTCGCTACAACTACAAAAATAGCAGTAGCACACTCAAGTAAAATGCGCTGCTACTATGACTGTTCTAACCGTTGCTGCCAGGCTTGGTACGGTAGTAGCGTGGTTCCGAGAACCGCGCTACTAATGTACTTTTTCCAGCAGCGGCGGGTTTTTAGATAGTGCACTATAGCTAAATAGCTATAGCGTTTGCTGGGTAAGAGCGCTACTACTAAGTTTGACTTGCCCCTCCGCACGGGCGTCCCTCCCCAAATTCCCCATTCTTCTCGCCCGTGTCTCCAACTTCTCCCTTGCCGCCCCTAGTTCCTCGTCGCCCTCAACCTCTCCCTCCGTCGCCGTCACCGGAGCTGCCACCGGAGCCGCATGCCATCGTCGCCACCGGAGCCGCGCGCCATCGCCACCACCGGAGCCGTGCGCCACCGGAGCCACCCTCATCCGCTCCTCGCCACCCGTGTCTCCCTCACTGTCACCAGAGCCGCCCCACCGCCAACAGAGCCACCCTCCGCGCCACCGTCACACCTAAGCTACCCTCAACGCCCCTGCCTCTCGGTAAGCCCCACCCCTCCTCTCTAGGTTAGTTTAGTTATGAACCCTAGTTATGAACCCTAGGAATTAACCTAGGTGAACCCTAGTTATGAACCCTAGTTATGAATTTAGTTATGAACCCTAGTTAGAGCAATTTATATATTACTTAGGTTATGTTAGGTTATGTACTTAGTGAAAATGTTGTTAGTTAGGTTATGTTAGAGCAAAATGTTGTTAGTTAGGTTATGTTAGAGAAATTTATATAGTACTTAGTGAGAGAGGGAAAGGGCAATGTACTTAGTGAAGATGTTTTTTGTTAGGTTATGTTAGGGCTATGTACTTTGTGAGAGAGGGAGAGGGAGAGAGATGGAGAGGGAGGGAGAGGGGAAGGGAGAAGGAGAGAGGTGGATAGGTAAGGAGAGGGGAAGGGAGAAGGAGAGAGGTGGATAGGTAAGGAGAGGGAGAGGGAGAGAGATGGAGAGGGAGGGAGAGGGAGATAGATGGAGATGGAGAGGGTGGGACAAGGAGAGAGATGGATACCCGAGTGTCCTTTTATTGTTTCGAGGGAATGAAGCCGAGTGGCCTATGTTTTGCCGGAATGTTGATTCATTTCCGTTCCGGCAAATTTCAGGTGCTCAATTTGTCCACTTTTTAGCAAAGGTCATGCCGAAATTTTTCGTGAATTTTGGCATGACTTGTGCTACAAACTAGGACATATCGAGTGGACAGGATTTGCTGCACCGGGAATCAATCAACGTTCCTGCAAAACATAGGCCTTTTTATGTCATTATTCATTTTATTTTCTCAAGCCCCGAACGTTGTTGCGGAAATATTTGCAATATATATATATATATATTGTGTTTATTATTGTACATTTGGTTTCATACTTGCATGTTGAGAAAAATAGGTAGTGGGCGTTAGCTAAATTAAAATGAGATGATTGATGTACAAATGATGACTAGAAAGTAAAACATTAAACAATAAGGATTTCTTCTCATAAGAATTTGTCTCGACGTTGATGATGCCCGGCCCGCATCCTCGTCGTCGAGTGGTCGGCGAGAGCATGCTTGAGAGGCGCCATGTCCGGGATTGGGCTCCATCGGGATGGTATTAGGAGGTGCTACCTTTCGGGGCGCGCACCTTGGTGAGGAATCCAGGTCTCGTTGTTGACCTGGAGCTTCTTTTGTGGAGGTTGTGTGGGCCACTATCGGTGCCGAGGAAGCCACACCCCATGGAGGTGGTACGTTGCTGTGTCAGGGAGGAGGATGAGCACGTCCATCGCTACATGGCTGCGTTGGATGCCAGGTTCTCCAATACCTGCCAGGTTCTTCAGGGCCATCACGAGAGATATTATCCGTTGATGGTTCCTTATCAGTGGGTTTCCACCGCTTGTGCCGTGAGACGTCAATTGGATTTGTATTAGTGATATTATGATACTATTCCAGATGTATTAGAGATAATATCGGTTATTTTGTCTTTTGGGTTGCCACCGCCTGCACCGTTAGACATCAACTGGATTTGTATGAGTGATATTGTATGATAATATTCGAGATGTATTAGTGATAATATCGGTTATCTTACGGTTTGTCGTTTCTCCTTGTATATCTTTCATGTGTGTTCTCGATCAAGGAATCCTGACTTTCATGTTGATGAGTTGTTAAATGAGTAAGATGATAATGAGTTATATGTCATATATTTGATGTGTGTATGTTATTGCACGGAACACCTCCTAGTGCGTATGCTTTTCCGGAATGTTGAATCATTTCCGTTCTGGCAAATTTCACGCGCTCAATTTGTCTTATTTGAATAATGATCTTGCCGAATTTCTGATTCATGAAAACAGGAAATGTCTGACGATGAATATTGAGAGCGTGAATATTGTGGCGACTATCGGGGTATGTCCAACAGGCCTCACCTGCGAGATGACAGGTTCTTCAGCATGAAGATTGACGAGACTTTCGAAGTTTCTATGGTACGCAATGATCAGAAGTGTTTTTTTCGTAATTAAGCATACATGACTTCTGTTTCATTGCTTCAACGTGTAATTTCTGTTTTATACAATTCGACTAGTTCCTCCCTTGCCATGCAAGAAGGTATGTGTTGGAGACGCTCGGTTTCAAAGACCACGAGAGTATGGAGACGAGGAGAGCTAACTTGAGGACTATACATGGTCACACATTTGTGATCAAAGTAATGAATTCAATTTTTAACACAGAAATAGGGTGCCCAAATTCGGAAGATCTTTGCAAGGTATATGGATTTTAGGAGGGTATGGAAATAACCTTCGATCTTCGTCCTGAAGATAATATGCCAGGTAACATCGACATTTGGGTGGTTGTCGATATGCTTCGTGTTTTACCTCAATGTGAGTTCCTCAACCATATTTTTCTAGTAATTTGCATTATATATTTCAAAATAGTTCGTGTTCATCCATATACTAAATTTGTTAAATTTTAATTTACATCTTATTTCATTTCTTCGAGTGAATAATAGAAATTAATTGACACGACACACTACACGTATGGATCACATCTAACTTGGCAGGAGAAGGATGTTCTTCTTTACTTTCTTGTTGGTGTCCTGGTTGGTAGGGAGAACTTCCCGTATAATTTGGGAACTGGCCCAAATTATACATTTTACATGCCACTAGTGCATAGGTTGAGGGTGATTGACATTTGCCGAAATACCTTGGTAAGAGTTTGCTAATTAAGTACGCTCTACTATTGCATAAATGGTGTTGATTACATTGCGCTAACTAGGTTATTATTATGTTCTTCAACAGCAACTGACAAATCATGTAGTCCCTCTGGTGATGCACCCAGAAGGTCATATGAAAATTAAAATCCCGCTCAGGGCTGAGTTCGATGCTCCATACTCGACTGACCGCAAATCAAAAAGGCTCCGATTTTAAGCATGGAGAGAAAAAAATAAGGATCGCAAGCCACAAGTTGGAGACTGTTGGATCTCTGTGCTTCATCATGGAGACATAGGTGTGATTCTGTTTTATGACATTATACCTAGGAGCGAGAACTAGGTCTTATGAGAGACAAGTTTTTCTGGTTTATATTAACTTGGTATGATCGATTAGGATGCATGCATATGATGACTATTATGATGTTTTTCTGTTTTTTGAGATTTTAACTTGGTATATGATTAACATGATGATGAGTTGTTAGATGAGTACATAAGATGGTGGTGAGTTATATGCCATATATTTGATTAAAGTGGATGGATGCAAGTGACCAAGCTGAATTAGAGGAAAATATGATGTCGCGATTGGCAACATCATATTTTCTTCTAATTCAACATGATCACGTATATCCATCCACTTTAATCTAAATGTAGTTGCTCGCACAATAATTATTGTTGTTGTATATTAATATGTGTAACCGTGTGTATATGAACCGGTGCCTCAAGAAATACTACATTATGTATGATGAGACATGCCATCTAACTTGTATAGCATATCTTGATTATGATGTGATGACATGATTTGTGTTGGATGGTATGATGAGACTATTATGTGTATCATAATCATATCATAAAATGACAATATCCTCATCATAGAATACTATATAAAAACATTACAAATACGTAGAAAAAAAAGATATGTGAAAATATAGTACTAGCGCTCATTAGCGCTGAAAAAGTAAAACGGTGCTACTAAGCCAGTTAGCAGTAGCGCTGGTATGGACAGCGCTACTGCTAAGTAGCTATAGCAGTAGCGCGGGCCAAAAAGCACTACTCATAAGCATTAGCTATAGCACCATATCAGTAGCGCGGTACCCCGCTCTACTGATATAGCCCTAAAAACCATGCTACTGCTAGGCGTTTCCCTCCAGAAAGAAGCTGAACTCTGAAGATGAGGATGCAGAATTCATACCTGAGGAGAGCATTCCTCACAAGCAGAAGGAGAGGGTCACAATAAAGGAAACTGTGAGAAAGGAGTATGCGAGAACTGATTTTATGAAAGCACGAGAGACTTCCCAGCAAGGTATGAACCTCACCCCTGAGAACCCCACCTCCAAGCTATCCAAGAAACCAGGGCAGAGGTGAGTCAGGAAGAGATTTGTGCATGTTGTTGGGAGGAAACCGTCCATGTATGAAGATCCAACAGAAGCTGCTTAGGAAAAAGAGGATGAGGAACCTGCTAATCCACCTCCTTCCAAGAAGAAGAAGCTGATGGTTGATGATGTGCCCACGAGGTCTACTCCAAAGCCAAAGTCAACTGCTCCCAAGACCAAAAAGCCAGTGGATCCTAAACCCAAAAGGTCTACTAGGGATATACCTGTAAATAAGAAGAACAAAGGCTCTGCATCTAGAGATGCTGATGTAGAGGAGGAAGAAGAAGATCTTACCGTTCTGAGGGAGTTGAGACCTCACCTGCCATTGCATAATGATGCTCATCCAGTTGTGATGGACATGAAGAAGAGAAGAAATCAAGGTGTGAGATTGTGCAGAGCAGCACATCCCTGATACGTCTCCAACGTATCTATATTTTTTGATTGTTCCCTGCTATTATAGTATCTATTTTGGATGTTTGATATGCATTTATATGCTGTTTTATATTATTTTTGGGACTAACCTATTAATCAAGAGCCTAGTGCCAGTTTCTGTTTTTCACACGTTTTTGAGTATTGCAGATAACGAATATTAAACGGAGTCCAAACGGAAACAAAATCTCCGGAAGGATTTTTCTTGGACCAGAAGAAACGCAGCAGACTTGGAGTAGGGGAGCAGGGCATTTGCCGGGAGGCCACAAGCCTGTAGGGCGTGCCCAAGGAGGGTGGCCGCGCCCCTGGCTTGTGGACCCCGTTTAGGACTCCTAACCCTATTTTTGGCCTATAAATTCCCAAATATTCCCGTATCGCCAAAGAGAGCCATGAAAATACTTTTACGCCACCAGGAGCCTCTGTTCCCATGAGATCCAATCTGGGAGCCTTTTTCGGTGATCTGTCGGAGATGGAATTGATCACGGAGGGCATCTACATCAACTCCACTGCCCCTCCGATGATGTGTGAGTAGTTCACCACAGACCTATGGGCCATAGCTAGTAGCTAGATGGCTTATTCTCTCTCTTTGATCTTCAATACCATGTTCTTCATGATCTTCATGGAGATCTATCCGATGTAATACTCTTCTGAATATTATGAGTTTATGTTGTTGAGATCCGATGAATTGTGATCTTCATGGTGTGTTTGTTGAGATCCGATGAATTGTGAGTTTATGTTTAGATTATCCATGAATATTATTTGAGTCTCTTCTGAATTCTTATATGCATGATTTCATATCTATGCAAGTCTCTTTGAGTTATTGGTTTGGTTTGGCCAACTAGATTGGTAATTCTTCCAATGGAGAAGTGCTTAGTTTGGGTTCAATCATGCGGTGTCCTCACCCAGTGACATAGTAGGGGTAGCGAGGCACGTATTGTATTATTGCAATCGAGGATAAAAAGATGGGCTTTTCATCATATTGCTTGAGTTTAGCCCTCTAGATCATGTCATCTTACTTAATGCGTTACTCTATTCTTCATGAACTTAATACTCTAGATGCAGGCAGGAGTCAGTCGATGTGTGGAGTAATAGTACTAGATGCAGAATCGTCTCGGTCTACTTGACACAGAGGTGATGCATGTATGCATAATCATTTCCTTGGATATCTTCATAATTATTCGCTTTTCTATCAATTGCTCGATGCTACAACAACAACAGAGCTTCCTTAGCAACGGCGCCAGGAATCCTTCTGTCACGGGCTACGCCTATAGGGACTTCCTTGGCAAATATGCAAAGGATTTCCCCGCGGCCTTGGAGCCTTGCGTTGGTGTTCCCTTGAAGAGGAAAGGGGGATGTAGCACAGCGGTGATAAGTATTTCCCTCATATTGAGAACCAAGGTATCGATCTAGTGGGAGGTGCATCTTGAGTCACAAGTACCTGCACAAACACAAAGAGCTTGCACCCAACGCTATGAAGGGGTTGTCAATCCCTTATAGATTTTTTGCAAAGTGAGAACTGAAAGCAAAAAGAAAACAAAGCAAAGTAAAAGCGAAAGTGGAGACGATAGTTATGAATAGACCCGGGGGCCTTAGTGTTCACTAGTGGCTTCTCTCATGAAAGCAAGTAGCCGGTGGGTGAACGAATTACTCTCGAGCAATTGATAGAACCGCGCAAAGTCATGACGTCATCTATGGCAATGATTATATCTATAGGCATCACGTCCAAAACAAGTAGACCGATACTTTCTGCATCTACTACTATTACTCCACACGTCGACCGCTATCCAGCATGCATCTAGTGTATTAAGTTCATAAGAACAGAGTAACGCCTTAAGAAAGATGACATGTTGTAGATGGACAATCTCATATCTACGATAAAAGCCCATCTGGTTACCCTTGATGGCAACAACACGATGCGTGCCTTGCTGCCCCTTCTGTCACTGGGAAAGGTCACCACACGGTATGAACCCAAAACCAAGCACTTCTCCCATTGCAAGAATCATAGATCTAGTTGGCCAAACAAAACCCAAGACTCGGAGAGACTTACAAGGATATCAAATCATGCATATAGGAAATCAGCAAAGACTCAAATATATATCATAGATAATCTGATCACAAATCCACAATTCATTGGATATCGACAAACACACCGCAAAAGAGGATTACATTGGATAGATCTCCGTGAAGATCATGGATAACTTTGTATTGAAGATCCAAGAGAGAGAAGAAGCCATCTACCTACTAACTACGGACTCGTAGGTCTGAAGTGGACTACTCACGAGTCATTGGAGAGGCATGATATGGATGTAGAAGCCCTCCAACTCCAAAGTCCCCTCCGGCAGGGCACCGGGAAGGGTCTCCAGATGAGATCTCGCGGAAACGGAAGCTTGCGGCGGCGGAAAAGTGTTTTCGTGGGTGCCCTGGTTTTTTTCTGGATTTTAGGGAATATATAGGCCAAAGAGCTAGGGCAGGGGGGGTGCCAGGGAGGCCACAAGCCTGGTAGCCGCCGCCCCCTGGTGGCGGCTATAGGGCTTGTGGCCCCCTTGTGGCTCCCCTGCCTTGGCCCTCAAGTCCCCCGATCTTCTTCTGTTCTGGAAAAAAATATTTCGGGGATTTTATTCCGTTTGGACTCCATTCCAAAATCAGATCTGAAAAGAGTCAAAAACACAGAAAAAACAGGAACTTGCACTTGGCACAGAATTAATAAGTCAGTCCCAAAAAAGGATATAAAAGGTACATAAAACATACAAAGTTGACAAGATAACAACATGAAACCATCAAAAATTATAGATACGTTTGATACGTATCAAGCATCCCCAAGCTTAACTCCTGCTCGTCCTCGAGTAGGCAAGTGATAAAGAATGATTTTTTGATGCTTTCGTGCTACCTAGCATAGATGTCCTTTGTAACTCCTCTTATGTGACGTGAATGTTCAGATCCATTAGATTCAAAACAATAGTTTGCTATTGATGCGGAGACAATAATACTTCAAGCAAACTAGCAAGGTAATCATGAACTTTCTAAATAACAAGGCCAAAGGAAAGTTATCCCTACAAAATCATATAGTCTGGCTATGCTCTATCATCCTTGCACAACGAATTTAAATCATGCACAACCCCGGTATTGGCCAAGTAATTGTTTTCACACCTTTACTTTCTCAAACATTTTCAACTCTCACGCAATACATGAGCGTGAGCCATGGTTTTAGCACTATAAGTGGAATGGAATGTGGTGGAGGTTGCAAGACAAACAAGGAGAAGATGGTCACATTAACTAGGCATATCAATGAGCTATGGAGATGCTCATAAATATATATCAATGTGAATGAGTAGGGATTGCCATACAAATGATGCACTAGAGCTAAGAGTATCTGAAAGCTCTTAAATAAAACTAGTGGATGTGCATCGAACTTGCTTGCTCACGGAGACCTAAGGCAATTTTGAGGAAGCCTATCAGTGGAATATACAAGCCAAGTTATATAATGAAAATTTCCCACTAGCTATATGGTGGTGACAAAACGAGAGACTCTCAATCATGAAGATCATGGTGCTTAATAAGCACAAGTGTGGAAGGATAGTAGCATTGTCCCTTCTCTCTTTTTCTCTCATTTTTTCATGGGCTCTTTGGCCTCTTTTTTTGGTGGGCATCTTTGGCCTCTTTTTATATATGGGCTTCGCTGGCCTCTTTTATATCCTCACATGGGACAATGCTCCATCAATGATGATCATCACACTTACAACTCAAAACTTAGAACAATGATGACTCTATATGAAATGCCTTCGATAGTGTACCGTGACAATGATCTAGCATGGCATAGACATTAATGGAAACATCATGCTAGCTATCTTACGATCATGCAATGGCAATGTAGAAGTGGTGGCACATGTCATGGTGGTAGTTGCATGGCAATATATCTCGGAATGGCTTTGAAAAAGCCATAGTAGGTAGGTATGGTGGCTGTTTTGAGGGAGGCTAATGGTGGGTTTCGTGCACCGGCGAAAGTTGCATGGCACTAAGAAGATAGGGATGGTGGAAGGTGAAAGTGCATCTAAACCATGGACTCAACATTAGTCATGAAGAACTCATATACTTGTTGCAAAAGTTTTAGTAGTAACCGAAACAAAGCATTCAATGCATACTCCTAGGGGAAGGGTTGGTAGGTATAAACCATCGCGGTATCCCGACCGCCACACAAAGGATGACAATCAATAAACTAATCATGCTCAGACTTCATCACATAGCGGTTCATCATATGTGCATCCTACGGGAATCACTAACTTCAACACAAGTATTCGTAGATCCACAACACCTTACTGACAACTTAAATATCACCACAACCACAACTCAAAACTAATTGAGATGAATCAAACTTGTCTTACTATTCAATGCACATGAAGGTGGAAGTTTTTATATCCCTTTGGATAACTACCCCTTTTGAGATTACTTTCATAACATAGATCAACTACCAAGCCACGCGCTTCTGTGCTCTAAAAGATATAAGTGAAGCACATAGAGCAAAATCAACTAGCTCAAAAGATATAAGTGAAGCACATGTGAGCTGAATTGTCTACCAAAGGATATAAGTGAAGCTCGACAAAATCACGGTGAGTACATGTCTCTCTCTCTCTCTTGGTGTGCAGCAAGGAAGATTGTGACACAACAAAAATAAAAGATTCCTACGATACAAGACGCTCCAAGCAAAACACATAACATGTGGTGAATAAAAATATAGCCCCAAGTAACGTTACCGATGGATTGAAGACGAAAGAGGGGATGCCTTCCCGGGGTATCCCCAAGCTTAGGCTTTTACGACATCCTTGAATCAACTTGGGGTGCCTTGGGCATCCCCAAGCTTGAGCTCTCGCCACTCTTTATATCTTTGTCCATAAGAACTTCACCCAAAACTTGAAAACTTCACAACACGAAACTTAAACAGAAACTTGTGATATCATTAGTATAAGAAAGCAAACCACCACTTCCTTAGGTACTGTAGCAAACTTAAATTCTACTTATGTTGATGTTGGGTTACTGTATTTTCAATCTTCCATGGCTAATACCCCCCGATACTATCCATAGTTTCATCAAAATAAGCAACCAACTCAACAAAAACAGAATCTGTTAACAGCAGACTAGTCTGTAGCAATCTGTCTACTTCGTATACTTCTGGTACTTCAAAAATTCTAAACAATTACGACAGTCTGAAGAATTTGCGTAGGAATCAGCAGCAAAAAGAATCAACTCAAAAGCTCTTACCGAAAAAGATGAAAATTCTTTTCGTGAGCAGAGAGTTTCTGTCGTTTCCAGGATGACCAAACGATCATCCCCAAGACTAATCATAACGGTTTTACTTGGCACAAACGCAAAAGAAACACAAAAAGCACAATCATAACAGAATTATGAAAGTGTGGAAAACACAAAACAAAAAGAAAAAGATAAATTCATTGGGTTGCCTCCCAACAAGCGCTATTGTTTAACGCCCTTTAGCTAGGCATAAGGCAAACATATCTAAGTCTAACATACTTCCTATGCATAGGCATTTTATAGGAAAACAGATTGTCAAGACAACCAATAGTTACCATATGGAAGGAAGAAGCAAGAGACAATAGCAATCTCAATATAACGAGAGGTAATTGGGTAACATGAAAGTTTCTAGCACAACATTTTCCTCTCTCATAGCAATTACATGTGGGATCATATTCGAATTCAACAATGTAACTGTCACATAAGATGTTCTTTTCATGATCCACATGCATGCCAAGTTGACATTCTTCAAAATAGTGGGATTATCATCAAATAAAGTCATGACTTCTCCAATCCCACTTTCAATATTGTTGCAAATATCATACTCATCATGAGGCTTAAACAAATTTTCAAGATCATAAGAAAAATCATCACCCCAATCATGATCATTGCAACAAGCAGGGGACATAGCAAAACTAGCATCCCCAAGCTTAGGGTTTTGCATATTTTTAGCATGATTGTCACTAATAGAATTTATAGTGAAATCATTGCAATCATGCTTTTCATCCAAGGAGCCCTCATGAATCACTTCATAAATTTCTTCCTCACAATTTTCGGATTCACGCATCTCAAGAAAAAGTCCATAAAGAAAGTAAAGTGCACTCAACTCACTAGCAATTGGATCAACATAATTGGATCTCTTAAAGAGATTAGCAAGTGGATGAGGATCCATATCACTAGATTTTCAGCAAGTGACGATGCAAGCATATTGAAGGCACATAGCACACGAACGAACAGAAAGCAAGCGAAAGAAAAGGGCGAACGAAAAAGGAAAACGAGAAAGGCAAATGAAAACGGAAAATGTGAAGTGGGGGAGAGGAAACCGAGAGGCAACTGGCAAAAAAGATAAATGCAAGAGATGAGTTTGTGAAACCTACATGGATACATCTTGACTTGATCTCTCCTCGGCAAGCGATCCTCCTCCCCGGCAACGGCGCCAGAAATCCTTCTGCTACTGCGACAACAGATCTTCCTTAGCAACGGCGCCAGGAATCCTTCTGTTATGGGCTATGCCTATAGGGACTTCCTTGGAAAATATGCAAAGGATTTCCCCGCGGCCTTGGAGCCTTGCGTTGGTGTTCCCTTGAAGAGGAAAGGGTGATGTACCACAGCGGCGGTAACTATTTCCCTCAGTTTGAGAACCAAGGTGTCGATCAAGTGGGAGGTGCACGTCGAGTCACAAGTACCTGTACAAACACAAAGAGCTTGC
The DNA here is from genome assembly GCF_904849725.1 of Hordeum vulgare subsp. vulgare. Lineage (NCBI taxonomy): Eukaryota > Viridiplantae > Streptophyta > Magnoliopsida > Poales > Poaceae > Hordeum > Hordeum vulgare. Next base: position 138,537,746 of record NC_058522.1, read on the forward strand.
ACCCAACGCTATGAAGGGGTTATCAATCCCTTATAGATTGTTTGCAAAGTGAGAAATGAAAGCAAAAAGAAAACAAAGCAAAGTAAAAGCGAAAGTGGAGACGATAGTTGTGAATAGACCCGGGGGCCGTAGTGTTCACTAGTGGCTTCTCTCATGAAAGCAAGTAGACGATGGGTGAACGAATTACTGTCGAGCAATTGATAGAACCGCGCAAAGTTGTGACATCATCTATGGAAATGATTATATCTATAGGCATCACGTCCAAAACAAGTAGACCGATACTTTCTGCATCTACTACTATTACTCCACACGTCGACCGCTATCCAACAAAGCAAAGTAAACACACAGCCAAAGAGGATTACATCGGATAGATCTCCATGAAGATCATGGATAACTTTGTATTGAAGATCCAAGAGAGAGAAGAAGCCATCTACCTACTAACTACGGACTCGTACGTCTGATGTGGACTACTCACGAGTCATTGGCGAGGCGATGATGTTGATGTAGAAGCCCTCCAACTCCAAAGTCCCCTCCGGCAGGGCACCGGGAAGGGTCTCCAGATGAGATCTCACGGAAACGGAAGCTTGCGGCGGCGAAAAAGTGTTTTCGTGGATGCCCTGGGTTTTTTTCTGGATTTTATGGAATATATAGGCCAAAGAGCTAGGGTAGGGGGGCGCCCGGGAGGCCACAAGCCTAGTAGCCGCCGCCCCCTGGTGGCGGCTAAATGGCTTGTGGGCCCCCTGTGGCTCCCCTTCCTTGGCCCTCAAGTCCCCCGATCTTCTTCTGTTCTGGAAAATTTATTTCGGGGATTTTATTCCGTTTGGACTCCGTTCCAAAATCAGATCTGAAAAGAGTCAAAAACACAAAAAAACAGGAACTGGCACTTGGCACTGAATTAATAAGTTAGTCCCAAAAAAGATATAAAAGGTACAAAAAACATCCAAAGTTGACAAGATAACAACCTGAAACCATCAAAAATTATTGATACGTTTGAGATGTATCACTCGACAGTAATTTGTTCACCCACCATATTATTTTCCTTTATGAGAGAAGCCTCTAGTGAAACCAATGGCCCCCGGGTCTATTTTCCATATTAAATTTTCACATCTATAAAGCAAAAATACCAAAAATACTTTGCTGCAGTTTATTTACTTTTGTTTCCGCAATATTTTATATCTATCTCTATTAGATCTCATCCTTGCAAATAATTCTGAAGGGATTGACAACCCCTTTATAGTGTTGGGTGCAAGTGTTTGATTATTTGTGTAGGTACTTCTATTGGGGCCTTGCTTGTTCGTCCTACTGGATCCATACCTTGGTTCTCAACAAGCGGAGGGAAATACTTATCTACTTTGCTGCATCACCCTTTCCTCTTCAAGGGAAACCAACGCAAGTTCAAGAGGTAGCAAGAAGGATTTCCGGCACCGTTGTCGAGGATACATAGCAAGATCACGCCTACCAAGTACCCATCACAAACTCATCTCTTGCATTTACTTTATTTGCCATTTGCCTCTTGTTTTCCTCTCCCCATTTCTGAAACAATTTTCAAAAAATAGCAAAAATATTTTCCTTTTTATTCGTCTTTCCTTCTTTATCTTTTACTCGTCTCCATGACTAGCATTACCACTTCCCCTTTGTCACCAGATTTTGAAGTTTTATACTTCAAACAAAAGCAAAGGTAATTTGAAAGATGCCTGGTATAGGCTAATGGAATGTTATCATATCTCAAACCTGAAAGGATATGTGAAGGTTTTCCTCAGATTTTTTTATATTGGATTGGCTTTACATCATTGAGAACTATTAGATTTTGCCTCAAAAGGGAATTTTATTGACATAAATACAAACGCTGCTTATGATGTCTTGGAGGGTATTCTGCTAGTTCCTCCACAAAAAAGAGGGCTTAATCTTTAAGAAGAGGGAGTTCAAATTCTCGACAAATTAAGTGACTTACATAAGCACTTAATTGAGTTACAACAATATCATGAACCCCTTAAAAGTATTAGTCGAAACCTCAACCGTTTGAACACTTTGATTACCCTCTGCAATAAGCGTTTGGACATTTATGACAATAAGGTGGTTTCTTCACCTACAAACCCGGGGAAGAGGAAAGAGCCTCCCGGATTTGAGAAGGCCCTCACGAAAATTGTCAATACCAAAGATGACAATACCTAGATCTATTGCATTATGCCTAGCCAGGGGCGTTAAACAATAGCGCTTGTTGGGAGGTAACCCAATTTTATTTGTTTTTCTTTTGTTTTTGAGTTATGCACACATAATTACCTCTTTAATAATTGTGTTTTCTTGGTTTCATTAGTATTTGAGCCAAGTAAGACTTTGGGACGGTCTACGGTGAATGCAAGTTGATTTCGCTGAAAAACTGAATTTTCGCTCTTAGTCCAGGAATTTTATAAATTCACAGGAACGTGCTTTTGATTTGATATTTTTACACAAGATTGGATTACAAATTTCCTAGATTTTTCTCATATTTTATAATTTTTCGAGTTACAGAATTATTCGAAGTAAATGGATTGCTATAGACTGTTATGTTTTTGACAGATTCTGTTTTCTTTGTGTTGTTTGCTTATTTTGATGAATCTATGGGTTGTATCGGGGGTATGAACCATGGATAAGTTGGAATACAGTAAATATTACATCAATATAAATAAATAATGAGTTCACAACAGTACCTAAAGGGGTGATTTATTTTTCTTATACTAACGGATCTCATGAGTTTTCTGTTGCGAAGTTTTCAAGTTTTGGGTAAAGATTTGATGGACCATGGAATAAGGAGTGGAAAGATCCTAAGATTGGGTATGCCCAATTCACCCCAAGTCATATTCAAGGATACCAAAGAGCCTAAGCTTTGGGATACCCCAGAAGGCATCCCCTCTTTCGTCTTCAATCCATTGGTAAATTTACTTGAGGCTATATTTGTATTCACCACATGATATGTGTTTTGCTTGGAGTGTCTTGTATGATATGATTCTTTACCTTTTAGTTTGCCATAATCATCCATGCTGCACACATCTTTTGAGAGAGACACATTGAATCATAAATTTATTAGAATACTCTTTGTGCATCACTTATATCTTTTGAGCTAGGCAATGTTGCTCTAGTGCTTCACTTATATCTTTTAGAGCATGGCGGTGTTCTATTATAGAAATTATTAAACTCTCATACCTCACTTATGTTATTTTGAGAATTATTTAAACATCATGGTAATTGGTTTAGTTTATTAATTTAGTCGTAATATAATAGGCATCCAAGAGGGATATAATAAAAACTTTCATATTAAGTGCATTGAATACGATGAGAAGTTTGATTCCTTGCATATAGTTTTGAGATATGAAGATGGTAATACGAGAGTCATGCTAGTAAGTAACTGTGAATTAGAAAAAAATTACTTGTGTTAAAGCTTGTGATTCCCGTAGCATGCATGTATGGTGAACCGTTATGTGATGAAGTCGGAGCATGATTTGTTTAATGATTGTCAACCTTAGTGTGGAGGACGGGATTGCGCTATGGTTAACTCCTACCAACCCTTCACCAAGGAGCATGTGTCTAATACTTTCCTTCAATAAATAATAGCCTTTTGCAATAAGTATGTGAGTTCTTTATGACAAATGTTGAGTTCATGGATTACAAGCACTCTCACCCTTCCACCTTTGCTAGCCTCTCTAGTACCACACAAATTTTGCCGGTACATTAAACCCACCTTCCTCAAAATAGCCACCATATATTTCCCTCAAAACAACCACCATATCTACATATTATGACATAATCATAGCCATTCCGAGATATATTTCCATGCAACACCATCACTTCCATATTGCTTATAGAGTCATACTTTGTTCTAGATATCGAGTTGTAATATTTTGAGTTGTAAGTAAATAAAAGTGTGATGATTTGCATTATTGGAGTATTGTCCCATGTGAGAAAAGGATGTTGGAAGCTATGATTCCCTCACAAGTTGGGATGAGTCTTCGGACTTTACAAAAAAATAAAAGAGGCCAGCGAAGCCCATAAAAAATAAAAGAGGCCAAAGAAGCCCACCAAAGGAAAAAGAAAAGAAAAAGAAAAGAAAAAATAACAGAAAGAGAGAAGGGACAATGCTACTATCTTTTTCTACACTTGTGCTTCAAAGTAGCACCATTTTCTTCATAGAGAGTCTCCTATTTTGTCACTTTCATATAACTAGTGGAATTACATCTTTTGCACAACCACTTAGTTTTCTTTTTGAGCTTTCATACTCTTATAGCTTTAGTGCATTTGTTGCATGGCAATCCCTACTCACTCACATTAATATCTATTGATGGGCATCTCCATAGCCCGTTGGTATGCCTAGTTGATGTGAGACTATCTTCTCCTTTTTATGCAACCTCCACCACACTCTATTCCACCTATAGTGCTATATCCATGGCTCACGCTCATGTATTGCATGAGAGTTGAAAAGGTGTGAGAACATAGGAAGTGTGAAACAATTGCTAGATTTTCATCGGGGTTGTGCATGATTTAGATACTTTGTGTGGTGAAGATGGAGCATCGCCAGACCATGTGATTTTGTAGGGATAACTTTCTATGACAATGTTATTTCAAAAGGAAGCAATTACCGTATTAGTATGCTTGAAGTATTATTGTTTCTATGTCAATATTATAATTTTTTTTTGAATCTTATGGATCTGAATATTAATGCCACAATAGATAATATTACATGGATAAATGTGTTAGGTAGCATTCCACATCAAAAATTCTGTTTTATCATTTACCTACTCGAGGACAAGCAGGAATTAAGCTTGGGGATGCTTGATACGTATCCAAGGTATGTATAATGTTTTATTGTTCCATGCTATTATATTATCTCTTTTGGATGTTTTATATGCATTTATATGTTGTTTTATATTATTTTTGGAACTAACCTATTAATCTAGAGACTAGTGCCAACTTCTGTTTTTCCACGTCTTTGAGTATTGCAGATAAAGAATATTAAACATAGTCCAAATGGAATAAAATTTTCGGAAGGATTTTCTTGGACCAGAAGAAACACAACAGACTTGGAGTAGGGGGCAGGGCATCTGCCGTGAGGCCACAAGCCTGCAGGGCGCGCCCTAGGGGGGTGGTTGCGCTCCCTTGGCTTGTGAACCCCCTGCAGGTCTCCTAACCCTATTCTTTGGCCTATAAATTCCCAAATATTCCCGTATTGCCAAAGAGACCTACGGAAATACTTTTATGGCGCCGGGAGCCTCTAATCTCGTGAGATCCAATATGGGAGCCTTTTCCGGTAATTTGCTGGAGAGGGAATTGATCACAGAGGGCATCTACATCAACTTCATTGCCCCTCCGATGATGTGTGAGTAGTTCACCACAGACCTACGGGTCCATAGCTAGTAGCTAGATGGCTTCTTCTCTCTCTTTGATCATCAATACCATGTTCTTCATGATCTTCATGGAGATCTATCTGATGTAATACTCTTTTGCGGTGTGTTTGTCGAGATCCAATGAATCGTGAGTTTATGTTGAGATTATCCATGAATATTATTTGTTTCTCTTCTGAATTCTTATATGCATGATTTCATATCTTTGCAAGTCTCTTCGAGTTATTGGTTTTGTTTGGCCAACTAGATTGGTAATTCTTGCAATGGGAGAAGTGCTTAGTTTTGGGTTCAATCTTGCGGTGTCCTCTCCCAGTGACATAGTAGGGGTAGTGAGGCACGTATTGTATTGTTGCCATCGAGGATAAAAAGAAGGGGTTTTCATCATATTGCTTGAGTTTATCCGTCTAGATCATGTCATCTTACTTAATGCATTACTCTGTTCTTCATGAAATTAATACTCTAGATGCAGGCAGAGTCGATCGATGTGTGGAGTAATAGTTGTAGATGTAGAATCATTTCAGTCTACTTGACACGGACGTGATGCCTATATGCATAATCATTGCCTTGGATATCTTCATAACTATTCGCTTTTCTATCAATTGCTCGACAGTAATTTGTTCACCCACCGTATTATTCTCCTTTATGGGAGAAGCCTCTAGTGAAACCTATGGCCCTGGGTCTATTTTCCATATTATATTTTTAGATCTATCAACCAAAAATACCAAAAATACTTTGCTGCAATTTGTTTACTTTTGTTTCCGCAATCTTTCTTATCTATCTCTATTAGATCTCATCCTTGCCAATAACTCTGAAGGGATTGACAACCCCTTTATAGCGTTGGGTGCAAGTGTTTGATTATTTGTGTAGGTACTACTACTTGGGCCTTGCTTCTTCCTCCTACTGGATTGATACCTTGGTTCTCAAAAAAAGAGGGAAATACTTATCTAGTTCGCTAAATCACCCTTTCCTCTTCAAGGGAAAACCAACACAAGCTCAAGAGGTAGCAATCCCTATGTTGTTAGGAGAAGGACAACTATTGATTAATGCGTCTCCAATGTTTCTGTAATTTTTTATTGTTCCATGCTGTTATATTATCATTCTTGGGCGTTCTATAATCATTTTGAGAGGCGATTTCCTATGCATGGTAGTAGCTACACACCCTTTGGTATAAGTGTCTTTTTTGATATATGAGAGAAGCCACTAGTGAAACCTACGGCCCCCGGGTCTATTTTACATCATCTATTTGCAATATCTACTTTGCTATTTGCGTTTCCATTTTGTTTGATCTTTTATTTCCAGATCTATATTATCAAAAACCCAAAAATACCTTGATGTTGTTTTATTTGCCTTTGTTCTGTTTGCCGTTGAAAGGATCGATATGGTTGACTAGAAGGGGGGTGAATAGGCAACTACCAATTTTTAGCTTATCTTAACAAATTTGCATTAGCAACAAAGGTCCTCTATGTGAACAACTAGATGAGCAACCTATATGATGCTAACTAAAAGGATAACAAGTGCAAGAAAAGAATACACCACAACAACCATAAGTACAAAGTAAAGGTAAGAGATAACCGCAAGTGGAACCGGTGGAGACGAGGATGTGTTACCGAAGTTCCTTCCCTTCGACAGGAAGTACGTCTTCGTTGGAGCGGTGTGGAGGCACAATGCTCCCCAAGAAGCCACTAGGGCCACCGTATTACCCTCACGCCCTCACACAATGCGAAATGCCGTGATTCCACTATTGGTGCCCTTAAAGGAGGCGATCGGACCTTTACAAACAAGGTTGGGGCTATCGATACCCAAATCTTGGAGGCTCCCAACAAGTCCACGAAGCTTCACCACAATGAAATGTGGCTCCGTGGCGACCTCAACCGTCTAGGGTGCTCAAACACCCAAGAGTAACAAGATCCTCAAGGGATTAGTGGGGGGAATCAAATATCTCTTGGTGGAAGTGTAGATTAAGGCCCTCTCAAGCAATCCCTAGAAAATCAACAAGTGATTGGCTAGGGAGAGAGATCGGGCAAGAATAAGCTTATGGAGCAACAATGGAGCTTGGAGAGGTTAAAGGTTAGCTCCTCGAAGAAGAAGACACCTTTATATAGTGGGTGGGTAAAATCCAACCGTTACCCACCCACCACAGCAATAGCCAAGCGGCACTACGCTGCTAGGAGCAGTACTACCGCTCTGCATCTCACCAACCATTGTAGTAATAAATTACTACCGTGTCTACTACTACGGGGGAAAAGTATGCGAAAAAGTCCGTCGGAGCGGTAGTAAAAAATTACTACCGCTTTGAGGGTGCTAGTACCGCTCATGGAGTGGTAGTAAAAAATTACTACCGCTCTTAGAGCAGTACTACCGTTGTGCCAGCGGTAAAACCGCTGGCCCTTTTGCATAAACATCAAAGATGGATATGGTGCTCCATTGTAGCTAGGGAAAAGGTGGTGCACTAAATGTGTACGTGATGATTCCACCCAAACTTTTCCTACGCGGACCCCCTATTAATAGTACGGCTTTCCTACGACTCAAATCCACCAAAGAGAAATGTAGAAAGCAACCGTCTTCGAGAGATTCCGAGGGGCATCGAATCGTCTTGTGCCTAGATATGAATTATCTGAAATGCTCAATGCACATGATTAGTCCGCACACGCATTGTCATCAATCACTAAAACCACTTAGGCATAAATATGCCCTAACAATCTCCACCTTTTGTTGGATTGATGATAATACAAGATTTGCACATAAAGGATATAGAGAAAGCATATGCAAAACCCAAAATCAACAAACTAGAGACAAGCTCCCCTGGGTGTGTGCATACCAAGAAACGACCAAGGAAAAAGCACTCCCCCTAGATTTTATAGACTAAGCAATCCTTGTAACATAAAAGAGTAGATATTTATATATGGCAGCAAGGCATATCATGTGGGCACGAAGATAAAGGTACAAGATAATAAGACTCACAAGCTATTAATAAAATAGATAATAATGAGACAAAGCATAGGGAAGATATAGCATATGTCTCACACCTTATGATAAAGTCTGACGTCTCATAGTTTCACCCATAAAGCAAAGACAACCAGCGAAAGCAACAACCACGAAAACGATAAAACGAGCAAATCCTACACTCTCTCCCCCTTTGGCATCGGGACACCAAAAAGGCAGAGAGGACACCTACACCATAGGTGGTAGCTCGAACTACAGAGAATATAGCCATCAGTCTTCGGTCTCCTCTTGATCTTGCTCCTCATCTGAGTCGTCGTCGGTCTCCTCCTAAGAGTCCTGGTCATACGCAGCCCACTGCAGATTGTTCTTCTGCATCCACTCACCCTCCGGGGTGATCTCTCACTCAGATCCACTAGAGATTTGCACATCAAGCTTCTTCATGATCAGCTTGTCACGCTGACGACTCTCCTTCTGAGTGACATGGGTCCTGTACTGTCCCTTGGCCTGCATGTAGAACAAGGTCTTCATCCCGTCGTTGAGCTTTTTGGCCCATGACGGCTCGGTAGAGGAAAGCATACGTTACTCTAGAACAACCTCAACCTCAGCAACAGCCACATCCTCATCAAAATCCCTAGGGGCAACAGGTGTAGTTGAGGTGTTTGCCCATTTGTCCTTCTGGCGCATTTTGATTGGCTCATGACGAATCCAATTAAGAGCAAGAAAGTCAACAAATGGAAATGCCTTGGTCCACGTCATCTTGATTAGGTAGAACAGGTAAGGACCGTAGATTGGGACCTTACGGTTGAAGACCGCGGAGTACAGCTCGCTCCACATAAAATGAGAGATATACATGGTCTAGAGGGGCGAGTCTGCCCCTTCTTGACACGTGATAAGCATATCTACCAGGTATGAGTGGACCTGGTCCTTCTTGCCAACTCTAGGAAACAGGGTGTTGCGAAAAATGCGGTGCATCACATCCAGAAAAGGGTTCATAACATAGGAGACCTCACCATATGGGGTTTCCTTCACAATATCGAATGGTAGTAACTTCTCCTTGGCTACAGCAGTAGGGTTAGCATGTGGGTGCAAGCCAACTGGGTGGTGAAGCCCCTCATCCTGGACATGCAGAAGATCAATGAAGTCCTTCCACTTAGCACACAGTACTTCCCCATTTGTCAGCCAGGTCATGGTGCGGTCATCATCATTGTGAAAGTGAACAGTAACGAAGAAGTGTGCCACTACCTCGTAATCAAAATCTTGCTGAAAAGTGATGAGCTCCTCAATCTGAAGTTGTTCCACTATGCACAGAGCATCACGAAAGTATGCAAGGTCTTTCTTCAGTTGGTTGATATCAATCCACTACATAGGAACATACATATTCTTCTTCGTTTTGATGACGTCTTCAAAAATAAGAAACTACTCTTTATTCCAGAATATTTCACCTTAGGGAACTGTTCCCTATTGTTGTTGTAGGGGTTGATCTTTCGGCGCAGCTGAAACTCTGCAAGTGGCATGGTATTCTAGTCAACAATGTTCCTAGGCTTGTGACAAGTCTTCTTGAAATTGCGCTTGGGTGCTCTAGAACCTTCGGGGACATCTGATGAGCAGGGACACTTGGAGCTTGCATCCCGTGGTGGGTTAGAGCGCCTGGAACCACCACCTATGAAATGCAAAAAGCAAACACAACACAAAGGACACAAGAAGTCAAGGCAAAGATCAAGAATCAATAGAAAATCCCCAAAAAAGTGAGTGCAATGTGTGTGCTAAAGTAGGAGCGGTAGTACCGCTACAGGAGGGGCGGTAGTACCGCACGGGAAGCAGAGTGCCAGATCTGACAGTTGCATGAAACAAAAACTCCCCAATCCTTCTAACAAAAATTCAGATCTGGAACTAGTGGGGTCCACATCACACAAGGCACCCTACTACAGGAAGGATCTACCACAGAAGAACTTCGCCAATCCATCTAGTAAGAGGATATGGTGCAATGAAGGAAAGAACATATGCATGCCCCTAACCCTAGATTCAAGAAAAACTAAGCAAAAGCAAAGGGAACGAGGGGAAGTACCGAGGTCCATGGCACGAGGGAGAGGATACCACCAATTGGAATCAGAGAATGATGGCCGGAGATGGAGATCCGACGAGTCCCTTGGGCAGCAACTTGAGAGAGGAGAGAGAGACAAGAAGAAGAACTCATGATAAATGGGTAAAGGGGGAAAAACTGCCTCCCCTGCCCTTTAAATAACCCCTGAGGTCGTGGCGGCGCGGTAGTACCGCTGTCATTGCGGTAGTACCGCTTGGCCAGTGGTTGTACTGCTCAGCCAATGGTAGTAAAAATTTACAACCGTGCTGGGGCGGTAGTACCGCTTGGCTAGCGGTAGTAAGATTTTACTACCGTGCTGGGGGTGGTAGTACCATGCCTCTATTGTCAAAACTGCGTGAAAAAATTGAACAATAAAAAGGACTTGAACAATCCCAGTGATCAAGAAAAAAAGCACAGAAAAACCCAAAAAAGTATAAGAAGCAACACGTACACCCTGGAACGCAGAACCGAATATTCTGACGGAGAGAGGGCAGTGGCCGAAGCCACCAATGTTTGAGACAAATGGTATGACACCGTGAAGAATTAGCCTTGAGTTCATGACCACTACTCGTCTTTGAAGCACAAGTGCCATCAGCAATGGCTAATGTGAAAGACTTGATCAATTTATGCATAATAGGGGGAGGAGAAGTTCATTGAGAAAACAACACTCCCCCTATGTCCATGCCTACATGTAGAGCCAAATATAATGATGAGTGAGGTGTGGTATGTCTGCTTTCAATCTACATTACTTGAATCAATGATATTTAGCTCATGCCTTAACTCGTAAAACCTTGATTCATCTAGAGGTTTGGTGAAAATATGTGCAAGTTGCTCTTGAGTGTTGATGAAGAGGACCTCAATATCTCCTTGCTTGATATGATCTCGAATGAAATGATGACGTATATCAATATACTTGGTCTTGCTATGTTGCACCAGATTAAGGGATATCTTGATAGCACTCTCATTGCCACACAGAAGAGGCACTTTGTCACAAGTGACATCGTAATCCTTTAAAGTTTGCCTCATCCATAATATTTGAGCACAACAACTTGCAGCAACTACATACTCAGCTTCGGTGGAAGAACGTGACACAGAGCTTTGCTTCTTTGAAGACCAACTTACCAAGGAACGACCAATGAATTGGCATCCTCCAGAGGCTGACTACCTTCCAACATAGTCTCCAGCCCAATCTGACTCAGGGTAACCTACTAAACTAAAGCTTGCTCCTTTGGGGTACCATAAGCCAAATTTTGGGGTATGAGCCAAATATCGAAAGATTCGTTTGTCTGGCGCATAGTGGCTTTCCTTTAGTGAGGATTGAAACCGTGCACAGATTCCTACACTTGGCATGATATTGGGTCTAGATGCACAAAGGTAAACCAAGGATCCAATCATGGAGCGATATACCTTTTGATTCACGGCTTTACCATTGGGATCACTTCGAGCTTGCATTTGGTTGGCATGGGAAATTTGGCTGGCTTGACATCCTTGAGCTCGAAACTCCTGAGCATGTCCTGAGTGTACATGGCTTTTTTGATAAATGTTCCTTCACTTCCTTGTTTGATTTCAAACCCGAGAAAGAACTTCAACTGTCCCATCATCCACATCTCAAACTTCTCGGTCATTAGTGCACAAATTATTCATTGAAAGATTTGTTCGGAGAACCAAATATAATCCCTTTGACCTTCTTTGTAAAAACAGTGGGATCAATTTTCCCAATCTCAAACCCACGGTCTTGGAAAAACTCAATAAGGTACTCATTCCACGCACGTGGGGCTTGTTTAAGACCGTAGAGTGCCTTCCTGAGTTTGTATACATGAGTGGGGAACTTGGGATCCTTGAATCCCGGGGGTTGTTTGACGTATACCAACTCATTGAAAGGACCATTATGAAAAGCACTCTTCACATCCATTTCTTGCAATTTAAAGTCATGATGAGAAGCAAAAGCAAGTAACATGCGAAGAGATTCAAGACGAGCGACAGGAGCAAAGGTTTCACCGTAGTCGATACCCTCGACCTGGGAGTAGCCTTGCGCCACCAGTCTTGCCTTGTTTCGAATGACAACACCATTTGGATCCTTCTTGTTCTTGAATATCCATTTGGTTCCAATGACATTATGTTCCTCCATTGGCCTTGGCATTAATTCCCAAACTTGATTGCGCTCAAAGTTGTTAAGTTCATCATGCATAGCTTCAAGCGAATCCTCATCATCAAGCGCATCATCTACCTTTTGGGGTTCAACACACGAAACAAACGCGTGATGCATACAAAAGTTTGATAATTCTTGACGAGTGGTTACTCCTCTATTGAAGCTACCAAGCACATTCTTGAAGATGTGTTGTCGAACTCGGAGCTTGTTGTCTATCTTGGCAGCACGACGCTTCATAACTTTCCTACTTGATATTGTAGGGGTTTTTGCTTGAACATTTTGAGCACCATCTTGAGATTTCTCACTAGATTGCCCTTGATCTTGTGGTAGCACTTGATATTGAGGTTGCACTAGACTTTGAGTAGGCTCGGAATCTGGAGCATGATCTTGGACATCATTTGGTGCGACACCATCTTCATGAGGTTGATCTTGTCCTTGACCAGGTTCGTCGGGTTGAGGGCCTTCAATTTTTTCTTCAGAAGCATGTGGGTCTAGTGAGGGTGATGGCTCCACTTGAGTAGGGCATTGTCCTTCTCCTTCGACCACAAGGGGTTCCTCAATGGGGAGTATTTGACCAATCCCCATTCTTCTTATGGCTTGAGGAGGAATTTTATCACCTACATCACAAAGACCACTTTGCTCCACTTGGGAGCCATTATTCTCATGAAACTCCACATTACACGTCTCCTCAATGAGTCCGGTGGACTTGTTGAGAACATGGTAAGCATGGGAGTTTGTAGCATAACCAACAAATATGCCCTCTTGAGCTCTAGCTTCAAATTTAGACAGACGAACATTTTTGTTGAGTATGAAACACTTACTACCGAACACCCGGAAGTACTTGAGGTTGGGCTTGTTCCCGGTAAGAATCTCATACAGAGTCTTGTTCAAGCCTTTGCGGAGGTAGAGCCGATTGGATGCATGACACGCGGTGCTAATGGCTTCAGCCGATAAGTTGTACAGAGATTTGAATTCCGCCATCATGGTTCTTGTCGCGTCCATCAATGTAAGCTCTTCCTTTCTGCAACACCGTTCTGTTGGGGGTATAAGGTGCTGAATATTGATGCTTAATCCCCTCATCACTAAGGAACTCATTTAAGGTGTAGCTATTGAACTCAGTGTCGTTGTCACTTCTAATCATCAATAACTTTGCTTCATGTTGACGTTTGTTGAGTCTCACTCTTCTTCTTGAAGAAATATACCCAAGTGTATCTTGAGTAGTCATCCACAATCACCAAGCAATACTTTCTTCCCCCAAGACTATCAAAAGAGGGAGGTCCAAAGAGATCCATGTGAAGGAGCTCCAAAGGCCTTTTAGAGTAGATGAAAGTTGTTGGACGCTGAGCTGTTTCATGAAGCTTTCCTTCAATACAAGCACTGCAAGCACGATCTTTGGCAAAACTCACATTTGTTAGTCCACAAACATGGTCCCCTTTGCGGAGACTTTGCAAATATCTCATATTGACATGGGCTAGTCGGTGATGCCATAGCCAACCCACATCAACTTTAGCCATTAGACAAGTCGCAGTCTTAGTAGGTCGCTCTGAAAAGTTCACTACATAGAGACAGTTCTTGACATATCCAACAAAGGCTACTTTAGGAGTCTTGCTCCACAAAAGGGCCACGGTATTAAGATTAAATAATGTGGAAAATCCCATAATTGCAAGCTGATGAACGGAAAGAAAATTGTATGCAAGGGACTCAACAAGCATGACCTACTTTATAGATAAATCTTGAGAGATGACCACCTTACCAAATCCCATTACCTTTGATGTTGAAGCATCAGCAAATTGGACATGGGTGGGCATAGATGGTATTGGATGCACATCCACCAGCAAGTCCTTGCTCCAGTCATATCATTTGTTGCTCACTGTCGAGCAACCATCACACGCCATCGGAAGCAAACTCCTTATTGATACCTTTGGCCATGAGGCACTTGGCGATACGTTTCTCGGTGGTGGCGCCGAAGAGAGATACCTTGGGGGAGGAAGTGGAAATGGCAACGGTGGCCGTAGCCATCCCCTCACAACCTGTATCGTCTTCATCATCATCTGAGGTGTACTCTTCATGGGCCACCAAGCCCCTTGGACGAGTTTTCTTGGTGAAGGTGTTGTTGCTAGGGAAGGACTTGGGCCTATCCTTGTGAATTTGCTTGCCCCCGTTGTCCTCCCTCTTCTCATAAGGACAATCTGCAACAAAGTGACTCACATTGCCGCAGTTGTAGCATGTCCATACTCATTGTTTGTTCTTCGACCCACTTGAGTTGTTCTTGGAGAAGTTGGGTCATGAGTTTCTTTTGTTTCCCCAAAACTGCCTTGAAGCAAGAGCCATGTGCTCATGATAAGAGTATTTTGTGTCTTCGGGGCAACCATCTTCTTCCTCTTCTTCTTCATCAACAATGGCCTTGGTCTTTAAGGCAAGGTTGGGTGATGCTGTTTTTGACCGAACACGAGCAAGTGCATTGTCGGCGGTCTTGTTCATAATATACATAGCAAAAAACTCATCCAACACTTCGCCTGAGGTAAAGGAGTGAAAATCTGGTCTTTACCAAATGACGGAAGACATGGCTTTGTTGAAAGGCATGATGGCCTTGAGAAACTTGTGCTTGATCCACGTGTCATCCATATCTTTGCTCCCATGGTCTTGGAGAGCAACAGCGAGGGCAGTCACCCTTCGATAGAGATCACGGGGATCCTCATCTTCTAGCATCACAAACTCATTGGCCTGATCAAGGACCACTTAAAAGTTACACCGGTGAATGCTTGAGATCTCCTTGTACAACACCATGATATGCTCCCAACAATCCTTTGCATGAGTGAAAGGGCGCAGGTGTGGGAGGTCTTCTGGTGGAACTGCGGATTGAAGGATGAACAATGCGGAATTATTGTATTGGTTGTCTGCTTCTTCTCTTGGAGTAAGGTTTCTTGGATCATGAGGGTAATAGCCTTGCTCGATGATTCTCTAAAGATTTGTTGAGATGTGATTCAAATGAGACTTGATGGAAAAAAACCAATTAGCGAAATCACCTTTAACAAGTTTTGGAGGAGGTGCTAGGTTATTAATATGGGGGGTAGAAACCGGTCCTCCATAGACCGGGGGGAGGGGAACCGAGGCAAACGTCTGTGTCCCATTCTTGTCATGGGGGAGGAAGTTTGAGTACCTTTAACCGCTACCTTGTCGGAATTGGCCTCCGACACCGATGAGGTGGGTTTAACCACAAGCAACGGGTCGGGAGAATTTCTCATCCCCTCAAGTAATTCTTTAAGCATGGATTTGACTTCGGTCGTCACAGATGTCTTGAGTGAAGCCATGGCCTCAGTCAAATCATCTCGTGTTACCGAAACCACCTCCACGGGCGCGGACCCTTTGGGCCGATCCTCACCATCGTCAACCATACTCTTCGGGTTGTGAAACCATTAATAAAGAGACGTAGCTTTGATACCAATTGAAAGGATCGATATGGTTGACTAGAGGGGGGGTGAATAGGAAACTACCAATTTTTAGCTTACCTTAAAAAATTAGCGTTAGCAACACAGGTTTTCTATGTGAACAACTAGGTGAGCAACCTATATGATGCTAACTACAAGGATAACAAGTGCAAGCAAAGAATACACCACAACAACAATAAGTACAAAGTAAAGGTAAGAGATAACCGCAAGTAGAACCGATGGAGACAAGGATGTGTTACTGAAGTTCCTTCCCTTTGACAGGAAGTACGTCTCCGTTAGAGCGGTGTGGAGGCACAATGCTCCCCAAGAAGCCACTAGGGCCACTGTATTCTCCTCACGCCCTCACACAATGCGAGATGTCGTGATTCCACTATTGGTGCCTTTGAAGGCGGCGACCAGACCTTTACAAACAAGGTTGGGGCTATCTCCACGCAAAGCTTGGAGGCTCCCAACAAGACCACGAAGCTTCACCACAAAGGAATGTGTCTCTAAGGTGACCTCAGCCGTCTAGGGTGCTCAAACACCCAAGAGTAAGAAGATCCGCAAGGGATTAGTGGGGGAATCAAATATCTCTTGGTGGAAGTGTAGATCAAGGCCCTCTCAAGCAATCCCTAGAAAATCAACAAGTTTGATTGGCTAGGGAGAGAGATCGGGCAAGAATAAGCTTATGGAGCAACAATGGAGCTTGGAGAGGTTAAAGGTTAGCTCCTCAAAGAAGAAGACACCTTTATATAGCGGGTGGGTAAAATCCAACCGTTACCCACCCACCACAGCAATTGCCAAGAGGTACGACCGCTGCTAGGAGCGGTACTACCGCTCGTAAGAGCGGTACTACCGCTCTGCATCTCACCAACCACGGTAGTAATGCTTACTACTGCGGGGGGAAAGTATGCAAAAAAGTTCGTCGGAGCGGTAGTAAAAAATTACTACCTCTCTGAGGGCGGTAGTACCGCTCATGGAGCTGTAGTAAAAAATTACTACAGCTCTTAGAGCGGTACTACGGCTGTGCCAGCGGTACTACCGCTGACATCAACGGTACTACCGCTGGCCCTTTTGCATAAACATCAAATATGTGTATGGAGCTCCATTGTATCTAGGGAAAAGGTGGTGCACTAAATGTGTACGTGATGATTCCACCCAAACCTTTCCAACATGGATCCCCTCTTAATAGTACGACTTTCCTACAACTCAAATCCACCAAAGAGAAATGTAGAAAGCAACCGTCTTTGAGAGATTCTGAGGGGCATCGAATCGTCTTGTGCCTAGATATGAATTATCTGAAATGCTCAATGCACACGATTTGTCCGCACACGCATTGTCATCAATCACTAGAACCACTTAGGGAGAAATATGCCCTAACAACCGTTTTTTTTCCGGATCTCTTGTTTACTCATCGTTATGGCAAGTTCCTCCCTCGCTATGAGCACCTGTGAGATTGAAGTTTTTAATTTTAAGCAAAGGGGAGGAGAGTGTCTGAAAGATGCTTGGTATAGGATTTGCAATGCCCATGATAGATCTATCCACGAGGAATCTACTATCGTTATTCTTCAAAAAATTTGTGGGAATTACTACTTGGTATAGATTTGTTCTTGACACTATCACCGGGGGAAATTTCTTAAGTTGTTCACCCTCGGATGCTCTCAATGTCATGGGAAGTTTATTGGGGTCTCCACCTATCATTATAAATGAATTTTTTTAACTCTTGAGCATGTTATGCAAAGGTTAGATGCTACTGAAAATAAAATTCTTACCAAAAAGCATGTTGAAAATTTACATAAAAGGGTGCAAGATATTCTAAACCGTATTCTTTCAAAGATGGGGGAGTCTATTAAAATACTGAAAGAGAAACAACCCATAAATAATGAAAGGGTAGTAGAGAGTCTTGCTTGAATTGATAAATTAGAGGAAATTTTCAGTAACTTGAGCACGCCTTTTTCTTCCATTGAAACTATTGATAAAAATCCTCTTGGCAAGAAAACTACCAAAACTCCCAAAAACAAGGGTACCTCTTCTAGCAACAACGTAGATCTTAAGATGATTAGGGCTCACTTAAACTTGAATGAACATGCTCATATGAATGAATTCTTTAAAAAATTTCCTAGGAGTGCAATTTTTTAGAATATGAATGCTAGATATTTAAGGAAATATGGATGTATAAATGAGGAGTCAGAAACTAAAGATAACAATACTTAAAATCTATGCCTTATGCCAAGCTAGGGGCATAAAACGGTAGCTCTTGTTGGGAGGCAACCCAATGAATAAAGTTTATTTTCACTTTTGATTTCCACCCTTGAGTGTTTGAACAATTATGATACTATTATGATTGTGTTCTTTTAATGTTTTAATTAGTGTTTGTGGCAAGGAAAGCCTTTAGGATCATGTTGGGTGATAGTTACTTTGATCTTGTTGAAAAACACAAACTTTTGCGTCCAGTAGGAAAACTTCTAAAAATCACAAAAGGGATAAAAGTGTTTGAATTTTTTACACAATATTTACATAAAAATTCGATACCTTTTTCCAAATTTTGCAGAATTTTTGGAGTTACAAAAGTATGAGTAAAATTTGAATCTTTATAGACTGTTTTGTTTTTGACAGATTCTGTTTTCTGCATTGTGTGCTTATTCTGATGATTCTATGGTTTGTATCGGGGGGTATAAGCCATGGTAAAGTTAGAATATAGTCGGTATGATGCAAAAACAAAATTGGAATAGGTTTTCAATAGTACCTAAAGTAAAGTTTGGTTTTCTTATACTAACGGATCTCACGAAAGTTTTGTTCAGTTTCGTGTGATTAATGTTTTCAAGTTTTGGGTGAGATCACGATGCATGAAGGAATAAGGAGTGCTAAAAGCCTAAGCTTGGTGATGACCCAAGGAATCCCAAGGTAATATCCAAAGAGTACCAAGCAACTAAGCTTGGGGATGCCCCACAAGGCATCCCCTCTTTCCTCTAACAACCATCGGTAATTTTACTTGCAGCTATATTTATATTCATCACATATCATGAGTTTTCATTCCAGCGCCATCTATTATATGATTCTTTGATTTCTTTGTTGGTTAGTTTTTCATGATAAACCTTGCTGGACACACCTATTTGAGAGAGACAAATTACGCTATGATCTGTTAGAATCGGTCTTTATGCTTCACTTAAATTATATTGAGCCATGGAATTGCTCTAGCATATATATTTTTGAGCATGGTGGTGCTGTTATTTTGCAGAAATTTTCTCTCATGCTTCACTTAGATTTTTTGAGAGTTAGTAGAAATTTTGAAGAAATCCTCTCTTGCTTCATTTATCTTATTTTGAGAGTTGAAAGTTTTAAAGAAACCTGTGCTCTCGTACTTCACTTATATTTGTTTGAGAGATTATTATTTGCATTGGAAATTTGCTTAAAACAAATTAACCCCAAAGTGATAGATATCCACGGGAAATATAATAATAACTTTCATGAAGATCATTGGATGTTAAACTTGATTCTTTTCAATAGTTTTCTAATATGAAGATAGTGATATGTGAGTTATGTTGATGAGTAATTATGCTTTACTAAGAATATTGGTTTTAAGGTTTGTGATTCCCTATGCATGCACATGAAGTCAATTATTATGCTATGAAATTACATCCTACTTGTTCTGCATTATTTGGTGTTAGTTATGTTTAATTTTCGCTTATGATGGTTTTTGTTCCTTGGTTGGATGCTTCTCAATCTATTTGCTAGCCTTCACTTGTACTAAGAGGGAATACTGCTTGTGCATCCAAATCCTAAAACCTAAAGTTGTGCAAAATGGTTCCACCATACCTACCTATATGTGGTATTTCATCACCATTCCAAATAAATTTACAAGCGCCAACTGTGATGTTCAAAATAAATTTCTGTTTTGCCTGCATGTACCGCTCATGAAGTGGCGAGGGGTGGCCAGTATATTCCATGTTAAATAGGGTATTCTCAATATGAGTGTTTATTCACTTTTCATTGTACGAGACTATGGTAGTAATAGGGATGCCCCGTCCAGAAATGCAAAAGAAATTTATTTTATGTTGTCAAATAACGAATTCCTTGGAAAGTGTTGATATGGACGGTACCCGTGGATGCGGCTAGCTGTGGAGTGTGAATAAATGGTGGAAAAAGGAATAAACTTTATTTCAATTTGGGAACCGCCTATGGAGGATAGTGGAAACTCTTTGTCCTTTTCGTCGATAGGAAAAGCATACCTGAACAAAAATTTCACTTTGAGCTCTCGCACCTCTACAAATCTCTGCTTCTCTCTGTGAAGGGCCTATCTATTTGCTTTATGCAATTTTTATTTTTGAATTTGAGTCTCCATCTTCTGTTATAAAGCAGCAACTAAGGAACACTATTATCATAATTGAGCACTGGATATAGCTAATATTTGGGTGTGTTGCGTGAATGGATTAATGATGGAGCATGATGGGCTAGGGATAGTGTTCTTTAGTGTGGATATTTTGAAAGACTTGGTTGCTTGTTGATATGCTTGAGTACTGAAGTTTTCATGTCAAATTATAGACTATTGCTTTGAATCATCTTCAAGTTCATATATCCATGCTAAAAGAAATGAATATGGTAAACATTTTAGGCAACATTCCAAAACAAAAATTCTGTTCTTATTATTTACCAACTCGAGGACGAGCAGGAATTAAGCTTGGGGATGCTGAAACATCTCCAACGTATCTATAATTTTTTATTGTTCCATGATGTTATATTATCATTCTTGGGTGTTCTATAATCATTTTATAGCAATTTTATATCATTTTTTGGGATCAACTCATTGACATAGTGCCCAGTGCCAGTTGCTGCTTTTTGCTTGTTTTTTCCTTCATAGAAAAAAATACCAGATGAAGTCCAAATTCCATGAAACTTTACAGAGATTTCTTTGGTCCGGAAGGAAACTTGAGGACCAAGGATGCTCACTAGAGGAGGCCCGGGCGGACCACTAGGCACCAGGGCGCGCCTTGGGCCCCTCGCGCGCCCTAATGGGTAGTGGGGGCCTCGGGCACCTCCTCCACCGTGTGTCAACTCTATAAATACCCCAATATTCAAAAACCCTAGAGGAGGGGAAGAAAAAGTGTTTCAGTCACCAAAAGTTCCAGAAGCGATGAAATCCAATCTAGAGCCTGTTCTGGAGAGGAACACGATCACGGAGGGGTTCATCATCCTCATTGGTCCTCATCCGATGATGCGTGAGTAGTTCATATTAGACCTATGGGTTCGTAGGTAGTAGCTAGTGTTGGGTTCTACCGTTGGTGCATCGCATGTGACTTAAAATTTTCCTACTCGCAGAACATCCAAGAATATGCTAAGGAGATGGATCACAGATTGTTACCACTAGACGCGCTGTGTCGTGCAACGAATGTAGAGTTGGAGCACCACGTTACGTGGTCTGTCTCCTCCTCGTCTGATCTCCCTCGAACAACCAATCGGTGGATCGTGTCCCTCGAACTGTCGTTCGCCGGATCCCACATACAGGTTCGCCGGAGCGGTGTAGGTGCACCACCTCTAACGGTATCCGCGTGTGCAGGAGGAACATAGTGCCACACACTGCTAGGTATGGATCAGACAGTTGGTGGCGGCGAGTGAGGTGGCTAGGTGCATCACATGCCATCTTTAGGTTCATGTGTACTGCTACCTCTTGAGCTTGCATTGGTTTTTCCCTTGAAGAGGAAATGGTGATGCAACACAGTAGCAGTAAGTATTTCCCTCAGTTCGATAACCAAGGTATCAATCCAGTAGGAGGATCAAGACAAGTCACCAATGTACGCGCGCAAAAACAAACAAACTTGCACCCAAAGCTAAAAAGGGGTTGTCAATCCTTTCACGATTATTTGCAAGGTGAGATCTGAAGTTGGAAAGTGCAACAAAGTAAAAGTGTAGAGCTGAAAATATGATGTGAAGTAGACCCGGGGGCCATAGTGTTCACTAGAGGCTTCTCTCATGATAGCAAGTATTACGGCGGGTGAACGAATTACTATCGAGCAATTGATAGAATTGCGCAAAGTCATGATGATATCTAAGGCAATGATCATACATATAGGCATCACGTCCGAGACAAGTAGACCGATACTTTCTGCATCAACTACTATTACTCCACACATCGACCGCTATCCAGCATGCATCTAGTGTATTAAGGTGATAACAAACGGAGTAACGCCTTAAGCAAGATGACATGATGTAGAGGGATAAATTCATGCAATAGATATAAACCCCATATTTTTACCCTTGATGGCAACAACATGATGCGTGCCTCGCTACTCCTTCTCTCACCGGGTGAGCACACCAGACAGTATGAACCCAAAACCAAGCACTTCTCCCATTGCAAGAATTATAGATCAAGTTGGCCAAACGAAACCCACAACTCGAAGAGAATTACAAGGATACGAAGTCATGCATATAAGAGATTAGAGGAGACTCAAATAATATTCATAGATAATATGATCATAAATCGACAATTCATCGGATCTCGACAAACACACCGCAAAAGAATGTTACATAGGATAGATCTACATGAAGATCATGGAGAACTTTGTATTGAAGATCCACGAGACAGAAGAAGCCATCTAGCTACTAGCTACGGACCCGAAGGTCCGTGGTGAACTACTCACGCATCATCGGAGAGGTAATGGTGTTGATGAAGAAGCCCTCCATGTCTGAATCCCCCCTTCGGTAGGTCACCAAAACGTGCCCCAGATGGGATCTTGCGGAGAAAGAAGCTTCGGGCGGCGGAAAAGTATTTTCGTGGCTCTCTCTCGCAGTTTTAGATTTTTAGAGAATTTATAGGCGGAAGAAGTAGGGCAAAGGAGCCACCGGGGGGGGGGGGCACAAGCCTGCTAGGCGTGCCCCCGCCCCCAGGCCGTGGCTAGGGGGCTTGTGACCTCCCCTGGGGTCCTTTGGCTTGGTTCTCAAGTCCCCTGCGTATCTTCTATGACGGAAAAAATCATTCCCGAGGTTTTATTCCGTTTGCACTCCGTTTAATATTCTCCTCTGAAAAAGGTCAAAAACACAGTAAAACAGAAACTGGCACTTGGCACTGAGTTAATAGGATAGTTCCAAAAAAGATATAAAATAGCATATTCATGCATACAAAACATCCAAAGTTGACAAGATAATAGCATGGAACCATCAAAAATTATAGATACGTTGGAGACGTATCAAGCATTCCAAGCTGAACTCCTCGTCCTCGAGTAGGGAAGTGATAAAGACTGAATTTTTGATGTGGAATGCTACCTAACATATTCATCCTTTGTAACTTCTTTCTTGTGACATGAATGTTCAGATTCGTAAGATTCAAAACAATAGTTTACTATTGACATGAAAACAATAATACTTCAAGCAAACTAGCAAGGCAATCATGAACTTTTGAAATAACAAGGCCAAAGAAAGTTTTCCTACAAAATCATATAGTCTGGTTATGCTCCATCATCCCCACACAACGAATTTAAATCATGCACAACCCCGGTATTGGCCAAGTAAGTGTTTTCGCACTCTTACTTTCTCAAAGTTTTTCAACTCTCACACAATACATGAGCGTGAGCCATGGATATAGCACTATAGGTGGAATAGAGTGTGGTGGAGGTTGTGAGGCAAAAGGAGGAGATGGTCACATCGACTCGGCGTATCAACAGGCTATGGAGATGCCCATAAATAGATATCAATGTGAATGAGTAGGGATTACCATGAAACGGATGCACCCAGAGCTATAAGTGTGTGAAAGCTCAAAAGGAGAACTAGTGGGTGTGCACCCAACTTGCTTGCTCATGAAGACCTAGGGCAATTTTGAGGAAGCCCGTCAATGGAATATACAAGCCAAGTTATATAATGAAAATTCCCACTAGTAAATGGAAGTGTCAAAACAAGAGACTCTCAATCATGAAGAACATGGTGCTATTGTTAAGGACAAGTGTGGAAAAAGATAGTAGCATTGTCCCTTCTCTCTTTTTCTCTCATTTTTTTGTTAGGGCTCTTTGGCCTCTTTTCATATATTATTTTGGTGGGCATCTTTGGCCTCTTTTTTTTCCTCACATGGTACAAGGCTCTAATAATGATGATCATCACACTTTTATTTACTCACAACTTAATACTTAGAGCAATGATGACTCTATAGGAAATGCCTCCGGCAGTGTACCGGGATGTGCAATGATCTAGCTTAGTGTATGACGTTGAAACATCTCGCTAGCTATCTTACAATCATGCAATGGCAATATGAAAGTGACGACACAAGTCATGAGACGGAACGGTGGGAGTTGCATGGCAATATATCTCGGAATGGCTTATGAAAATGCCATAATAGGTAGGTATGGTGGCTGTTTTGAGAAAGGTATATGGTGGGTTTGTGTACCGGCGAAAGTTTCGCGGCACTAGAGAGGCTAGCAATGGTGGAAGGTGAAAGTGTATTTATACCATGGACTCACATTAGTCATGAAGAACTCATATACTTATTGCGAAAGTTTTATTAGTAATCGAAACAAAGTGCTAAACGCATACTCCTTGGGGAAGGGTTGGTAGGTGTTGACCATCACGCGATCTCGACCGCCACAAAAAGGATGACAATCAATAAATCAATTATGCTCCGACTTCCTAACATAGCGGTTCACCATACGTGCATGTTACGGGAATCACTAACTTTAACACAGGTATTTCTAGATTCACAACACCCTACTAACATAACTCTAATATTACCAAATGCATATCTCAAAACTTAATTGTTAGTAATCAAACTTCTCTTACTAATCAATGCACTTGAATATGCAAGTTTTTATTATATCCTCTTTGGACGCCTACCATCTTTAGGACTACTTTCATAGCACAAGCCAATTACCAAGTTAGTGAGAGTGAGCACTCTCAAAAAGATATAAGTGAAGATCTAGAGTTTTTATTCTAGATATAAGCACTAGAGCAAAGTTATCGAGCTCAAAAGATATAAGTGAAGCACATGTGAGCTAAATTACCTAACTCAAAAGATATAAGTGAAGCTCATTGAGTATTCTAGCAAATCCACAATGAGTGCATGTCCCTCTCAAAAAGGTGTGCAGCAAGGATGATTGTGACACAACAAAAAGAAAAGACTCCTATAATACACGACGCTCCAAGCAAAACGCATATCATGTGGTGAATAAAATTATAGCTCCAAGTAACGTTATCGATGGATTGAAGACGAAAGAGGGGATGCCTTCCCGGGGCATCCCCAAGCTTAGGATTTTTGGTGTCCTTGAATTTGGCTTGGGATGCCTTGGGCATCCCCAAGCTTGAGCTCTTTCCACTCTTTATCCCATTGTCCATGAGAACATGACCCAAAACTTGAAAACTTCACAACACAAAACTTAAACAAACTCGTGATATCATTAGCATAAGAAAACAAACTATCAACTCTTTAGGTACTGTAGTAAACTTGATTTCTATTTTGATTTTTGTTAGATTACTGTACTCTCACTTTTCCATGGCTAGTACCCCCCGATACTATCCATAGTTTCATCAAAATAAGCAATCAACACAACAAAAACAGAATATGTCAAAAACAGACCAGTTTGTAGCAATTTGTATACTTCGTATACTTCTGGTGTCTCAAAAATTCTGAACAATTATGAAAACTAGGTAAATTGACATATCAACCAGCAAAAAAATGAATCAACTAAAAAGCTCTTTCTGGGTAGGAATTAACAATAATTTCGTGAGCACAAAGTTTCTGTCTTTTTCAGCATGATCAAACAACCATCACCAAAACTAATCATAAAGGTTTTACTTGGCACAAACACAAAAAGAAACACAAAAAACAGAATCATAACAGAATTATGATGGTGTTGACACAACAAAACATAAAGAAAAAAGCAAAAATAAATTCATTGGGTTGCCTCCCAACAAGCGCTATCATTTGACACCCTTAGCTAGGCACTGATAATGCAATGATGCTCACACAAAAGAGAAGAATTGAAGCACAACGAGAGCATCATAAAGCATGTGACGAACATATCTAAGTCTAACATAGTTCCTATTCATAGGAATTTGATAGGAAAAAAATTATTAAGACAAGCAATAACCACCATATGCAAGGAAGAAGAAAGAGACAATATCAATCTCAACATAACGAGAGGTAAATTAGTAACATGAAACTTTCTACCACAATATTTTCCTCTCTCATAACAATTACATGTGGGATCATATTCAAATTCAACAATATAGCTATCACATAGGATATTCTTTTCATGATCCACATGCATGCAAAGTTGACGCTCTTCAAAAATAGTGGGATTATCATCAACTAAAGTCATGACTTCTCCAAACCCACTTTCAATATTATTGCAAATATCATATTCTTCATGAGGCTTAATTTTTTTTCAAGATCATAAGAAAAATTATCACCCCAATCACGATCATTGCAACAAGTAGTGGCCATAGCAAAACTAGCATCCCCAAGCTTAGGGTTTTGCTATTTTTAGGATGATTGCCATTAATAGAATTCATAGTGAAACCATTGCAATCATGCTTTTCATTCAAGGAGCCCTCGTGAAACACTTCATAAATTCTTCATCACAATTTTCAGATTCACGCATCTCAAGCAAAACTTCATAAAGATAATCTAGTGCACACAACTCACTAGCAATTTGATCAACATAAGTGGATCTCTTAAAGAGATTAGCAAGTGGATGAGGATCCATATTAATAGATTTTCAGCAAGCAAAGATGCAAGCATATTGAAGGCACATAGCACACAAGCAAAGGAAAGGCAAACAAAAAAAGCAAATAATGTAAATGCAAGAGATGAGTTTGCGATAGTTACTTGGATATGGTTCACTTTGAATACTCCCCGGCAACGATGCCAGAAATTGGCACGTTGACGGGAGACTATTCTTGACTTGATACTCCTCGGCAACGGCGCGAGAAATTCTTCTTGCTACCTCCTGAGCTTGCGTTGGTTTTTCCCTTGAAGAGGAAAGGGTGATGCAGCACAGTAGCAACAAGTATTTCCCTCAGTTTCAGAACCAAGGTATCAATCCAGTAGGAGTATCAAGACAAGTCACCAATGTACCTGCGCAAAAACAAACAAACTTGCACCCAACGCTATTAAGGGGTTGTCAATCCATTCACGATTATTTAGAAGGGGAGATCTGAAGGTGGAAAGTGCAACAAAGTAAAAGTGTAGAGCTGAAAATATGATGTGAAGTAGACCCGGGGGCCATAGTGTTCACTAGAGGCTTCTCTCATGATAGCAAGTATTACGGTGGGTGAACGAATTATTGTCGAGCAGTTGATAGAATTGCGTAAAGTCATGATGATATCTAAGGCAATGATCATACATATAGGCATCACGTCCGAGACAAGTAGACCGATACTTTCTGCATCTACTACTATTACTCCAAACATCGAACTCTATCCAACATTTATCTAGTGTATTAAGTTCATAACAAACAGAGTAACGCCTTAAGCAAGATGACATGATGTAGAGGGGTAAATTCATGCAATAGATATAAACCCCATGTTTTTACCCTTGATGGCAATAACACGATGCATGCCTCGCTACCCCTTCTGTCACTGGGTGAGGACACCGCACGGTATGAACCCAAAACCAAGCACTTCTCCCATTGCAGGAATTATAGATCAAGTTGACCAAACGAAACCCACAACTCGAAGAGAATTACAAGGATACGAAATCATGCATATAAGAGATCAGAGGAGACTCAAATAATATTCATAGATAATCTGATCATAAATCAACAATTCATGGGATCTCGACAAACACACCGCAAAAGAAGGTTACATACGATAGATCTCCATAAAGATCATGGAGAACTTTGTATTGAAGATCCAAGAGAGAGAAGAAGCCATCTACCTACTAGCTATGGACCCGAAGGTCTATGGTGAACTACTCATGCATCATCGCAGAGGCAATGGTGTTGATGAAGAAGCCCTCCGTGTCCGAATCCCCCTCCGGCAGGGCACCAGAACGTGCCCGAGATGGGATCTTGCGGAGACAGAAGCTTGCGGCGGCGGAAAAGTATTTTCGTGGCTCTCTCTGGCAGTTTCGGATTTTTAGAGAATTTATAGGCGGAAGAAGTAGGGCAAAGGAGCCACGTGGGGCCCACAAGCTTGCTAGGAGTGCCCCCAAGGCCGCGGCTAGGGGGCTTGTGACCTCCCCTGGGTCCTTTGCCTTGGTTCTCAAGTCCCCTGCGTATCTTCTGTTATGGAAAAAATCATTCCGCAGGTTTTATTCCGTTTTGACTCCGTTTAATATTCTCCTCTGAAAAAGGTCAAAAACACGGAAAAAACAGAAACTGGCACTTGCACTGAGTTAATAGGTTAGTCACGAAAAAGATATAAACTAGCATATTCATGCATACAAAACATCCAAAGTTGACAAGATAATAGCATGTAACCATCAAAAATTATAGATACGTTGGAGACGTATCATTTACAAGCACAACCCAAATGACGACGCCGAAACGATCAACTCAATAAGAGTGCCACACCTCCACTGTATATAGGCGTCCGACGCAGGCTCAACTCTTTGGCATCGCACGGACCCTAAGGCCCATGTGGTCCTTCCCTTAAGCGCACGACCCTTTGGGTTCTCGTTCACTTGGTCACGAGTCAGACCACGTCCGACTCGGCTAGTCAGTAGCGGCCTATAGCAAGGTGTCGTGGTTTTGTCATGGCCGATGTCCTCGTGAAAGGACTTAGTGGTGAGGCCATCACAACTATATGGAGACTCAAAGGGGTTGATCGGGAACGAGAGATGAGTTTACCCAGGTTCGGCCCCGCCTATGGACGTAAAAGTCTACGTCCTGCTTTGTGTGTATTGATGATGAAATCAATTACAAGGGTGTGATTTCGTGTGACCTAGCTCTTGATTGATCGTAACTTAAGTCTACCAGACCTAGATACTCTCTTTTAAATACATGTCGAGACCCTTAGGTTTACAAGAGTCCGGGTAAGATTATGACCCATGACGTGGTATGTCTCTAACTCCCCTTGACCCTTGAGCAAGGAAACTCCTGGCGTCCTTCTCCTTTGTGGACCATGACCCGCCATCTTTGTGTCTTGGGCCACTGTCAGCTCTTGTTGGTAAACCGCCTTGCGTCTCCCGCTTTATAGGTCAAGGCCCATCTCGAATATGAATGTTGAGCCGCCACCATCCTGACCGGGCCTCATAGGGCGGGTCATACGACGGGATAATATCCCAAACATTAGGCCCTAGATTGACTTGAATTTATTAATGTCAATAGACTTTTGTTTAACCTTAGCGACTCATATACAACCCGGGTCTTACCTCTCAAGGCTGAAATGTCGGCTTGAAATATCCCCACATGCTTTGTCCCTGGCTCGTCCGTGACGTCACCCGCCCCAGGATTTTGGGGATCTTAGTGATGTCATTCCAACGGATCTCTTTTCTTATCTTCAAAGCTCGAAAATCAAGGTGCCATCAGTTCTGAAATTACTGCGCCTCCTGGATTCTCGCACCTACCATTTTCACTCCTGCTCAGGCCTTTAAATACCCACGAGGGCATCCTTTAGTTTTATCCTACTTCCATCTTATTCTTCCTGCTCGAGCCTACACCTCCATCGCGACGCCGCTGGATAAGCTCCCGGTATCCATTGATCTGGTCGAGGAGTCTTCCGCCATTCTTCTTCTCCTTTGAGTTGCGGGCCTTCTCTGCTATCACCAGCACTGCCAGATAAGTTCTTTGTTTCCCTAGATCCATATTTGAATCCACCATGGGTAAATTGGGTTCGTCCGAGTTCATACATGTTCATCACCATCACATATTTAATTAGCTCCTTGACGAAAACTTTCCCAACTACTTATGTCACGGTAGATGTAGGAATCCTCTTTTTGTAGTTTGTCCAAAATGCGTTGCAGAAACTGGACACAAATAATGAACTGTTGTCGCTCTGCACTACACTGCCATCCAAGCACCACTAAATTTTTCCGTTTTATGGAACCATCGGTAGATACATATTTTTATATACTTGGATAGAAATATGTTTCTCCTATACTTAGTAGAACTCACACTCACCATCCTTCTTTAAGCCGCCCTTATTTTCACACTGGCTTGCTTGATAGGATTGTAACTCGCCATCTTGAGAAAACCACTTCTATGTTAGGGCGACTTGAACATTGTAAGCTACCTTGTTCCTCAAGTCGCTTTACTATTTCAAGACAACTCATGCTCATCTAGAAAACCGTCGACATGTTCCTACAACTCTTTTCCTTCCTGAAGCTGCCAGTATGTCAAAGCCCTCCAAATGTGACCGGCTGCCGTCATAAATTTCCGACATCTGCCTTCACCAATGTGTAATTGTAGGGGTGTTTCCTCCTAAGGAAGTAATTGGATGGCGAGCCGCCGTTGGAGAAATACAACCACGACCCGCCAAAGGAGAAGTGGTGGTCTTCACCGATCATCTTGAACGAGGGTTCTCTCCCCCTGGATCAAAATTCTTTTGAGACGCCCTGCACTTCTACAAACTTCACCCTGAAGACCTGGGCCCCAACTTCGAAGAGAATTACAAGGATACGAAATCATGCATATAAGAGATCAGAGGAGACTCAAATAATAATCATAGATAATCTGATCATAAATCCACAATTCATCGGATCTCAACAAACACACCACAAAAGAAAGTTACATCGGATAGATCTCCATGAAGATGATGGATAACTTTCTATTGAAGATCCAAGAGAGAGAAGAAGCCATCTAGCTACTAGCTATGCACCCGAAGGTCTGTGTTGAACTACTCATGCATCATCGGAGAGGCAATGGTGTTGATGAATAAGCCCTCCGTGTCCGAATCCCCCTCCGGCAGGGCACCAGAACGGTCCCCAAATGGGATACTGCGGAGACAGAAGCTTGCGGCGGCGGAAAAGTATTTTCGTGGCTCCCTTCTTTGGTTTCGGGAATTTAGAGAATTTATAGGCGAAAGAGGTAGGGCAAAGGAGCCACGTGGGGCCCACAAGCCTGCCAGGCGCGCCCCTAGGCCGCGGCTAGGGGGCTTGGTTCTCAAGTACCCTGTGTATCTTCTATGATGGAAAAAATCACACCGCAGGTTTTATTCCGTTTGGACTCCGTTTAATATTCTTCTTTGAAAAAGGTCAAAAACACGGAAAAAACAGAAACTTGCACGTGGCACTGAGTTAATAGATTAGTCCCAAAAAGATATAAAATAGCATATTCATGCATACAAAACATCCAAAGTTGACAAGATAATAGCATGGAACCATGAAAAATTATAGATACGTTGGAGACGTATCATTATCTTGCCTAGTCACCCCAAAGGCTGGGGAAAAACTTCATTTTATTGTCATTATACTACACCCACCAATGAAAATCCCCGGCCAGGGTTCAGAGAGGGATGCCTTCTGATGTATTTTAAGCTTCCATGCTCACCGACTACATAAGAAGAGGCCACTCTTTCTTTTGTGTGGGCAAAACTTAAGGCTTTAAACACCAATTGTTTAACCGTTATTGACTTGATCCGATGCTGGGTGGAGTGGCAGATTTTTCCCTTAAGCCACCGGGATGGATTGATGTGCAAGTATGATGGACATTTAAACCATTCACAATGGTTCACCAATGTTATGCTTGACTCTGAGGAAATCACTAGCACTGTGAATAAGCTGTGTGGCGAGTCCAAAGAAAACTGTGCCAAAACTGGACTGAAGCCATTCTGTATACAGAGCCCAGCTCCTGAGATAGACATCTTTAGTCATTACTCGCCTTGCTTATTCTTTCCTTTATACCTTTGAGAACTTGCTTTTTTATCAATATTTGTATAGAAAAACTCGGCCTTCTGGAAGCGGAGACTAGTGAAACCGACTGTCAAAAAGGTCAAAGCCGCCCGAAGAAGAAAAGGAAAAACAAAGTAGTTGTTGTCGAGTTATCCGTTATGGACGAGTCTCAAGCTGCCGAAGACCAATCTGAGGTAAGTCTATCATCTATCCCTTTATTTGGATGTGTGCTGTATTAAACGTTTTGTTCAATTACACGAGGATGGCGCTGAAAGTGACACTGAGGATGTCGAGGTAATTTCAATCTCTTCTGACTTGGATATTTCTTTCGCAAGGCCTCCAAGGTGGGCTTGTACGAAAGTTCCTATGACTCATCCATATGCTTATTTGGATCCTAACTTCCTTTTGAAGAAGGCTATTTATACTCCAAAGCGCTACACCAGTAGTTCCTCAGGCGATCTGATGGTGGGTTTACCCGAGAAAACACCCAGTCGTAATCGCCGAAATGAGGTGCCTTTCACCCTAACTCTCCTTTCTGATCCACAAATGCTATTTGTTGATTGCTCAAGTTTTTCGGGTTTCACTTTAATAGGCATCACCACCTTCATCGGGCGACTCAACATCTTCAAAATTGCCACCTCTTGTTCGTCTCCCAGGGTAAACCCTTATTTGTATATCGAACACTTGTCTCGGTACTTATACTTCATTATGTATGTCTCAACCTTTCGTCCTTCACGGTTCAGGCCAAGAAAAGGAAAACCGGTGGGCCACTGCAGAATCGTGACGCGCTTGGAGAGGACGAAGTGGATGTTACTCTCCCTGAAGCTCCAATTGAACCAGCTGGTACTCATACCGAGCATGCTGAAACTTATACGAATGTTACCGATGATCTTCCTGATGTCCAAGCTAACCTGGCAGAAGATGACAATACAACCATGGAGGCGAGTCAGAAAAATGATCTTAATCCGCCAAGTCCTCCAAAGATAACCAAAGATGGTGTACCCTATGAAGAGACTGTTATAGTTACTGGGACGGGTCACACCGCGCCCGTCCACACTGTGCTAGCTAAGCATATTGTCAAAGGTGCAACAACCGAGGTGGAGAAGGGGAAAGCTAAACATGAGCTTCCCAATATTGAAAAACTTAACTTTGAAGAACTACACACGGGATATCTGAGCCGCCTTTCCATGAGCCGGGATATTTAAGACAGTCTAGTAACTATGGTGAAGACAAGATATGAGGTATGCTACTTTTCAATAACTCATTCCATATCTCCTTGTATAGCCCCCAAGGGTCGGGTCATCTTCTTGAAGATGAGCTGGGTCTTGTAAGTATTAATTGAAAACTTCAACTTGTAGCCCCCAAGGACCAGGTCATCTTTTTAAAGATGAGTCGTGTCTTATAAATATTAATTGAAAACTTCAACCTGTAGCCCGCAAAGGCCGGGTAATCTTTTTTAAAGATAAGCCATGTCTTATAAATATTAATTGAAAACTTCAACATGTAGCCCCAAGGGCTAGGTCATCTTCTTGAAGATGAGCTGGGTATTATAAAGATTAATTGAAAACTTCAACCTATAGCCCCCAAGGGCCGGGTCATCTTCTTGAAGATGAGCCCGATCTTGTAAGTATTAATTGAAAACTTCAACTTGTAGCCCCCAAGGGCCAGGTCATCTTTTTAAAGATGAGTCGGGTCTTGTAAGTATTGATTGAGAACTTCAACCTTCATTAGCCCCCAAGTGTCAAGTATATTGCCTGCAATCTGCTTGAGACTTGATACCAATCTTATATATAAGGAGAAAATTATTTTATAGCCCATATTGGCAGCTCAACTTTGGACTAATTACCCTTCTCGTTTTGATTGTATAGGAATCTGTAGGTCAAGCTGACGCATACTTGAATAGTATGGAGAAAAACCTGGCACAACTACAAAGCGCCACAGCTGAAGCTGAGGAAAAACTTCGGATTTCCTTGGCAGAAGTTGAAAAAATCAAGTCTGAGCAGACATTATATAAAGAGACGACCGAAGCTGACAAAGCCTCCCTATTAAAACATGCTGAAGTTGCCGAGAGTCAGCTGAAACTGGTTACTGAAGAGTTAACTGGCCTGAAACGACACATCTCTAGGATGACCAGTGATGTGTTTGGTGAGAACTTTATATGTACGATTGTCAATTGCAACCATTGTAAAGAAACAAAAAAAGCTAGGCGACTGACACTCCATATTTGTTGTTGCAGGCCCTCGACCATCCAATCTTCAAGATGACTAAGTGTTAAAATTGAAAGCTTTATATACCCTGACGGAGCAACTGTATGTTGGCGGCTTATTCACCATCAAAGCTGTATAGAGTGATAGAGAGCCGGTGAAGTTTATTAGTGACATGCGGAAGCGCCTCTCGACCATGCTTAAGCACATCGAAAAATTCAAGAAGTCAGCTGCACGAAAAGGGCTAATTACTGCTCTGAGATGGTCTTTGTCTTATGCACCGGAACTTAAGCCGGAGGAGATAGCGGGCGGGTTTCCTAAATATAAGGACGATGGCTCAAAATTTACTCAGGAAGACTACACCCAGTGCATGAGGGCGGTTCGTCCAGCGGCAAGTCAGCTTGCTGAGGACCTTGACCTGACTAAATATCATGCGGCTTATGATGAAAACGACAAGCGTATGCCAGCTCCCACATTTGCACCAGTGGAGCTTACTCCTTAGCGTCGTAAGCGTCTTTTTGCCTCTGATGCTGATCCATGGACCGTCTTGCCAAAAGAAGTTGAATTCTATGCTTTAATAAATTGCAACTGGGATATGGGAAACTTCCAGATCCAAGACCCCGAAGGCTCGGCACGGGGTAATCCAGAGGCGGCTTAAACAAGACTTCTCGCGAAGAGTAACCCGGAGGATATTAACCCAAAGAAAACTAGCCATCGGGCTAATGTAGGAGAGAAAACTTTAGCCTTCTTGAGCCATGTAATATTTTTTAGGTGTAGAAAACTTCTATGGTTGCAAAAAAAACCTTTATGGATGCTGAAACTTTTGGCATTACCTTTTTAATATAAGCCGCATTTGTGAAGTTTCAATGCTTTGCAAATTTGATATTCCATTTATGAGAAAAAGGACTTCGTAGTCATCATGTTTTGCTTGAACCAGTAAGAATATTGAACCCTTGCGTGAAAAAAATTACACCATATAGGGTATTGAATTGTTATAAATAGGCCGGCTCAGTGAGTCACGACGGGTAGACGGGCTTGCAAGGCTCTAGTCGTACCCTAAGAGGTTTTTGCAAAAACAATTATGATTTAGACTGGCGGATCAGGCTCAAGTCAAGGTTTAGTGAAGGAGGTTTGATGAACCCATGGTTTGTCTATTTTCCATATGCCGGCTCTCCACGACACCTCAATGTTTTAACTTTGGTAAGTTCAGGGTCCATGATGGATTGACTCGGCAAGAGTACACGGCGCCAATAAGGGGAGTCGCTTCGAACATACAGTCTAGTATAACCATTGTAATGCGTCAATTTTTCACAAATAAAGAGGGTATTAAGGCTGAACTCAATGAGTTGGAAGCACCTAAGTGACCTATGATCAAGGAAAATCCGAGCCTAGGATTGCAGAAGACGATGCAATTACTGCTAAACAACATGGGGACTTATAGCCCCTAAGTAAGCTGGCTGTATTCTTCAAGATCATAAATTGGTGCCTATGTTTGAACCGTGCATCATGGCGACTAGTCCTCTTTGGCTTATCAGTATCCATGTTTGAACAATCGCAACAAGGAGGGTCATCCTCTTTGATACTAATAGCGTCCATGTTTGAATTACCTTCTTGGCGGCGGTTCATCCTCTTGGGCGGCTTATATAAACAATAAAGACTCATGCTCAATATATAGGCTGAAACAGCAGAGACCCCGAATTTCATGGGCGATGGCTTTATTGTTTTGATAAATATAGTATAAACTATGTACATGAATAAGGAGCCAATGGCTCTAAGTGTAGTAAGGCCGGAGGGGGGCAATGTTCCACACGCGAGTCGTCTCTTCCACCAAGGTTTGCTTATCTGGATGAAGGTCGATCACATAGTAGGAGCCATGATGAAGACTTTTGCTGATGACGAAAGGTCCTTCCCATGGACGTGATAGCTTGTGCATGCATGTGTGATCTTGAATCAGTCAAGCACTAAATCACCCTCCTGGAAAGTCTTTCTCTTGACCCGTCGATTGTGAAAGTGATGTAGGTCTTGTTGATAGATAGTTGATTGTGCTGCAGCTAAATCACGCTCTTCCTCTAAAGCATCCAAGGAATCCTAACGCGCCTATTCATTATCTGCTTCCACGTAAGCGGCGACTCTGGGAGGATCATGCCTTATATCTCTTGGAAGAACCGCCTCAGCCCCATAGGCGAGAAAAAGGGAGTATAACCGGTGGATCTGCTAGGTGTAGTCCTAACACTCACTACTGGAATTCCTATATTTGCCGTCAGCCAGCAGACGGCGAAGAACCTCTTTACCGTGTGTTGGCAAAAAACAGACGGTAAAGAGGAGGCTGATGGCAAAATAAATATTTGCCATCAGCCACCTCTTTGCCGTCTGCTGACAGACGGCAAAGGTAGGGATGGCCGACGGCAAAGTTGTCCCACCCCACCCCTCCTCTCTCCACATCCCACCCCGGCCCCACCCACCCCTTTGCCGTCCGCCTGAGTAGCTTTGCCGTCCGTGGCAGACGGCAAAGGGGATCAGTGGCAGACGACAAAGGAGATGGACCCCGAAAAGTTAACGGCGCCGCGCGCCTACCTCTCTCCTCTCTCCCACGCACACTCTCTCCCACGCGCTCTCTCTCTCCCACGCACGCCCTGCGCCCCCCCCCTGCGGGCCTCCTCCTCCTCCCTGCGCCCCCAGCGCCGCCGCCGCCCCACCGCCGCCTCCCCCCCACCTCCCCACCGCCGCCCTGCGACCCCCCCCCTGCGGGCCTCCTCCTCCTCCCTGCGCCCCCAGCGCCGCCGCCGCCCCAGCGCCGCCGCCGCCGCACCGCCGCCGCCTCCCCCCACCTCCCCACCTACACACCCCACCGCCGCCCTGCGCCCCCCCTCCTGCGGCCCTCCTCCTCCTCTGTGAGTCCTTTTTTCCTTTTTTCGTTTAATTCATTAATTAGGTTAGTTAGGTTAGTTGTTAATTACCTATTGTTAGTTAGGTTAGTTAGGTTAGTTGTTAGTGGTTACGTACTGGTAATTAGGTTAGTTAGGTTACTTGTTAGTTGTTAGTGGTAATTAGGTTAGTTGTTAGTGGTATTACCCCTCGAGCTAGGTTAGTTGTTAGGTTAGTTGTTAATTACCTACTGTGTGTTAGGTTAGTTGTTAGGTTTGTAGTTGACTGTGTAGAGCCCTCCGGTCGCCGCCTATGCTTGCACTAGCCACAACGTTGAGGATATTACAACAGCTCGCAATAGTAGTTGTCGCACCGACACGACATCTCGACGACACCCCTGACACCCGTCACGATGCCCCGAAACCCCGACACGACGCCCCGACACGACATCTCGACGACACCCCTGACACCCGACACGATGCCCCGAAACCCCGACACGACGCCCCGACACGACATCTCGACGACACCCCGGGATGAAATATTTTTTTATGGAGCCTGGAAAGTTTTATAAAGTAGTATAGGTAACCTGGAAAGTTTTATAGGTAACCTAGAAAGTTTTATAGGTAACCTAGAAAGTTTGATAGGTAACCTCGACCCCCGACAACACTCACCCTCGACCCCCGACCCCCTACCCCGACCCCCGACGCCTGCGCCGTGGTGGCCGGTAGCGACTGTTGGGGAAGCCCCCCCAGCGGCGCGGTGGTGGCCGGCCATACCGGCCAGGGAGTGCCCGCGTCGTGGTAGTGCTGCAGCAGTAGCTGCGGCGGCAGTGGCGGCGCCCCTCCGTGGAGTGGCTGGAAGGTCAGGGTGGCCCACGGCAGCGACGGCGGTCCGTAGGTAGTGGGGGCGACGCTCGGCGGTGGGGGTTGGGTCCCAGCGGGGCGGTGGTGGTGGTTTGCGGCAGTGGGGCGGTGGTGGTGTTGAGCGGCGGCGGTGGTGGAGGGAGCGACATGATCAGCCTGGAATCTCTGGATACCAAATTGGTAGGACTAGGGTTCCTACCGGGCCTCCGGCGAAGGTTGTAAGGGCAGGGAGGAGGGGAGCGAGGGCTGGAGCGGACGCGCCGGTGAGATGGCGCCGTCGCGGCTAGGGTTAGGTGCGGCGGAGCCTAGGGTTCCGGCTCCTTGGAGAGCCGGGAAACAGAAGATAATATCTATATATTTTAATATTTATTATTCATGTACATATTATTATTCATGTCAGTCATTCAATTTTTTTATGTTGTACTAATTTCTTTTAATCTTTATCATGGCAGGTGTTGAAAGATGGTGGGCGCGGGTCCAGAGCGCTCGACGGGTTCTTCCCAGGCGCCCCGCACGAGGGGTGGTACTTCCCTTCCACCCCTATCTCTCCGTAGAGCCTTGGTAGGCAGTCTTTCGACACCAGCCGGGGGTTCTTCTTCGTCGGCGGCATTGCCCGCTGGTAGAGGTGCTGGTCGGGTAGGGAAGAAGGGGAAGGGTACAGGGAGAGGTGGTGGCCGAGGAAGATCCAGGAGGACTGTTGAGCCGTCCTCGCCACCACCACCAGCTCATTCACCCGAGCATAGGACTAGTATGGTCGACCCGTTTGCGGAGGAGGCTACGGGGACTCCGGTCCAGGAGCCTGGTGTTCACGGGCATTCGTCCCATGAGACTCCGGTCCAGGAGCAGCCTCGGGTCGAGGTGCATTCGGCCCAGGAGCAGCCGGAGGAGACTACGGTTCCGGAGGCTTCACCCGACGTGGAGAGGTCCGGATGGGAGCCTTGGCCGGATCGTACCGAGTTGCCGGATTGGACCGAGGGTCCGGGTGGCTGAGGGTGCGGGGATGGCGGGGATGAGCTTACGGATAGCGAGGGCGATGTGCAGGTGGACGGGGCCCCGGCTACCGTGTACAAGCGTGGTAGTACACGTCTCCCGGTCGCCCCGGCTACCCGCGAGCAGAGGCCGGTGATAAAACCTGAAGGAGATAGGTAAGTACATTTACCCTTTTTTTAGCTTTTGCCTTCAAGTTTGTTCAAATATCTAATGCGCTGACCTTATCATACTTCAGGGGATGGGTACACCCTCTTGGAGTCCGCAGGCCGAACTCCGTCCTTGGTGTGCTTTGCCGGACAAATTTCCCGGGGTTTGTCACGTTGCCTGGTGAGGTTCAGGTTCCTACACTAGGATTTACCTGGGAGCACTACCAGGCTGCGCAGGCCCCGCCGGAGGAGATTATAGATGGTGTCTTGTGCCACACGAGGGCCGAGATGGTGATCAGGAGCTTTTGGGTAAATTATCCTTTTACAGAATGTAAAATTAAGCATATACCTCATTATTGTACTAATCGGTGTTTTCACGTTTGATTGCAGACCTTCTATAGGTGTGAGGATGGATATGAGGAGGCGGCGGCCAGGGTTCTCGAGGTCGAGTGTTGGCGGTTACTACAGAACTTGCGCCACGAGGCTCGGTCGCAAGCTATTCGAGATTACTACGCCACGCGTGGTATTAAGAAGGAGAAGAAGGATTGCCGCGGAAAGTTTCTGAAGAAGGAGCAATACATGAAGGTAATTACCTATTCTTAAGTCCTTTTACGTAGTTTTCTTGATTTCATTCATAGGCGTAGCGCTCAAAATTCTTTCTAATAACTTACAGGTGCCCCCGAGATGGTGTGCGGATAAGATGGATTGTTGGGAGGCGTTGGTTGATGAGTGGTGCACAGGCAGCTGGCGAGCCGTCCACGATAATGCGAAGGATCGGCGTAGCCAAATGGTTGGTGTGCCACACCATTAAGGCAGCACCAACTTACTTCAGTTTGGACGAAACTGGGTATGTGATTTGCTTCATGATTCATGCAATTCATTCTTATGCTAATATTTTGTTCCTCTCTTTTAGGCGCATCACAATAAGACTGAGATGCGACACTTGTACGACGTTTATGGCATGGCCCATACTGCCTCGTACAAGAAGGCGAAGGCATTCTCTGAGTCTGACCTGGATGATCCCAGTAACTTCACCAACATATCATCCCACCAGAAGCTCGTGGCATACAGGGACGCGGGGAAGGCTACGAAAGGGGATGACTTTAACCCTAGCCAGGAACCTTTGGATCTAGAGCTGGTGATGATATCTGGTGGCGGGAGGCCCCATGGCTCGATAGCCATTGGAGATGGGATAATACGTTGTCCACTCACTCTTCCGGAGATCAAGGCGCGCCAGTCGAGCAACTGTCCTGAGATAACGCGTCGTCCACGGCCAGTCGAACTTGCCATCGAGGTTAGTTGTACGGACTAAGAACACTTTCATCCATTTCATTATGTGTGTCACCATAGATCATTACTGTGGTAACGAGGAATGGTTTTTCAGGCTGCTCTTCAGAAAGAGAGAGCGGCAAACCAGGCTGCTCTTGAGAAAGAGAGATTGGCAAGCCAGGCTGCTCTTCAGGCTGCTCTTGATGAGAGGGACCAGAGCACGGCACGATTGCTTGAGGAGGAGAGGGCCCGGAATGAGGCGGGTCAATGGGCCCTGTACGAGCTTTTTGTGGTATGTTTTTTTTCACATTAGCCAAATCATGTGTGTAATGTCTGTTTCAATACTAACTAATACGACCCACTCTTCAGGGTCTGTGCGAGAAGAGCGGTCAAGTCCCTCCGCCGATGCCCGTCTTCTCTTCGATTGGCACGGTGAGTTTCATTATAAACTAGTATTAATAATTGAGTGTCATCATGCTAACTGAGACATTGCAAAATATCGTTTCTGCAAAATAACTCCCGAGCGGCATCGCACGACCCTTCTCCAGGGCAACCATCTCCAAACGAAGCCGGCGCGAGCAACCGTGGCGTTTCTCCTCCTTGATGACCACTACGGTAAGTTTTCCTCCAAACTTAGCTTGTTTTCCTCTAAAATGAGATAATTAGCCAATTTAGCTCCAAGAGGACATAATTAGGTAATTTAGCTCAAAAAAGACATAATTAGGTAATTTAGCTCAAAAAAGACATAAAGAGGAGGAGGAGGAGGAGGAGGAGGCCAAGGCCAATTTGGCGTCCGAGCCGCCAGAATGTCATCGTGAGGGCGTCGAAGTCCCGGATATGCCTGGCGCGTGGCATGCCAGGGCTTGGAATCGGTCGGCGTAGTCCTGGACCGTTGAGGTAAACGATAAGCGGCCGAGGGCTGCCAGTCGGCTGCCACGGATGGGGGGCCAAACCGGAGAAGGCAGAGCTCGCGAAAGCGGTCCCACGGTGGCATGGTGAAAAATTGGAAGCGGGTAATATGGTGAAAAATTGCGGTTGCTCCAAACCTTTTCGCTTTCCTTCAACCACTTATTATACTTTTCTCCTGGAAGAGTCAAGCGAAAGCAATTAGTTTAGAAGGAAGAGGAAGACCTAGGGGGCTTACGTCCTCATTTCACTATTATTGCTCCTGCAAGACACGAATCAACTACTTTTTACAATTGACATGGTAGCCCGGAGGTCACTATTATCACAATATCCCTCCTTGTAGGCTTAATGCTATCAATGGTGAATCGATCATTCGCTATCCTTTTTTTGTGAAGAGCTTTTTTGAATGGAAGACATTTTTCTTCGTTCGCCAAATCTTGTTTAGTTCTATCCAAGCTTGGTTTTGTCTGAATCTTTGTGGAAGAAGACGCGGTTCACCAGCCGCTACATCCAGGGTCCACAAAATCATTAAACCTGGCGGCTGCTCGCTCTTTGATAAGTGATTCATTGGCCACTAGATCGATAAAGAACCTCTCAGAAATCCGCTTTTTGATGAGTCATTCACCAGCCACTAATTCTTTGATACCACCTTATTCTCAAGCCTGGTGGCTCCCTTGATTGGCACTCATGTAAGCTCATCTTGCATGCAAATTTTAGTACTACTAGGTCCTACATCCACCAAGAACATTTCATCCCTTAAGCGTAAGCGTAAAACTGAAGATTGTGAGGTGTTTCAACTACATAATAAGAAACTAGAATTAGATCTTGGAAATGATCGACTCCAATAGATGCTCATCAATAGCTTTTTTTCCTCCTATTCCTATTGAACAGAAGTATCCAGCAGCGCCACGCCAAAGTGACTTCTGAAGTGCTATGGACGGGACGAAATCAGGCCTTACTCACCAAGTGGTTGTATAAGCTTCATTGCGGATGAAAAGAAG
Source organism: Hordeum vulgare subsp. vulgare (assembly GCF_904849725.1). Classification (NCBI taxonomy): domain Eukaryota; kingdom Viridiplantae; phylum Streptophyta; class Magnoliopsida; order Poales; family Poaceae; genus Hordeum; species Hordeum vulgare. The sequence continues at coordinate 138,579,710 of NC_058522.1, forward strand.
TCCTTTTGTGCGGAGCTACAAAAGGAAGTTCAAGATCAAGAAATCCTCTCAATAGGGATTGGGCAAGCAAGTTGTTTTTTTATTAGATCTTACACGGTTGTGAGACGGGACGTCAAGTCAACCAAGTACGTGTGTGTTCATAGTGTCCCCGGCACCTTCCTCATAGCTGAGTATGGATGCTGAAGTTAGCTGGAGTGTGGGTCGAGTGCGTGGTAGATGGAACTCCTATTTACCGCATTTCTTCTTACACTTCCAACTTGAAGAGGAAGAAGCATCTCTCTATGCATTTTCAATAGATAGGAAAAAGGATCTTGACCTGAGGCCTTCGACCAAAGAAAGGGAGACTTGGCGAAGTCACAGGTGGTTTTCCGTCCCTAGATTCATGGAAGGAATTTTTGAAGTTTGAGTGAAGCATGTTAGGGAATATCCAGATTAGTCTTCAACTAGAGAAAGGATAGGAATATCCTTTGCTGAGTTTTCTTCTCCAGCGGATGTAGCGGTAAAAGATTATATTATTTTCACGGTCTAGTTACGTCTTTCCTCTCCCTATCTAAAGAGCACTATTAACATAGACCCTCTCCTGACTCTCTATCATTTTCAGAAAGTAGAAGATCCTTCTCTCTATTCTACTATCCGATCTCGTCTGTTGAATTGATCAGAAATATGGTCATATCTTCGTTATCCCAATAGTAAACCTTCTTACTTCTCTTCGCATATCGAAAGACGCAAAAGATCTATTATTAGCTTATATATAAGTTGTCAAAGGTCCGTAAAAGCCTTGATGAGGAGAATATGATATTGGAATTGGATGTTGCCGAGGTGCGTAACGATCACAAGATCAAGATGAATGCAATGCACTTGAAGATTAGAAACATTAGAAAATATGCCATAATAAGCTCCTCCTCTTTCTTCTTCTGTTCCTCCTCCTCCTCCTCCTCCTCCTCCTCCTCCTCCTCCTCCTTCTTCTTCTCCTCCTCTTTCTTCTTCTTCTCCTCTTCCTCCTCTTTCTTCTTCTTCTCCTCTTTCTTCTTCTTCTTCTCCTCTTCCTCCTCTTTCTTCTTCTTGATTTCTTCTTCTTCTCCTCTTCCTCCTCTTTCTTCTTCTTCTCCTCCTCTTTCTTCTTCTTCTTCTACCATAATAAGCTCAAAATGAAAAGAAAGAAGAAGAAGAGATGAAGAAGAAGAGAAGAAGGAGAAGGAGGAGGAGGAGGAGGAGGAGGAGGAGGAGAAGGCCAAGGACCTTCTATCCTTCTCCTCCTCCTCCTTCTCCTCCTCCTTCTCCTCCTCCTCCTCCTTCTTCTTGATTTCTTCTTCTTCTCCTCCTCCTCCTCCTCTTTCTTCTCCTCTTTCATATTATCCTTGCTTTAATTAACCCAACAATGACATAGTTAGCCCATTTAGCTCCAAAATACCATAATAAGCTCAAAATGGCATAAGAACCTTGGTTAGCTCATGAATATTATATACTTAGCTTCTTTTCCTCAAAAAGGACATAATTGGAATATTTAGCTCAAAAAAGACATAATTAGGTAATTTATCTCCAACAAGAGGAGAAGAGGAGAAGAAATAGGCAAAATGAAAAGAAAGAAGAAGAAGAGATGAAGAAGAAGAGAAGAAGGAGGAGGAGGAGGAGGAGGAGGAGGAGGAGAAGGCCCCTGGCCTTCTCCTCCTCCTCCTCCTCCTCCTTCTTCTTGATTTCTTCTTCTTCTCCTCTTCCTCCTCGTTCTTCTTCTTCTCCTCCTCTTTCTTCTTCTTCTACTACCATTATAAGCTCAAAATGAAAATAAAGAAGAAGAAGAGATGAAGAAGAAGAGAAGAAGGAGGAGGAGGAGGAGGAGGAGGAGGAGGAGAAGGGAGGGGGAGGAGGAGGAGGAGGAGAAGGCCAAGGACCTTCTATCCTTCTCCTCCTCCTCCTTCTCCTCCTCCTCCTCCTTCTTCTTGATTTCTTCTTCTTCTCCTCCTCCTCCTCTTTCTTCTCCTCTTACATATTATCCTTGCTTTAATTAACCCAACAATGACATAGTTAGCCCATTTAGCTCCAAAATACCGTAATAAGCTCAAAATGGCATAAGAACCTTGGTTAGCTCATGAATATTATATACTTAGCTTCTTTTGCTCTAAAATGACATAATTGGAATATTTAGCTCAAAAAGAAGGAGAAGGAAGAAGAAGAGGAAGAAGAGAAGAAGAATAGAAGGAGAAGGAGAAGAAGAAGGAGGAGGAGGAGAAGAAGAAGAAGGAGGAGGAGAAGAAGAGAAGAAGGAGAAGGAAGGAGGAGAAGAAGAAGGAGAAGGAGAAGGAGCCCTCCTTCTTCTCCTTCTTCTTCTTTCCTTCTTCTCCTCCTTCTTCTCCTTCTTCTTCTCTTCTTTTTTCTTCTTCTCCTCCTCCTTCTCCTTCTCCTTCCCCTTCCCCTCCTCCTCCTCCTCCTCCTCCTTCTTGTTTTTCTTCTCCTTGTTCTCTTATTGCTTCTTCTCTTTCTTCTTCAATTTAGCTTATTTGTCATATATGTTGTTGTTCTTCTTGTACTTACTTTCTTATTCCCATTTTGCAGATTGGATGTACTACATGCATGGAAGCTGGCGTTGGAGTGCTTTAGTTTCCTTTTTTATTTGAGTTGATGAACAATGTGTTGGTTCTTTGTATGTGTTGATGAACAATGTGTTGATGAACAATATATGTGGAACTATATGTATATATATATGGATGAAACTTTGTATATGTTGGTTTCTTTCGATATATGGATGTCCATTGATGAACAAATGACATTGGTTAACTTTATATGTATATCATATATGTGTTGTGAACTATATATCATATATGTGCTATGAATTATGTATATTATTGCTGTGAAATAACATAAAATAAACAAAACAGTGACAATATGGGCCCTTTGCCGTCTGCTGGCTGATGGCAAAGGCCTTTGCCGTCAGCCAACAGACGACAAAGGTGCCACATGGCACCCAGCTGTGCTTCCTGGGCAGTAGGAGCTGGCCATATAGGCTCTTTGCCGTCTGCCTGCTGGGGGGGCAGACGGCAAAGAAGAGGGCACAGAGGAGGGGCAGGAGTGGAGAGAGGGGGAGGGGAGGACACGGCAGACGACAAAGATATGCAATAGGGCAGACGACAAAGATTGACCAGCAGGCGGACGACAAAGAGCCTCCGTTAACCCCTAACGGAGGCAACGCCTCTCGGCTGCCGTCTCAAGCTCTTTGCCGACTGCTCCTCAGGGATGCTGACGGCAAAGAGCTTTGCCGTCCGCTTCGGGGGGCCGACGGCAAAGAATGTCCTATGCCGTCGTAGGCTGACGCAGAAAATTTGCCGGCCGTGACAATCTTTGCCGTCTGTGGTATGGTCTTTGCCGTCCGGGTATTTGTCTTTGCCGTCTGTGATGGCAGACGGCAAAGAAGGTACTCCAAAGCACCGAGGGGGGTTCCTTGACCAAAGAACCCGAAGTGCGCTGCAAGGGAACCCTGAGCCGAGGCTTGATGCCACGCAAGATCTCCTGGTTAGCTCGCTCAGCATGACCATTAGACTGTGGATGAGCCACCGAAGATACGTCTAGTCGGATGTGCTCTCGCTGGCAGAACACCTTCATGGTGCCTTTGGACAGGTTGGTACCATTATCAGTGATGATGCTGTGGGGATAACCAAAATGAAAAATCTGCCTTTTGAGGAACTTGACTGTTGTCTCTGCCTCACAATTGCTGACCGGCTCTGCTTCAACACACTTGGTAACCACAAATATATGAGTATTTTTGTCGGAAGACATCTTGAACGGGCCGGCCATATCAAGCCCCGAGCTTGGAAAAGGCCATGTGATTGGGATCATGCGCAATTCCTGAGCCGGCACATGGACTTGGCGACCAAACTTCTGACACCCATCACACTTGCGCACTATATCCTCTGCGTCAGCATGAGCCGTCAACCAATAAAAACCGTGTCAAAAGGCCTTTGACACTAAGGATCATGACACCGGCCGCTGAACTGAATATTCTTTGCCTTAGATTTAGCAGCAATGTAAAGGAGCATTGGTTCCTTATAAGTCGGGGCGGCTAACACAGGCGGCTCAGCAAGTTGCTTCTTGAGGGCTTAAAAAGCTTCGTTAGCTGCATCAGTCCAAAAAAATAATCTGTTTTCTTGAGCAACTGATAAAGGGGGATGGCCTTCTCACCGAGGCGACTTATGAAACGGCTCAATGCCGCAATTCGACCCACCATGCGCTGGACCTGGTGGATGTTTGCCGGCTTACCAAGCGAGGTTATCGCCTTGATTTTGTCCCAGTTAGCTTCGATGCCTCGTTCTGACACCAGGAAACCCGACAACTTGGCTGCAGGAACCCCAAGGACACACTTGGTCGGGTTAAGCTTCATCTGGTACACTCGAAGGTTGTCAAACGTCTCCCTAAGATTGCCTAAAATCATCTCCTTCTTCTATAATTTCACCACGATATCATCAACGTATGCATGAACATTACACTCGATCCGACTGTGCAAACAGTTCTGGATACAACGTTGATAAGTCGCCCCCGCACTCTTAAGCCCAAAGGTCATAGAAACCTAGCAGAAAGCGCCGAAGGGAGTTATCAAAGCCGTCTTATCCTGATCCTCCTTGGCCATCTTGATCTGGTGATAACTAGAGTACGCATCTAGAAAGCATGAATGCTCGCAACCTGCCGTAGAGTCAATGATTTGATCGATACGGGGGAGGGTAAAAGGATCCTTCGGCAAGCTTTGTTGAGATCCGTATAATCGATGCACATACGAAAAGTGCCGTTCTTTTTAAGAACCAAAACCGGGTTAGCCAACCACTGATGATGAAAAACTTCGATGATGAACTCGGTGGCCAAGAGTCGGGCGACTCCTAACCCAATTGCCTTTCGTCTCGGGAACCCGACAGAGGTACTGTCAAACCGGCTTCATCTTAGGAACCACATTGGCGTGTCACAAGGCTTCCATGCAAAGAAGTTCCGATTCTCTGAATTCGATGAGTGTGCTTTCCTATTTGGGATCCAGGCATGTCCCAATAGTGAACTTCTTAGAAGAGTTGCCTGGGGTGAAATCGATCTGCTTGGTGTCATCTGCCTGCTTAAACTTGAGGAGCGGCTCAGAATCAATGGTTGGTTTTTTAAGCGGGCTCATGTCGGCCGGGTCCACATTGGCCTTGTGGAACTTCAACTCTTCAGCAGCGCACGCCGACTCAGCATATGCGGCATCTCCTTCTTCGCATCCCTGCGCTATCTTTCGGTCCCCATTGACTATGATGGTACCTTTAAGACCAGGCATTTTGAGCTTGGGGTACACATAGCAAGGCCGAACCATGAAGCGGGCATAAGTCGGCCGTCCAAACAGAGCATGGCAAGGACTATTGATATCAACCACCTCAAACATCAGAGGCTCACTCATGTAATTGGATTCGTCACCAAAAGCCAAATTCAACTTGTTCTGCCCAAATGGATATCCCGACTTGCCAGGGACGATGTCGTGAAAGACCGTAGCCGAGGGCATTAAGTCATTCTCAGAAAAATTCATCCGCGGGAAGGTATCGTAGTACAAAATGTTGATGCTGCTACCTCCATCGATGAGGACCTTAGAGAGGGTGTATCCTCCAACCTGTGGTGCCACCACCAATGCTAAGTCGCCAGGATTATCAACCTCAGGCGGGTGATCAGCTCTACTCCACGTGATGGGCTATTCAGACCAATTGAGATATCTCGGAACCGCCGTCTCAGCCATGTTGATTTCCCTCTGTTTGATTTTCTTATCCCTTTTACATGTGTTAGGGGTGAAAACATGATACTGACCATTGTTCCACTTCCTAGGGTTGCTATGAAAACCACCCTGGTTATTTGACTGCTGAAACCCGCCTTGTTTGTTTTGCTGCTGAAAGCCGCTCTGGTTGTTGTACTGCTGATTACCCTTACCAGACTGATGTCCACACTTATTATTTGAGCCACCTTGCCCTTGAGGGCCAGAACTAGGGAAGCTACCGAACGAGCCCCATTGCGATCTACGAGGACCAAACTGACCCTGATGTCCGTTACCATTTCCCCCTTGGTGATCTCTGGACGCTTGAAGACGAAATTCCTGCATCACGAAGCAGTTTTCCCAAGAGTGGTTAGATGGGGCATCTGGGTACTATGTTTAGGAAAAGGCCCCTTGAGAAGCTCCTCGTAATTACGTGGCTTTTTTCCACTAAAGCCCCGATCTTGACCAGTGTTCCGGCGTTGGTTTCTTGGCCCAGTGTTGGTGTTGACAATGAAATCAGATGCCCCGTCTTGCTGCCTTCTCTTTCCTTGACCCCCATGGTTGCCATTACGCCCTTGAGCTTGGAGGTGACTCTTGGTACCGTATCGTTTCTTGACTTCAACAGCCTTATAATCATCGGAGCTAGCATCCTTCGTGACGTCTGACTCGGCATACCTGGTGAGGGTGTCCATCAACTTGCCCATATCCTGCACCTTCCACTTAAGACGACCAAGCTTCAATACCACGGGTTGAAAATGGCAGTTCTTCTCCAAGATCAACGTGGCCTGAGCTGCCGTGCTGCCATCTGATGAATGTATAATCCCTGCAACCCGCCATGTCTAATGGTGAGCTGACTCATGTTTCCGCTGAACGCAATGTTATAGATGTACAATCGTCATTGGGCATTTGCAAGTTCCACGGAAGTTCTTAATGAATTGCTCCTTCAATTCTGCCCAAGTGTTGATGGAGTTGGGTGGTAAATTTTTCAACCACGTATGAGTCGGCCCCTCCAACATCATAGTGACTTACTTGGCGCAAAATGCATCACTGGCATCAAGCATATCCATAGCCATCTCGTAACTCTCAATCCACGCACCTGGCTCAATATCGAGTGTGTAATTGGGCACCTTCTGAGGGCCTTTGAAATCTCTGGGCATGCGCTCGTTGCAAAGAGAAAATGACAAGCAGGGGACGCCTACGTTCCTTCCTCCCGATCCACTAGTCGGAACTACCTGACCCATCATCGCCACCGCCGCCTCTTCCTGTGCCTATCTGCCGGCTCGGTCCGCATTCGCAAGCACCTGAGCGTTCGTTGTTGGCAGCATGGGCGGGTTGGCTTGAGGCTCTTGTCATCATCCGCTACTGGAAACCGCCGGGGGATCATCATGGCGGCTCTTGATGTGACTAGCATAAGGTGTGGAGTGCAGTCGATCACGACTGTAAGAAAATTGCACCTGCTGAACCACTGTTGTCTTCAGCATGTCGATGGCGTTCCTTGCTTCCACCTCAAGTAAGGTGTTTCCACGAATAGGGAGAGACTCCAAGTGGCGGGTAGTAGCCATCACGTTGTCTAGGGGGTTAGAGAAGTGGCCCTACAACATTTGAAAATGCTGAGCCACATGCTGAATCGACGGAGGCTGAGTCGGCTGCTGAACAAACTCGACTTGTTGATTAGTCTAACGAGGCGGGTTATGCTCCACACCAGGCGTATGTGGGCTGTGAAATAAGCGAGTGGGATTAATATTGGCCGGAATACGACTCTGATGCCTCCTCTGGTGCAACACGTCGGATGCGACTCGCTGACGCTCAAGCTGCCATGCCTCATCCTTCAAGCGTTCCACCTCTTCGTTAATATGAACTCGCTGACCTGCCATCCGGGTGTTCTCAGCGTCAATCGCATGTTGTATCTTGGCCATCTCCTCACACAGTTTTGCCAGCTCAGCATTGATTTCCTCCTGGTTGTCAGGTGTTACAGCGACTGCCACGAGTTTTGATATATCGACCATCAGATCCGTCATGGCTTGGGCCGGCGTTTTTCCAGACCCCGCTCGCTCCATTCGCGGTCGCCGCATCTGGCTGATTCTGAGCCACCGCTGCTCCCGCCATGTAGATGGCGACTTGGTGAGGTGGTTCTTGTGAACCTTCAGAAATCGCCACCTCAGGAAAGCCCCCAAGCCTTCCCTCATAGAGAGGGTAGATCGAGTCTGTGTCCCCCATGGATGACTCGCCGTCTGAGTTGACGGGGGTGTCTCCACCAGTTGCCGGCTCATCCGGGAGGCTGACCCGTGTGAATCCAACGAAAACGTGACATCGCCCGATGTGATGCTTTGTGGGTTGGGCGAACCGAGTCGGCTCGACGATGTCGGTGTAGATGTCCGGCTCGGGAACGAGCACTCTGATCTTGCCGATGACGACGTGAATCTTTTCGAAGGGGATCCGGTAACCTGATTTGATTGAACCGGCCTTCAGACCCCAGATCGAATTGTCGATGTAGCACTTTCCACGGTGGCTCTTCGTCATAAGACCAACCCGTAGCTCCCGAACCCTGGAAAGGCTCCCTTTGAGAACTCAAGTCCACCGTGTGCCGGCCCCACGGTGGACGCCAACTATCGTGGTTTCGACACGGCAGATGTCCTCATGAAAGGACTTAGTGGTGAGGCCATTGCAACTATGTGGCGACTCAAAGGGGTTGATCGGGAACGAGAGACGAGTTTCCCTAGGTTCGGCCCCTCTGATGGAAGTAAAAGTCTACGTCATGCTTTGTGGCTATTGATAATGAAATCAATTACAAGGGTGTGGTTTCGCCTGACCTAGCTCTCGATTGATTGTAACTTAAGTCTACCAGCCCTGGAGACTCGCCTATATATACAGGTCGAGACCCTTAGGTTTAAAAGAGTCCGGGTCACATTATGACCCGTGACGTGGTATGTCTCTACTCGCCTTGCCCATTGATCAAGGAAACTCCTGGCGTCCTTCTCCTTTGTGGACCATGACCCGCCATCTTCGTGTCTTGGGCCACTATCAGCTCTTGTTGGCAAACCGCCTTGCATCTCCCGCTTTATAGGTCAAGGCCCATCTCAAATATGAACGTTGAGCCGCCACCATATTGACCAGGCCTCATAGGGCGGGTCATATGGCGGGATAATATCCCCAACACAAGGCCTGCCAACTCCAAGTATCTGATGAGGCTGGTTAGGCGAACATGCACTTCATACTTATGTTCCCTTTGCCACACGATATACGTTGTCATGGTCAAGGCGACATGGTCATCCTTGTTGTCGCACGACCTCTTAGTCGTTCCGGTGAATCTAACCAACATTTAGATTATCACATAATCCTCATCGCATGGCCATGCTTATCCAGGTCAGACCACCCGAGGGGACCAGAGTATATCTCTCCTCGTCGGTGGGGCAAATCCCATCTTGCTCGACCACGTCTCGCAGCATGGGTGTGGACAGGCCCGAAACCTACCTTAGTAACTACCCAGTCACGGAGTAGCATTTGGTCGGCCCAAAGCAAGTCCGTCACCATCCCGTGTATATGCGCCAGCTCAGGTCTTAGGACATAGAATGTATGTGGTACTAGATACTAATAAATGACTTATCGCTAAGTCTCATAGTTGGATATGTCCAACTCCTACCTTATCTCGACTCGGATCCGACTACGTCGAATCCAGCCAAATCTTTCTGAGTCCATATTATCCAGCTAGCATCCAATGCTACATGGTCAGTGAGACCGGATCATCCACCGTATCATATGCTAGTCTAGGTGGTTGTGCATCCACACAACTCTATCGACTAGGGACCATTTAGGATAGTCATCATACAATGTATAGTCTCCCAAACAAGTCATGTACTTGTTAATACACATCATTGATAATGTCCAAGGACTATCTTTATTCAGAAACACATAGGAAATATCATCATACATGATTACCTCTAGGGCATATCTTCAACAGTCTCCCACATGCACTAGAGTCAATCAAATAGACATCGAATGCCCATAGCTCTAACGTGCCCCTCATGCTTGGGTTGTGGAAGCGGCTTGTTCAACGGATCTGCAACAATTGCATCCGTGTGAATCTTGCAGCAATTAGTATCACCATTATGTACAATCTTTCGTATCAGGTGATACTTTCGGTCTATGTGCCTGGTCTTGTGGTGTTGTCTCGGCTCCTTGACCTGTGCGATGGCACCTGAATTTTCATAATAAAGGTCCAATGGTTTTGACCAAACTGGGAACACACCAAGTACCTCCAGGAACTTCTGAATCCAAACACCTTCCTTTGGAGCTTCACAAGCCGCAATGCATTATGCCTCTATTGTGGAGTCGGCCTTCGTATCATGCTTGGAACTTGTCGAGATCACTTCTCCTCCATTCATGACATACACAAATCCAGTTTGCGATTGATAAATATCCCTATCGATTTGGAAACTAGCATCGATGTAACCCTTTATGCTGAGCTCCTTCTCACCTCCATAAACTAGGAACATCTTTTAGTCCTTTTCACGTACTTCAAGATATATTTCACCGCCGCCCAGTGACTCTCACCTGGGTCGGCCTGGTATCTTCTTGTTAAGATTATTGCATAGGTAGCATCAGGTCGTGTACATAACATGGCATACATGATGGATCATATTGCCGAAGCATACGTAATCCTACTCATCCAGTTTTTCTCATCAGAAGTTGTAGGGCTCTCAGTCTTGCTTAGCCTTATACCATGTGAGACGGGCAAGAGCCCTTTCTTGGCCTCACTCATGTTGAACCGCTTCAACACTTGGTCTATGTACGTGCTTTGGCTTAAGCTGAGCAGCCTCCTCGATTTATTTCTATAGACCTTGATTCCTAGAATGTATACTGCCTCTCTATGGTCCTTCATTGAAAACTTGCCATTCAATGAATCCTTGACTGAGTTTAGCATCAAAACATCATTTATGATCAGTAGTATGTCATCCACATACAAGTTAAAAATACTACCGAGCTCCCACTAGACTTCTTGTACAAACAATAGTCCTCTTTGTTCTTGATGAAACCAAGGTCAACGATGACTTCATCAAAACGAGTATTCCAACTCCGAGCTGCTTGCCTCAATCCCTAAATGGATCTATTGAGCTTTCATATTCTACCAGCGTTATTTGGATCGACAAAAACTTCGGGTTGTATCATGTATACATCCTTTTTGACATTTCCATTAAGGAAAGCTGTTTCGACATCCATATGCCATATCTCATAATCAAAATATACAGCTATAGCTAGTATGATCGTCAACAACTTCAGCATCGCTACATGCGAGTAGGTCTTGTCGTAGTCAATTCCTTGAACTTGTCTATAACCTTTAGCGATTAGCCGAACTTTGTGGATCAGAACATGTCCATTCACATCGGTTTTATTCTTAAAGACCCATTTGATACCAATGGCTACTATGCCGGCCAGCGGGTCAACCAAGTCCCAGACTTGATTATCATCCATGGACTTTAACTCGGATCTCATGGCCTGAAGCCATGCCTCGAAATCTGGGCTTACCATCGCTTCCGCATATGTGGTCGGCTCATCGCTTTCTAGGAACAACACATCGCGCACTTTGCGCAATCTATCCAATCTCCATGGCTCTGGTGCATACTCCACTAGGGGTTCCCGGGCCGACTCTGGTATGATTTCATCACCAGCCGAGTCATCCCCGAGTGGCTTTTGAATTTCTTCGAGTCGCGCTGTTCTCCCACTGGCCTCCCGACTAAGAAACTGTTTCTCTAAGAAAACTCGTTCCAAGCAACAAACACTTAGTTCTCTTCTCGGTTGTAGAAGTTGTATCCCAAGGTTTCCCTCGGATATCCCACGAATATGCATTCATCCGACTTGGGTGTAAGCTTGTCCGACATGAGTCGCTTACTCGCTTGACAAATGGTTCACACCCCCAAATTTTTAGAAAAGATAAACTAGGACTCTTCCCAGTCCACATATCATGTGTTGTCTTGTCTATAGATTTTAACGGCATCTTGTTAAGTTCGAAAGTTGCAGTTTCTAGAGCGTATCCCCGGAATGACAAGGGTAAATTCGATTTGCTCATCATCGATCGGACCATGTCCAACAAGGTTCGATTTCTCCGTTTTGACACGTCGTTTCTCTATTGTATACCCTGAGGTGTGAGCTGAGGTACTATACCTCGGCTTTTCAGATGATCATCAAACTCATGGCTCATGTACTCACCTCCATGATCTGATCGCAAAAGCTTTATCGTCTTGTCGAGTTGATTTTCTACCTTGTTCCGAAACTCATTGAACTTTTCAAAAGTTTCTAACTTGTGACTCATCAAATAGATAATCCATATCTACTCAAGTCGTCCGTAAAAGTCACGAAGTACTGATAGCCACCTCTGGACGTTGTGCTCATTGGACCACACACATGACTGTGTATAAGCTCCAATAGCTCGAACCCCCTCTCGCAACTCTTTGCAAAAGGAGACTTAGTCATCTTTCCTAGACGACATGATTCACATCTCTATACGACTCCTGCCGGTTGGGTAGGTATCTTATCCCCGGCTCCCAACCTTCTTTTCCACAAGGCCCAAAACACTTTTGATAGCCTTGTCAAGTTAACCTGATGCAGTGCATGTTCATGTCCGACATAAACGCTCGAGTTCAAGGACACCTAGTACCACCTCAATTTTATGAGCCCACCATTAGAAGTACTTGATGTGCGAAGGTGCAACATCTGGAATGGCAATGTACTTGATATTAATGAGAGATCTTTCTATGCTATAACATGCGTAGAAAACAAGAAGCAATATGAATCACATATAAACATAAATATGTGAAATAGTATGGCTCCTTCATGGACGTCCTTCCAAGCCGGCTCCAACTCCGATGGCTAGGGCGGGACTCCATCTTGTTCGTCACGCCGGGACACCAAAACGTCGAACTTGATCTCTGTCCTCCAACTACTACAACTAGTAATGAATTTATAGAGAATCAAAAGTCGACACGCACGCCGTTATACAATAAAATGACAGCACTTTGGCTCGTGCCAGCTAACAAGCATGACATGCAGGACATGTTAAATTACACTTAAAATAATGCACATGCATCACATACATATGAGCCATACTATTCACATCAAACCTGTAAAACAAACATATGCATAAAATCGCATTCTACCGATTTGTCTGATCGTGTACGAAATACATGGCGCTATGCACACGGCGATCCCGCTAGCTGGTTAGCGGGTGGGGTTCGAAGGGGCAGCGCCTCAAGAACGACGACAGATCTCATCAGCCGCCTCCACATATCAAATATGCATCCAATCTGAAACCAAAACCACTAGCAGAGGCTCTGATACCACTGTTGGGTTCTACCGTAGGTGCATTACATGCGAATTAAAATTTTCCTATGCTCAGAACATCCAAGAACATGCCATGGAGATGGATCAAAGATTGTTACCACTAGATATGCAGTGCCATGCAGTGGATGTAGAGTTAGGGCAGCACGTCGTGTGGTCCGTTTCCTCCTCGTCTGATCTCCCTTGAACAGCTAGTCGCCAGATCGTGTCCCTCGAACAGCTGGTCACCGGATCCCACATACAGGTTTGCCGGAGCGGCATCCTTGCAACGCTTCTAATGGTATCCACACGTGCAGGAGAAATATCGTGTGGCGGAGTGCTAGGTCCGGATTACACAGTTGGCGGTAGCGAGTGGAGGTGGCTAGGTGTAACACATGCACAACCCTAATGACGGCACCGAAGCGATCAACTCAATAAGAGTGTCGCACGTCCACTATATATAGGTGTCTGGCGCGGGCTCAACTGTTGGGCCTCGCACGGACCCTAGAGCCCACGTGTTCCTTCCCTTAAGCGCGCGACCCTTTAGGTTCTTGTTCACTTGGTAGCGAGTGAGACCATGTCCGACTCGGCTAGTAGGTAGCAGCCTCTAGCAAGGCGTGCCGACTCCAAGTGTCCGATGAAGTTAGTTAGGCGAACTTGTACTTCATACTTCCATTCCCTTTGCCACACGATATATGTTGTCATGCTCAAGGCGACATGGTCATCCTTGTTGCCGCAGGACCTCTTTCTCGTTCCGATGAATCTGACCAACATTCGGATTATCTCATAATTCTCATCGCATGGCCATGCTTATCCAGGTTAGATCACCTGAGGGGCCCAGAGTATATCTCTCCTGGTCGGAGGGGCAAATCCCATCTGGCTCAACCACGTCTCATAGCATGGGTATGGACAAGCCCAAAACCTACCTTTGTAACTACCTAGTCATGGAGTAGCGTTTGGTCGGCCCAAAGCAAGTCTGTCACCCATCCTGAGTACATGCGCCAGCTCAAGTCTTAGGACATGGAACATATGTTGTACTAGAGACTCATAGATGACCTATCGCTGCATCTCATAGTTGGGTCTGTCCAACTCAGACCTTACCTCAACTCGGATCCGAATACTTCGAATTAAACCAGATCTATCTCAGTCCATATTATTCGTCTAGCATCCAATCCTACATGGTCAGTGAGACCGGACCATCCACCGTATCATATGCTATTCTGGATGGTTGCACGTCCACATAACTCTTTCGATCAGGGACCATTTAGGACAGTCATCATACAATGTATAGTCTCACAAACAAGTCATGTACTTGTTAATACATATCGTTGATAATGTCCAAGGACTATCTTCATTCATAAACACATAGGAAACTAGACAATTCCCCGCGCGTTGCTGCGGGAAATGTTGGCCAAAATTAGTGTTTTACTCCCCAAATCGCATCTATTAAAAGGTTTGTCGAAACAATAAATTAATGATTGTTATTTGACAGTAGTACTTAAGAATGATAGATGACTAATGGTACACGGGTAAGCATGATCGACCATCCTACTTGTATTGTTCAATGTTTTGACAACAAACACGATTACAATAAAGGATTATATGGTCATTTACATGTGGAACCAACTGATATAAAGCTCCAATACATAGGCTCTCAGCTCCACTTCTCGTGTAATCTTAGATTACTTTATTTTCACTATTTTGAAGAAAACAACAATTATAAATTTTAATCAACCAATGATGTAATGATGTATGTGTTTAAATTAATTAGATAATGCATGCACCTAGTAAGCTATAGTAATCTATGGTTTCCATGACTATGTAGTAAGGACATTGGGCCCATAGAAACTGGAACACAACTATTTGGACTACTTACCTATGTTTTCCTTGGCATTCATGATTCTAGGCAGAAATTGAAATGAAGAATAATAAAGTTCATAAATCTTCGGAGAAACAATTCGAAACACTTTGAGAATACACTCTTCATATTTACTCCATCAAATTTGTTGATGGGTAGAAGTTGCTAGATCTCCTCGGAAAGCAGAGGCACGATGCTAAGACAACATGCTTTGACAATTGGAAGGGAACTTTTAGATTGTGTCCAACAGAGCTAGAAAATCAAATTATAGTGCTCAATAATTGCTGAACAATCTGATGTATTTTCATGTTGTGTGTCTCAACACGAATTATGGAACTCCATCCCTCCATATATCAGAAAGATATATGCTTTGGTGTTGTGATGTATGAAATAAGATAACATAATTTGATAACAAATACTCCCTCCGTTTCTAAATATAGGGGTATAGTTTTTGGCACAGAAATTAAAGAACACATCTAGAGGGAAAATTTACAAGTTTTGGATTAGATTACACCTCACTAAGTGACATCAAAAAATAAAGGAGCTTGCCTGATATAAGGAAATGCAATCAAATCCCGAAAACAAATATCCAAACGAGTGGTGCGACGCAACACACCATATATTTTGGATTTTTTTCTCAAAAATCTATACACCTTATATCAAGAAACGGAGGGAGTACTATAGAACAAACTGTAAATATGCGTAGTTAGGATGGCGAATAATACAAAATTCATAAATTATTGAACATAAGTACAGAAGCATGGCACAAAATATTCAGCAAATTATATAGGATAACCTCACAGTGGAGTAGCAACATAGTATGGGAGGATTATTAATTAAGGAGCACAAAGGAATAGGGAACAAAATGATATGAAGCATATTCCATGAGGGATGTAACAACTGGCGAGGGGAACTCCAGAAATTGGCCAATACTTTCACTTGTATGAGCGGAACAAACATGCAAGAGGCAAAATTAATGGATGGTCAAGGTTAATTTGAGATATGGTATCAGGGATTAGTTACCAGCTCCATGGGGAGGTCTTAGGCGCCCATCGAAGGAAATATATGAGTATGGGGCTTGTCTATGATGCAGCATGAAAGCAATACATGGATCGTGGCGATGTCTGAGATAGCGTGACGACAACGAGTTGTCACCTCCTACACGCGGATTTGCGGAGGCAAAATATGATCACTAATCACTTCTGGTTTGCAGATTTCTGATGGCGAAATCTGATTGTTTGACTAATACGCTCGAGCGGGTGCGCTCGTACTTGCGGTAAATTCTACAGGAAAAGGAACCTCCATTGCTTTTGATTGAGGAGTGAATAAGATATGGTGTAGAAGAGGAAGAGGGCAAAGGAAAGTCAATCCGCCAGGAGTTTGAGTTCCTTTATTATTAAGGGAATCAATTGGGAATTAATTGGAAAGAATAAAGAGCTGCAACGCTAGAGACTACCTCCTCCGTTTTTTGTGTTGGACTGCCTCTTAGGTACTACGGAGATTAAAACCATATGATTTGTTTGATTGAGAAAAAGGAAAATTCAACGTGGTAGATTTGTTGAGGTGGATGGTTACATGTCGATTGATGAGGTGGATGGTTACATCTGGATTGATGAGGTGGATAGGCTGCATGTCAAGAAAATTGGGACAAACTTCTTAGGTATGTAATATATCATCATACATGATTTCCTTTACGGCATATCTCTAACAACTAGATGGCTTTCTCTCTCGTCTTTCTTCTCAATACAATGGTCTCTTGGAGTTCTATTTGATGTAACTCTTTTTTGGTGGTGTCTTTGTTGGGATCCGATGAATTGTGAGTTTATTATCAGATCTATGAAATTATATCCATTCTTGATTATTATAGCCTCATATTACTTCTCCGATATTTGGGTTTTCTCTGGCCAACTTGATCTTTTTATCTTGCAATAGGAAGAGGTGCTTGGTGATGGGTTCGATCTTGCAGTTCTCAATCTCACTAACAGAATGGATAATGACATCATGTACCGTTTCTATTAAGGATAAATGATGGGGTCTATTTCTACATGAATAGATCTTGTCTATTTCATGTCATTGTACTTAAAGCATTACTCCATTTCTCCATGAACTTAATACACTAGATGCATGCTGGATAGTGGTCGATGTGTGGAGTAATAGAAGTAGATGTAGACAGAAGTCGATCTACTTGTCTTGGACGTGATGCCTATATACATGATCATTGTCTTAGATATCGTCATAATTATTTGTTTCGTATCAATTGCCCAACAGTAATTTGTCTCATGAGAAGCCACTTGTGAAACCTACGGCTCTCGGCTCTATTTTACATCATCTATATGCAATCTCTAATTTTCTATTTGTGTTTCCATTTTATTTGCTCTTTTTATTTTCAGATATATATTATCAAAAACCCATAAATATCTTGATGTGTTTTATTTACCATCACTCTAGTTGCGTCTGTCAATCTATCCTTTTACCATTTTATTTTACCCACGAGGGATTGACAACCCCTAGACGCATTGGGTTGCGAGGATTTGTTATTTGTGTGGAGGTACTGCTTACATAGTCTTGTGGACCTTCCAACTGGATTGATACCTTGGTTTCATAGTGGAGGAAATACGTGTCGTCATTGTGCTACATCACCCTTTAAGCTTGGTGGGAAACCAACGCAAATCAGGAGGGAGTCATTGATGTTCGCTTTCATACCAAAGAGCAAAAAGATTTCTACGAGATCGTGGTTTTGGACAAGAGTCCTGCGCTAAGTGACATGAGATATGTAGATTCGGACTACATCAAAGACAATGAGGACTACTTCCCTCATCTGAGAGAAATTTTCAGAGCAATTGATATTGAAGATTTTGTTGGCCGAGAGATGACTGCCTGGAATGATGAGATGATCATGCAATTCTACTCCATTGCACCTCGAGTGTCTACATCACCACCTCAGAGGACTTCTGCCGATGCCTTTGCCAATGCTCTCTTGTCGACTCCATCAACTGCTACAGGAGGAGATCGAGACCAGAGCGATGCTTAGTTCTAGACCTTTGAACTTTTTGGTAACTTGTTGCCAAAGGGGGAGAAGAGTATACATCAATAGGGATTCGAGAGAGAGAGAGAGTTTTGCTTTTTATTGCTCTCTTGTTTTTTCAAAACATTTCTTATTTTGGATGTCTTGTACTTTGTGATTGATCATATGCTCTAATCGTTGATGCTACTACTTTATATCTTTGAGCTATCTACATAATCATCATTTACTCATTTGTTTGGTGTTATGAGCATTAACATTCATTTATATCATTTTTGTGCACCACCAAGTTGTATGTAACATGGAAGAGTAACCCATGACCCTAAATGATTGCGCATTTGCATTCAAACACTAATTTAAAATAATGTGCAAATTTAGGGGAGGAGCTCTTGTTTTTTACATACTTCTTAAAGCGACGATGATAATCATTGGTTATATCTTTTGTCTATATTTTGATCTATATGTTGTCATCAGTTACCAATAAGGGGGAGATTGAAATCACAATTACTCCCTAAGGTGATTTTCGTAATTAATAACAACATATGTAGCATTGAACTAATGATTCTGTCCTAGTATATTTCTGAAAATTTCAAGGATCCACTGGCTAAGGATTGTGAGGATGTCGGGACCCCGCCTTACGAGTCGAGATCGCCGAATGAACATGCTCCGTGATCCCAGAGATCAATGCTCACCGAACACACAGATGCTGAATATTAATAGTCTTACATCCATCATACCGAATATTACAACGCATGACCAAAAGGTCAAGTTCACATAGGTAGGGCCTATAAGGCCAAAACATACTGATACAGCTAATAGCGGAATTCTCGGGCTAAGCGGGTGCCCATGCCATCAGCCTACACCAACAGGCATTCTAACTGGGAAGCGTCCTAGTTCGCAGGTCCGTCTCCGATGACGTACTCTTCTCCAAACTCATGTCCTTCCATGTCTGGTCAATAATATAACCAGTGGCAAGCCAGTGAGTGCTTTGAATGTACTCGCAAACAGCCCATGATATGGATAATGCATTTGGTAGGATAACAAGTAATATGCAGTATTAGTGGATAGTAGCTTAATTGTAAATAAACGAATCATGAATGTGCAACATAAGCTAGATGGTATTTAGAAGAACAGGTTACAGATATCAATATATCTGTCAAGGGTTGAACTCTCTGGGTTCACCCGATATGCAAAGTCACCAAACTTGGTCATATAAACTCTTTCTCGGATATCATCTTAAACACACACACACACACACACACACTTGGTTTATGCGGAAACGACTGGACGTAGTTTAAGCAGCACCACCCAACTGTCATTGACCGTGGACACGACTATTCGAATAGTGTTCCCCTCTGCAGAGGTTGTACGTTGTACCCACGAGATCCGCGAAACTTCTTTGTCATCCACGACTCGCGGTATATAACATACCCGAGGTAAGTACCCGATCAATGCCTTTCCGCTGACGATACTAGACAAAGAGGTCCACTCAATTGGTACCCAACCCACATGATGTACGTCTTACGAGCACTGACTCTGGCCAGTATCATCCATGCGGGGACCAATGGTGTGTCCGGAACACATAAAAATGATATAGTCGCCCTACCTCGCACGACCCCGTCACGAGTGTGACCACACATCACTCCCGTCACTAGTAATGTGGCTCTCTGCTAGCATCAACCAGAGTAATCAACAAAGCCTCATCCCATAAAGGGGTAACATAGTCGCACATGTAAGGTTGGGATGGTCGACACATCATAAATCTATTCCCATTTCCGAAACCACTGAAACCAAAATACCCGGTGCACCACTTCTCCAAAAGTGGCCACCTATCTCATCATCACCCTTGGGCATTAGTGGCACCCGACAGGGTTTTCATAAACCTTTGATTTTTACCATCATCATGCTCATGCTTCTACTATGCTTAGTTCGACTTGTCATCATGATATTAGCGTGACCCTCATAGGTGGTAGGATCATGCTCAAAATGCAAGTGCTCCGGAGGAGCCATCGTTAACATCACTTTGATGATTTATCAAATATTCATGATCATATGCAACGGGAGTGTTTGCTTTACTAGCATGCAATATAACATATGCTCAAACATGGTCGAAGGGCTGCTTGCCTTGATCAGCTAAGTATCCGGGGTCTTCGGGGTCTTCAAGTCCAACTCCTTCGACAAATGTGGTTTCTATCGTCATAATAAATAAAGAGGCAATAAGTAGCTCACTCAAAAACAGATCACAAACTCACTTTGAAAATGTTGCTTAATTCAGATAAATTTATATTTCTATTTAAAAATATTTGTCTCTGGTTTTAGTGAAAGGATTATTTTAAAATTCATTTTAACAGAAGCAAAACAATTCCAAGTAGCCTTTTTAATTATTTTGAAACAGAAAGGTTGTCTCCAAACTTTGGACAAAGGCTCTGTTAAATACTACTCATTTTTAGAAGAATTATGGTAGAAAAATAGTAAAATTATATTGGATAACCATTTTTATTAAAAATCCTTTCAAACAAATTAAATAGAAAAAGAAAAAGGGGCTGGGGCTCAGGCGTGGCTCGGCCAGAGGCTTGGGCCGGCCCAGCGAGCCAGCCAGCCCACGTGCGCACATGGCCAGGTTCAAACCTGACGCGCTGGCCCGTGCGGTCAGTCGCAGAAAGGAGAGAGGGGAAAGAGAAGAGCCACCGATAGGTGAGCCCCACCTGTCGGAGTCGTCGTCCACCGATAGGGGAGGCACGCCGGTGATGCTACCTACGTTCTCGAGCCCAACCGAAGGCAGAAATGGAACCAGCTCACCGTCGCCTACCTGCTGGTGGTCGAGGGGGTCGACCGGGAGGCCCTGGTTCACCGGCGACTAGGAGGCTGCGGTGAAGCTGATTCGGGAGGCTGAGGAACTGGGTGCTACGGGCGTGGATTAGCTCGAGGAGGTGATGGGGAAGCTCCCTGAGGCTGGTAGGATCACGAGAAGGTGAGAGGAGCGTTGGAGCTGGCGCATAGCCCGAGATCGACGGAGCTCCGAAGCGGCGGGGCCTCGGTCGATCTCAAGCACAGGAGCTCGTTGTGCTCAAATGGAGTGGCTAGGGGTGGAATTTAGGCACTGGAGGAGTGGGATGGGGGTGCTGGAGCAAGGGGGAAGGACTATTTATAAGCCCCCAACGATGCACCGAGCCGGTGGCGCCGGTGGTTTCACCGCTGCTCGGAGGAGGGGCAGTGAGTCCTCGGGGTCGAAACCACGGTATGCGGACATGGTTTGGGACCTGCGAGACCCAATGAGAGGGAAGAGAGCAAGGAAGAGCATGCACGCGTGGACGATGTCTTTTGGTTGGATCCGGCGCGCGTGAGCACGCGTCGCTCCGGTCAACAGAGCGAGGGAGGAGGAGCCCTGAGGCTGCCCTGATACACAGAGGTGGACGGAGACTCAAATGTGCATCAGTGGGAGGCTCGAACAGCCTGGGGCTGGCCACCTTAGCTTTGGGTGCGCCCAACAGCATGCCTAGAGCACAGTTTTGTCATGCCACTACATGCTGGCGCGCTCGGGGGCGCTTTGGAAGTGTCTGGGGTGTCCTGGGACTTGGTCTGAAGATGCCTAGGCGTTTGGGAGCCGAGGGACTCCCTGTTGGCCGTGGAGTCTGATGAAAGAGGAGATGCCAGCTTTGAACCAGAACTTAGAATCGGGATTTTGGAATCTTCTGCTTGGATTCAAAGAGGGGCCACTCTCCTGCAGTTGGGGAGTGGTGCTAGTTGCTTGGTCAAAGAGTTTGGAGGGAAGAGCTTAGGTGTGGAGTGGGGTAGGAGCTGATTTGCTAATATGTCAGAAGGTATGCGACAAGTGTTTTAGATAGCAACATCTCACCATTGGCGATGAGAGTTAACGTGATTACCTTTGATGCAGAAATAAGATACTCCACCAAATTTGAGCTCCACTAGACAAGTTTGGGAATGCAAACTTGAAATCACCCCCCAAATGGCAGATATGTCCCTTCCAAAGGGGATGTGGGTAGATTACCTCCTGCAAATCCCATTTTTGGCAGAGACTCCTTATTTTGGGTTTTGAACACTCCTGCAAAGTTTCAACCCATTTGGATAAACTTTGCAACGTAGAGATGTTTCAACTTGGTTCTGGACACACAGGGTATTATTTAGTGAACCAAATCACCTTGGAATGAGGTGAAACTTGGTGTGGCCACTAAATATAGCTTGGGAAGGTTGCTAGAATTTTCTAGGATTTTATTGGAAATATTTCCTTTGGAAATATTCCAAAAGATCAAAACAGATAGAATAGGTTTTCAAGGTTTTGCTCAAATATTTTGAATATAAATAGGGGTTGAAAATCTTATGTATGGAAAATATATGTCCTCTGAGTATATCCAAATTTTCTCAGATTTTCTAAGGCAGAAAAGTATAGTTCCATATAGGATTATCATTTCTGGCCTCAGAAATGGACATGCAAATTAAATAGGAAATTTTTTTATAAAATAATTATTTTATGGTTTTGGAGAGTTAAAATAGTTTTAGAACTTGTAGTGCAAACCAAAGCAAGGTTTCAACTTGGTTCTTGACAGAGAGGGTAAGAGCACTCCCTTGTTACCAAGGACTTGTAGTGCAACCCAAAGCAAGGTTTTGAAATAGTCAAAAATAAGAAAGAGAATTTTGGGAATATTTATGTTATGAAAAACATGGTTTTTGATACTACTCAATCAAGCATGCAAGCATACAATGACAACCATGGCACTCACAGTATTGGTTTTTGATTTTTTTTAATAAACTCAGATTTTGAAACTATAGTGAAAGTGAGGTGAAAACGGGGTGTAACAAACCTATCACCCTTACAAGAATCTTGTTCTCGAGATTCCTAAGCTAGGTGCTAAAAAGGTATGGAAATTCAGATCGGATATAGTCTTCGCGCTCCCATGTTGCTTCTGCTTCGGTGTAGTTGCTCCACGGAACCTTTAAGTACTTGATGGTGCGGCTTCTAGTGCAATGCTCTACTTCATCCAAGATGCGGATCGGCCTCTCAGGATAAGTGAGGTCTGGTTGGAGGTCGATGGCCTGATGGTCAATTTCCTTATAAAGATCTGGACGGTTCGGCGCTTGCAGGCACTTATGAAGTTGTGACACGTGGAAGACGTTGTGCACACCCGAAAGTTCCAGAGGTAGCTCCAATTGGTAAGCAACTTCTCCACGCCTTGTCGTGATCTTAAAAGGTCCAATGAACCTTGGAGCAAGTTTCCCCTTCACATGGAAACTATAAGTGCATCTCGTGCCCTTAGTGATTTTCGTGGTTGAAAGACTTATAGGTCAAGTGACTAATGTGTTCATAAGTGTACACAAGCTCTATAAGTTGGTGAGGAGTTTGACTTATACGATGAATATCGACCCCTAAAAATGTATGTCTTGGGCTGAAGATTTTGGTGTTACCTTGAAGACTTTGATCGCGAATAAATTGTGATGAAATTGATATTCCTCATGAAGATATTGATGATCAGGAATTTGGTGGTTCCTGAAGAAATACTGTCTGAAGACTTTGAAGCGTGAAGATTAATTCTTTCTGTTTCATTTTCTTTACTCTTGAGTCATAGGAACACCGTATTGTTAAAGGGGGTTGAGGTAATACTACGGAATGAATTTCCTCATGATGCTCAACCCAAGCCTAAACCTACTAAAGCCTCAGAGTGAAGAATATGAGAGACATGAGGACTTTCACAGTTGAAAGTTCCAACCGTTGCCGCGAAACGTGCCACCTCACTGATCTTATCCACACCAACAGTCACATTATTTAAGGGTATTTATGTCAAATCATGTCAGGATGCTCCGAGGCTATAAATAGCCGCCCCAAAACCACTAGCGGGTTGGCTGCGCCGAGAGAAACTGAAACTTGTCATTTAGAGACACCCAAATTCCTTAGAGCCTTCGAGAATAAATCATCAAGTGAGGAAATACCCCAAACACCAAACCACAAACCAAAAACCAAGTGATTGAGCATCACTGAATAATTTGTTCCTGTGTGGAACTGAAGCCTTTTACCTTTGAGGATTGTGCATCCCCCAGATGGTTAGGCGTCATGGTCTAGAGCATCCAGCACTCAATTGTGGATCGTCGGGTGACCGAGTTTGTGAGGGTTTGGAAGTCTGCCCTGAAGACTTACCACAAGTGTTGGGCGAGGACTGTGTGTCCTTAGCTCAAGGAGAATGTAGTAGGGACTGTGTGACCCGGGACTGTGTGTCCTTTGGTTTCAATACCAAGCCGCTCCAAACCAGACGTACAACTGTCACATCAGTTGGAACTGGGGCATCAACAACTGTCTTCGTCAAGCTACGGGTTCTATTTCTTCAACTCCTTCATTTCCTTAGAATTGTATGCTGAAGACTTTCATCTGCGCTCTTTGAAGAATTTGTCTGAAGACTTTCTCTGAATTTCCTCAACCTCAAATTCTTCATTCAAGTTAATATTCACCTGCGTTTTGTGTACGTGCGTCCTATGCAAACCGATTCTCATAATCTTCACCAAGTAATCTGCTGTAGTAGTCTTTACACTTCTGATCCTGCACTATTTCCGCTGCACGTAATTCATGAGTGAGGAATTTCCTCAAAAGGAATTTCCTCAGCGATGAAATTCTAAAAATCGCCTATTCACCCCCCCTCTAGTCGATAAAACACACTTTAAATTGGTATCTGAGCAAGGTACTCCCTTGTTCCATGTGATTTTCGTGTAACCACCTGGAGTTTTAGTTATGTCGACTGTAGGTATGATCAAGGTTACTTCAGGATGTCCTATCTTCAAAGGAAAGGACTTTCCCTACTGGAAGACCAAGATGCAGATACATCTTCAAGCTATTAACAATGATCTCTGGTACATTGTGGAACATGGTATTCCCTCCATCACTGCTACTATCTCTGCTGCTCATGTGAAGAAATTCAAGCAACTTGAATCTCGAGCGAAGAATATCATCTGTGGCCATCTGAGCAAAGGTCAGTATGGAAGAGTGAGTGCTTTGGGCACAACTAAGATTATCTGGGATAGGCTGTCCAAAGTCAATGAAGGAATTTTAACTCAGCGTGACTCTCGTCTTGATGTTCTTCGCAATCTTTTCAATCGCTTCAAGAGGCTTCACAATGAAAGCTGCCAAGATACCTTTGGTCGCCTCACTGATATCTCAAATGAACTTCAAGCACTAGGAGCTCGAGGCATTACTGACCATGAAGTTGTGAAGAAACTGCTAAGATCTCTGGATCCATCATTTGACACACTGGTTCTGATGATTCAAGAAAGAGGAGACTATAAGATGCTTGATCCTGATGATATACTTGAAAGTCTCAATACTCATGAATTCCAACAGGAAGAAAAGAGTGATTTGTATGGACCAAGCTACTCATGACCTCGTGCGCTGAAGGCCAAAGCAATTTCCTCATCTCAAGAAGAAGACTCAGATTGCAACATTGGTGATCCTGAGGAACTTGGACAGGAGCTTGCAATGCTCATGAAGAAATTCCAGCAGTTTACAAGGCGTGGCCAGTTTGGTAAATCTTCAAGAAGCGATATGAGGAAATCAGAATCTTCATATGAGGACTACAAGAAAAGAACCTGCCACAAATGCAAGAAATCTGCTCACTATATTGCTGATTGTCCTCGCTGGGTGAAGGAACCAAAGAATAAGAAATACAAGGATGAAAGTTCTAATGACTTGAAGAAAAAGAAGAAATCTCAAAATCCTCATCCTCAAAGTCCTCGTCGCACAAGAAGACTAGTTTCATAAAGGCTCGGGCACTCATAGGCAAGGAAATGGACTCTGAGAAAGAATTTGAGGAATGTGATGAAGAGGAAAGTTCTGAAGAAGACTCAGAGTCTGGTGTGGCAAGTCTTGCACTGGCTACCACATTCGTCAGCAAGTGAACCTTCAACCTTGAAGAAAATGACAATGGTACCTACACTTTTGACTATGCTGATGACTTCGCTTCAACCTATTGCTTCATGGAAATAGGTTCAAACATAACGAATGACACTTCCTCCTCTAACTCAACTGACTGTGAACCTGATGATTATAAAAAACCCAGTTACAGAAAACTTGCCAACATTTCAACTAAACAACAAAGTGCCATTGAAAAGCTTCATAAACTGCTAGACAGAAGTGATGGCCTGTTGAATGATGAAATGAATTGTACTGAAATCCTCACTCAAGATATGAAAAGTCTTTAGTCTAGATTTGATAGTCTTCAAGATCGTTATGGCACACTCTTGGTTGATCATGAGAAACTTTCCTATGAATTTATTCAAAGGAAGCTTCATCTTGAGAAGTTGAAGATGTCTCATGACGATCTTCAAATGGAAAACGATTCATTGCTTGCCCAACAGATCAGTGTCGCTCAGGTTGAATTCACTCCACCATGTCTCAAATGCATCGAGCGTGAAACTGCCAATTCTTCACCAGAATCATCAAATGCTTCTATTGCTACAAATTCTTCAACTGCTCGTGTGTTATCAAAGTCCTAACTTGAGGAAACCACTTCTCGCCTCCACTTCGGCAGGGGAGTTTCCATAAATTCGGAGGGACTCCAAGTGGTGGGTTCCCGCCAGCATGTTATCCACGGGATTCGAGAAGTGTCCCCGTGGTGTCTGGAAGCGAGGTGCATGGGCCTCTGTTGGCTGAAGCGATGGCGGGTTAGGCGGTGGCTGAACTGGACCCTCCCCTGGAGCGGCCTGCCAAGGCCGATCGGGTCCTATCCCGGGAGTGTGTGGGGTGTCGAAGAGGCGAGTCGGATGTAGATCGGCCGGGAGGCGACCATGATGCCTCCTCTGGTGAATAGCATCGGACACGGGCTGTTATCGCTCGAGCCGCCAGCCTTTGGTGTTTAGCTGTTCTCTCTCCGCGGTGATCCGGGCCTGCTGTGCTGCGATCCTGGCGGCTTCCGATTCCACGTCCCGCTGAGTCTTGGCCATCTCCTCCCGCAGCTTCGCCAGTTCAACAATGATCGTTTCCTGATTCTCCGCTGTTACAACAATTGCCATGAGTTTGGGGATTTCCGCCGCCAAGTCCGCCATGGCTTGAACCGGAGTTTTCGACGACCTGCCAGTCTCATTGTTGTCAGACGGGTTTGGCTGAGGTTGTGCTGCCCCCGGCATGTAAATGGCGACTTGTCGACGGGGTCCTACAATGTCCTCGGAGTTTGCCGCCCGTGGCAACCCTCCGAGTTTTCCTTCGTAGAGAGGGTGGATTGAATCTTTGTCGCCCATGGATGACTCGTCGTCAGAGTTGACGGGGGTGACCTCCTGAACCACCGGTTCGACCTTGAAGCTGGTTCCCTGCGTAAAGCCGACGAAAACGTGGCATCCCCTGTCGTGACGTGTGACGGGGCGGGCGTACCTGGTCCGCTCGACGATGTCGGTGAAGATGTCCGGCTCAGGTACGGGTGCCCCGATCTTGCCGATGAAGACGTGGATCTTGCCAAAGGGGACCCTGTAACCAGATTCGACCGAATCGGCTTCAGGCCCCCACTACGAGTTGTCGATGTAGTATTTTCCACGATGACTTTTCATCATGATGCCGACCGCATAGCTTCCAGACCCTGGAAGGGCTCCCTTTGAGAACTCAACTCCACCGTGCGCTAGCCCCATGGTGGGCGCCAACTGTCTTGGTTTTGTCACAGCAGATGTCCTCGTGAAAGGACTTAGTGAAGGAGCCATCGCACCTTGGTGGCGACTCAAAGGGGGTGAGCGAAAGCGAGACTCAGATTTACCTAGGTTCGGCCCCTCGTGTGGAGGTAAAAGCCTACGTCCTTCTTTTTCGTTCTTTCCAACACTAGAAACCTCCTTGGCGGATTATCTTTTGCATCAATCCTCAACCGCCATTCGGTTCATGGGCCCCTGGGCTAAGGCTTGTATTAATATTTTCCTTTTTATTTGTCTTTCCTTCTTTATCTTTTACTCGTCTCCATGACTAGCATTACCACTTCCCCTTTGTCACCAGATTTTGAAGTTTTATACTTCAAATAAAAGCAAAGGTAATTTGAAGGATGCCTGGTATAGGCTAATGGAATCTTATTGTATCTCAAACCTAAAAGGAGATGTGAAGGTTTTGCTCAGATTTTGTTTTACATTGTATTGGCTTTACATCATAGAGAACTCTTAGATTTTGCCTCAAAAGGGAATTTTATTGACTTAAATACAAACGCTGCTCATGACGTCTTGGAGGGGATTTTGGGAGTTCCTCCACAAAAAAGAGTGCTTAATCTTTTGGAAGAGGGAGTTCAAATTCTCGACAAATTAAGTGACTTACATAAGCACTTAATTGAGTTACAACAATATCATGAACCCCTTAAACATATTAGCGGAAACCTCAACCGTTTGAACACTTTGATTACCCTTTGCAATAAGCGTTTGGTCATTTTTGACAATAAGGTGGTTTATTCACCTACAAACCTGGGGAAGAGGAAAGAGCCTCCCGGATTTGAGAAGGCCCTCACGAAAATTGTCAATACCAAAGATGGCAATACCAAGATCTATTGCATTATGCCTAGCTATGGGCGTTAAACAATAGCACTTGTTGGGAGGTAACCCAATTTTATTTGTTTTGCTTTTGTTTTTCAGTTCTGCACACATAATTACCTCTTTAATAATTGTGTTTTCTTGTTTTCATTAGTATTTGATCCAAGTAAGATATTTGGGATGGTCTATGGTGTTTGCAAGTTGATTTCACTGAAAATCTGAATTTTCGCTCTCACTCCAGGAATTTTATAAATTCACTTGAACGTGCTTTTGATCTACTTTTTTTACACAAGATTGGATTACAAATTTCCCAGATTGTCCTAATGTTTCAGAATTTTTAGAGTTACATAATTATTTGAAGTAAACAGATTGCTATAGATTGTTCTGTTTTTTACAGATTCTATTTTCTTTGTGTTGTTTGCGTATTTTGATAAATCTATGGGTTGTATCGGGGGGGTATGAACCATGGAGAAGTTGGAATACAGTAAATATTACATCAATATAAATAAAGAATGAGTTCACAACAGTACCTAAAGGGGTGATTTATTTTGCTTAACCTAACGGATCTCATGAGTTTTGTGTTGCGAAGTTTTCAAGTTTTGGGAAAAGATTTGATGGACTATGGAATAAGGAGTGGCAAGATCCTAAGCTTGGGGATGCCCAACTCACCCCAAGTCATATTCAAGGATACCAAAGAGCCTAAGCTCGGGGATGCCCCAGAAGGCATCCCCTCTTTCGTCTTCAATCCATCGGTAAATTTACTTGAGGCTATATTT
Organism: Hordeum vulgare subsp. vulgare; assembly: GCF_904849725.1. Lineage (NCBI taxonomy): Eukaryota > Viridiplantae > Streptophyta > Magnoliopsida > Poales > Poaceae > Hordeum > Hordeum vulgare. Next base: position 138,608,902 of record NC_058522.1, read on the forward strand.
CTATTCACCACATGATATGTATTTTGCTTGTAGTGTCTTGTATGATATGATTCTTTACTTTTTAGTTTGCCACAATTATCCATGCTGCACACATCTTTTGATAGAGATACACTGAATCATGAATTTATTAGAATACTCTTTGTGCATCACTTATATGTTTTGAGCTAGGCAATGTTGCTCTAGTGCTTCACTTATATCTTTTAGAGCATGGCAGTGTTTTATTTTATAGAACTTATTAAACTCTCGTACCTCACTTATGTTATTTCGAGAATTCTTTAAACATCATGGTAATTGGTTTAGTTTATGAATTTAGTCCTAATATAATAGGCATCCAAGAGGTTATAATAAAAACTTTCATATTAAGTGCATTGAATATGATGAGAAGTTTGATTCCTTGCATATAGTTTTGAGATATGAAGATGGTAATACGAGAGTCATGCTAGTAAGTAACTGTGAATTAGAAAAAAATACTTGTGTTAAAGCTTGTGATTCACGTAGCATGCACATATGGTGAACCGTTATGTGATGAAGTCGGAGCATGATTTGTTTAATGATTGTCAACCTTTGTGTGGAGGTCGGGATTGCGCGATGGTTAACTCCTACCAACCCTTCCCCAAGGAGCATGTTTCTAATACTTTGCTTCGATAACTAATAGGCTTTTGCAATAAGTATGTGAGTTCTTTATGACAAATGTTGAGTTCATGGATTATACGCACTCTCACCCTTCCACCTTTGCTAGCCTCTCTAGTACCACGCAACTTTCGCCGGTACATTAAACCCACCTTCCTCAAAACAGCCACCATATATTTCCCTCAAAACAGCACCATATCTACATATTATGTCATTATCATAGCCATTCCGAGATATATTTCCATGCAACACCACCATCCCGTTTTATGACACACACCATCACTTCCATATTGCTTATAGAGTCATACTTTGTTCTAGATATCGAGTTGTAATCTTTTGTGTTGTAAGTAAATAAAAGTGTGATGATTTGCATTATTGGAGTATTGTCCCATGTGAGAAAAGGATGATGGAAGCTATGATTCCCTGAGAAGTTGGGATGAGTCTCCGGACTGTACAAAAAAATAAAAGAGGTCAGCAAAGCCCATAAAAAATAAAAGAGGCCAAATAAGACCACCAAAAAAAGGAAAAAGAAAAGAAAAAGAAAAGAAAAAAATGAGAGAAAGAGAGAAGGGACAATGCTACTATCTTTTTCCACAATTGTGCTTCAAAGTAGCACCATGTTCTTCATAGAGAGTCTCCTATTTTGTCACTTTCATATAACTAGTGGAATTAATTATTTTGCACAACCACTTAGTTTCCTTTTTGAGCTTTCATACTCTTATAGCTCTAGTGCATTTTTTGCATGGCAATCCCTACTCACTCACATTAATATCTATTGATGGGCATCTCCATAGCCCGTTGGTATACCTAGTTGATGTGAGACTATCTTCTCCTTTTTTTCAACCTCCACCACACTCTATTCCACCTATAGGGCTATATCCATGGCTCACGCTCATGTATTGCATGAGAGTTGAAAAGGTGTGGGAACATAGGAAGTGTGAAACAATTGCTTGATTTTCATCGGGGTTGTGCATGATTTAGATACTTTCTGTGGTGAAGATGGAGCATCGCCAAACCATGTGATTTTGTTGGGATAACTTTCTAAGACAATGTTATTTCAAAAGGAAGCAATTACCTTATTAGTATGCTTGAAGTATTATTGTTTCTATGTCAATATTATACTTTTGTTTTGAATCTTATGGATCTGAATATTCATGCCACAATAGATAATATTACATGGATAAATGTGTTAGGTAGCATTCCACATCAAAAATTCTGTTTTATCATTTACCTACTCGAGGACGAGCAGGAATTAAGCTTGGGGGTGCTTGATACGTCTCCAAGGTATCTATAAATTATCATTGTTCCATGCTATTATATTATCTCTTTTGGATGTTTTATATGTATTTATATGTTGTTTTATATTATTTTTGGGACTAACCTATTAATCTAGAGACTAGTGGCAGCTTCTGTTTTTCCATGTTTTTGAGTATTGCAGATAAAGAATATTAAACATAGTCCAAACGGAATAAAATCTCCGGAAGGATTTTCTTGGACCAAAAGAAACGCAACAGATTTGGAGTAGGGGCAGGGCATCTGCCGTGAGGCCACAAGCCTGCAGGGCGTGCCCTAGGTGGTGCTCGCGCTCCCTTGGCTTGTGTGGCCCCTGCAGGTCTCCTAACCCTATTCTTTTCCCTATAAATTCCCAAATATTCCCGTATTGCCAAAGAGAGCCACGAAAATACTTTTATGGCGCCGGGAGCCTCTAATCTCGTGAGATCCAATCTGGGAGCCTTTTCCGGAAATCTGCTGGAGAGGGAATTGATCACGGAGGGCATCTACATCAACTTCGTTGCCCCCCCGATGATGTCTGAGTAGTTCGCCACAGACCTATGGGTCCATATCTAGTAGCTAGATGTCTTCTTCTCTCTCTTTGATCTTCAATACCATGTTCTTCATGATCTTCATGGAGATCTATCTGATGTAGTACTCTTTTGCGGTGTGTTTGTCGAGATCCAATGAATTGTGAGTTTATGTTCAGATTATCCATGAATATTATTTGTGTCTCTTTTGAATTCTTATATGCATGATTACATATCTTTGCAAGTCTCTTGGAGTTATTGGTTTGGTTTGGCCAACTAGATTGGTTATTTTTCCAATGGGAGAAGTTCTTAGTTTTGGGTTCAATCTTGAGGTGTCCTCACCGAGTGACATAGTAGGGGTAGCGAGGCACGTATTGTATTGTTGACATCGAGGATAAAAAGATGGGGTTTTCATCATATTGCTTGAGTTTATCCCTCTACATCATGTCACCTTACTTAATGCATTACACTGTTCTTCATGAAATGAATACTCTAGATGCAGGCAGCAGTCGATCGATGTGTGGAGTAATAGTTGTAGATGTAGAATAGTTTCAGTCTACTTGACACGGACGTGATGCCTATATGCATAATCATTGCCTTGGATATATTCATAATTATTCGCTTTTCTATCAATTGCTCGACAGTAATTTGTTCACCCACCGTATTATTCTCCTTTATGCGAGAAGCCTCTAGTGAAACCTATGGCCCCGGGTCTATTTTCTATATTATATTTTCAGATATATAAACCAAAAATACCAAAAATACTTTGCTGCAATTTATTTACTTTTGTTTCCGCAATCTTTCTTATCTATCTCTATTAGATCTCATCCTTGCCAATAACTCTAAAGGGATTGACAACCCCTTTATACCGTTGGGTGCAAGTGTTTGATTGTTTGTGTAGGTACTACTACTGGGGCCTTGCTTGTTCCTCCTACTGGATTGATACCTTGGTTCTCAAAAAACTGAGGGAAATACTTATCTAGTTCGCTACATCACCCTTTCCTCTTCAAGGGAAAACCAACACAAGCTCAAGAGGTAGCAATCCCTTTGTTGTTAGGAGAAGGACACCTATCGATTGATGCGTCTCCAATGTATCTGTAATTTTTTAATGTTCCATGCTGTTATATTATAATTCTTGGGTGTTCTATAATTATTTTGAGAGGCAATTTCCTATGCATGGTAGTAGCTACACACCCTTTGGTATAAGTGTCTTTTTTGATATACGAGGTATCGGGTTTCAATAGCATTGGAAAAAGTGTATTTTTGTTGTATATGAATGACCTTTTCTCACTTCTATTTGTCTTTTTTGTTAGATTTTTGACACAAGTGTCTTTTTGTTGTGTAGAAAGGGTGGTTCTCACTTCTCTCGGTCTTTTTTCCTTGCCTTTTTGGCATAATTACATGTTTGCTTGCTTGGCTAGTCCAAAACCACGATATATTCGCTATAGAGTTATTTTTAATATTTAAAAATAATTTATTAAAGTAATTCGAGATAAAAGTTGAGGCCATGTGTAGGTACCACCATGTGTAGCAAATTATTTGTGTAAACATTTTATGGAAACTTTGTATCATTTTATGGCACTAACCTATTGACATAGTGCCAAGTGCTTGTTGTTCTTTTTTGCTTGTTTCTTCCTTCGTAGAAAATCAATATCAGATGAAGTACAAATGCCACGAAACTTTATGAAGATTTACTTGGACCACAAGGAAACTTCAGGACCAAGGATGCTCACCAGAAGAGGCCTAGGAGGCCCACTAGGCACCAGAACGCGCCCTGGGCCCGTGGAGTCGACGAAAAATCTTTTCAGCCGCCGCAAGTTCTAGAAGCCATGAATTCCAATCTAAAGCCCGTTCCGGAGAGGAACACGATCAGAGGGGGGTTCATCATCCACATTGGTGCTCCTCCGATGATGTGTGAGTAGTTCATATCAGACCTACGGGTCTGTAGGCAGTAGCCAGATGGCTTTCTCTCTTGTTCTACTTCTCAATACAAAGGTGTCTTGGAGATCTATTTGATGTAACTCTTTCTTTTGCGGTGTGTTTGTTGGGATCCGATGAATTGTGAGTTTATGATCAGATCTATGAAATTACATCCATTCTTGATTATTACAGCCTCGTATTTCTTCTCTCATATTTGGGTTTTGCCTGGCCAATTTGATCTTTTTATCTTTCAATGGGATGAGGTGATCAGTGATGGGTTCGATCTTGCGGTGCTCAATCCCGGTGAGAGAAAGAGACATGACACACATGTATCATTGCTTATCGGGATAAAACGATGGGGTCTATTCCTACATGAATAGATCTTGTCTACATCATGTTATCGTTCTTAAAGCATTACTCCCTTTGTCCATGAACTTAATACACTAGATCCATGCTGGATAGCGGTCGATGTGTTGAGTAATAGAAGTAGATGCACGCACAAGTCGGTCGACTTGTCTTGGACATAATGCCTATATACATGATCATTGTCTTGGATATCATCATAATTATTTGCATTTCTATCAATTACCCAACAGTAATTTGTCTACCCACCGTTTGCTCTTTTCTCGAGAGAAGCCACTAATGAAACCTATGGCTCCCGGGTCTATTTTACATCATCTATTTGCAATATCTACTTTGCTATTTGCGTTACCATTTTGTTTGCTCTTTTATTTTCAGATCTATATTATCAAAAAACCCAACAATACATTGTTGTTTTTTTATTTGCCTTCGTTCTGTTTGCCGTTGAAAGGATCGATATGGTTGACTAGAAGGGGGTGAATGGGCAACTATCGAACTTTAGCTTATCTTAACAAATTACCATTAGCAACAAAGATTCTCTATGTGAACAACTAGGTGAGCAACCTGTATGATGCTAACTACAAGGATAACAAGTACAAGCAAAGAATACACCACAACAACAATAAGTACAAAGTAAAGGTAAGAGATAACCGCAAGTGGAACCGGTGGAGACGAGGATGTGTTACCGAAGTTCCTTCCCTTTGACATGAAGTACGTCTTTGTTAGAGCGGTGTGGAGGCACAATGCTCCCCAAGAAGCCACTAGGGCCACCGTATTACCCTCACGCCCTCACACAATGCGAGATGCCGTTATTCCACAATTGGTGCCCTTGAAGGCGGCGATCGGACCTTTACAAACAAGGTTGGGGCTATCTCTACACAAAGCATGGAGGCTCCCAACAAGGCCACGAAGCTTCACCACAATTAAATGTGGCTCCATGGTGACCTCAACCGTCTAGGGTGCTCAAACACCCAAGAGTAACAAGATCCGCAAGGGATTAGTGGGGGGAATCAAATATCTCTTGGTGGAAGGGTAGATCAAGGCCCTCTCATGCAATCCCTAGAAAATCAACAAGTGATTGTCTAGGGAGAGATATCGGGCAAGAATAAGCTTATGGAGCAACAATGGAGCTTGGAGAGGTTAAAGGTTAGCTCCTCGAAGAAGAAGACACCTTTATATAGTGGGTGGGTAAAATCCAACCGTTAGCCACCCACCACAGCAATAGCCAAGCGGTACTACGCTTCTAGGAGTGGTACTACCACTCTGCATCTCACCAACCACGGTAGTAATAAATTACTACCGTGCCTACTACTGCGGGGGAAAAGTATGCGAAAAAGTCCATCGGAGCGGTAGTAAAAAATTACTACCGCTCTGAGGGCGCTAGTACCGCTCAGGGAGAGCGGTACTACCGCTGGCCCTTTTGCATAAACATCAAAGATGGGTATGGAGCTTCATTGTAGCTAGGGAAAAGGTGGTGCACTAAATGCTTACGTGACAATTCCACCCAAACCTTTCCTACGCAGACCCCCTATTAATAGTACGGCTTTCCTACGACTCAAATCGACCAAAGAGAAATGTAGAAAGCAACCATCTTCGAGAGATTCCGAGGGGCATCGAATCGTCTTGTGCCTAGATATGAATTATCTGAAATGCTTAATGCACATGATTAGTCCGCACACGCATTGTCGTCAATCACTAAAACCACTTAGGGATAAATATGCCCTAACAATCTCCCCCTTTTTGCTGGATTGTTGAAAATAAAAGATTTGCACATAAAGGATATAGAGAAAGCATATGCAAAACCCAAAATCTACAAACTAGAGACAAGCTCCCCTTGTTGTGTGCATATCAACAAACAACCAAGGAAAAATCACTCCCCCTAGATTTTATAGACTAAGCAATTCTTGCAACATAAAAGAGTCGATATTTATATATGGAAGCAAGGCATAACATGTGAGCACGAAGATAAAGGTACAAGATAATAAGACTCACAAGCTATTAATAAAATAGATAATAATGAGATAAAGGATAGGGAAGATATAGCATATGTCTCACAGCTTATGATAAAGTCTGATATCTCATAGTTTCACCCATCAAGCAAACACAACCAGCGAAAGCAACTAAAGTTCAACAAACAAAACAACCACGAAACCGATAAAACGAGCAAATCCTACACTCTCTCCCCCTTTGGCATAGGGACACCAAAACGGCAGAGAGGACACCTACACCATAGGTGGTAGCTCGAACTAGAGAGAATATACCCATCAGGCTTCGGTCTCCTCCTGAACAAGCTCCTTATATGAGTTGTCGTCGGTCTCCTCCTAAGTGTCTTGGTCAGACGCAGCCCACTGCAGATTTTTCTTCTGCATCCACTCAGCCTCCGGGCTGATTTCTCGCTCAGATCCACTAGAGATTTGCACAACAAGCTTCCTCATGATCAGCTTGTCATGCTGACGACTCTCCTTTTGAGCGACATGGGTCCTGTACTGTCCCTTGGCCTACATGCAGAACAAGGTCTTCATCCTATCGGTGAGCTTTTTGGCCCATGATGGCTCGGTAGATGAAGGCATACATAACTCTGGAAAAACCTCAAACTGAGTAGCAGCCACATCCTCATCAAAGTTACTAGGGGCAGGAGGTGTAGTTGAGTTGTTTGCCCATTTGTCCTTCTGGCGTGGTTTGATGGGCTCATGACGAATCCAATTAGGAGCAAGAAAGTCAACAACTGGAAATGCCTTGGTCCACGTCATGTTGATTAGGTAGAACAGGTAAGGACCGTAGATTGGGACCTTACGGTTGAAGACCGCAGAGTACAACTCGCTCCACATAACATGAGAGACATCCAATGGTCTAGAGGGGCGAGTCCGCCCCTTCTGACATGTGATAAGCATATCTACCAGGTATGAGTGGACCTGGTCCTTATTGCGAACTCTAGGAAACAGGGTGTTGCGAAAAATGCGGTGCATCACATCCAGAAAAGGGTTCATAACATAGGAGACCTCACCAGATGGCGTTTCCTTCACAATATAGAATGGTAGCAACTTCTCCTTGGCTATGGCAGTAGGGTTAGCATGTGGGTGCAAGCCACTAGGTGGTGAAGCCCCTCATCCTGGACATGCCGAAGATCAATGAAGACCTTCCACTTAGCACACAATACTTCCCCATTTATCAGCCAGGTCATGGTGCTGTCATCATCATTGTGAAAGTGAACAGTAGAGAAGAAGTCTGCCACTACCTTGTAATCAAAGTATTGCTGAAAAGTGATGAGCTCATCAATCTGAACTTGTTCCACTGTGGACAGAGCATCACCAAAGTATTCAAGGTCTTTCTTCAGTTGGTTGATATCAGTCCACTACAGAGGAACATACATATTCTTCTTCGTTTTGATGACGTCTTCAAAAATAAGAAACTACTCTTTATTCCCGAACATTTCACCTCCAGGGAACTGTTCCCTATTGCTGTTGTAGGGGTTGCTCTTTCGGCATAGCTGAAACTCTGCAAGTGGCATGGTATTCTAGTCAACAGTGTTCCTGGGCTTCTGACAAGTCTTCTTGAAATTGCGCTTGGGTGCTTTAGAACCTTCAGGGACATCTGATGAGCGGGAACACTTGGACCTGGCATCCCGACGTGGGTTAGAGCGCCTGGAACCACCACCTATGAAATGCAAAAAGCAAACACAACACAAAGGACACAAGACATCAAGGCAAAGATCAAGAATCAACAGAAATTCCCAAAAAAAAGAGTGCAATGTGTGTGCTAAAGTAGGAGTGGTAGTACCGCTGCAGGAGGGGCGGTAGAACCGCACGGGAAGCAGAGTGCCAGATCTGACAGTTGCATGAAACAAAAAATCCCCAATCCTTCTAAAAATAATTCAGATCTGGAACTACTGGGGTCCACATCACACAAGGCACCCTACTACAGGAAGGATCTACCACAGAAGAACTTCCCCAATCCATCTAGCAAGAGGATATGGTGCAATGAAGGAAAGCACATGCATGCCCCTAACCCTAGATTCAACAAAAACTAAGCAAAAGCAAAGGGAACGAGGGGAAGTGCCGAGGTCCATGGCACAAGGGAGAGGATCCCACCAATTGGAATCAGAGAATGATGGCCGGAGATGGAGATCCGACGAGTCCCTTGGGCAGCAACTTGAGAGAGGAGAGAGAGACAAGAAGAAGAACTCATCATAAATGGGTAAAGGGGGAAAACAGCCTCCCGTGCCCTTTAAATAACCCCTGAGGTCGTGGCGGTGCGGTAGTACCGCTGTCATTGTGGTAGTACCGCTCGGCCAGCGGTAGTACTGCTCGGCCAACGGTAGTAAAAATTTACGACCGTGCTAGGGGCGGTAGTACCGCTTGGCTAGCGGTAGTAAAAATTTACTACCGTGCTGGGGGTGGTAGTACCATGCCCCTATTGTCAAAACTGCCTGAAAAACTTGCTCTACTCTCCTCGACAATAAAAAGGACTTGAACAATGCCAGTGATCAAGAAAAAAGAACAGAAAACCCAAACAAGGATAAGAAGCAACACGTACACCCTGGAACGCAAAACCGAATCTTCTGACGGAGAGAGGGCGGTGGCCGAAGCCACCAATGTTTGAGACAAATGGTATGACACCATGAAGAATTAGCCTTGGGTTCATGACCACAACTCGTCTTTGAAGCACAAGTGCCAGCAGCAAAGGCTAATGTGAAAGACTTGATCAATTTATGCATAATAGGGGGAGGAGAAGTTCATTGAGAAAACAACACTCCCCCTATGTCCATGCCTACATCTAGAGCCAAAAATAATGATGACTGAGGTGTGGTATGAGTGGTTTCAATCTACATTACTTGAATCAATGAAATTTAGCTCATGCCTTAACTCGCGAAACCTTGATTCATCTAGAGGTTTGGTGAAAATATATGCAAGTTGCTCTTGAGTGTTGATCGAGAGGACCTCAATATCTCCTTCCTTGATATGATCTAGAATGAAATGATGACGTATATCAATATGCTCGGTCTTGCTATGTTGCACGGGATTAAGGGATATCTTGATAGCACTCTCATTGTCACACAGAAGAGGCACTTTGTCACAAGTGACACCGTAATCCTTTAAAGTTTGCCTCATCCATAATATTTGAGCACAACAACTTGCAGCAGCTACATACTCAGCTTTGGTGGAAGAAAGTGACACAAAGTTTTGCTTCTTCGAAGACCAACTTACCAAGGAACGACCAACGAATTGGCATCCTCCAGAGGCTGACTTCCTTCCAACATAGTCTCCAGCCCAATCTGAGTCACAGTAACCTACTAAACTAAAGCTTGCTCCTTCGGGGTACCATAAGCCAAAGTTTGGGGTATGAGCCAAATATTGAAAGATTCGTTTGTCTGGCACATAGTGGCTTTCCTTTGGTGCGGATTAAAACCGTGCACAGATTCCCACACTCGGCATGATATTGGGTCTAAATGCACAAAGGTAAAGCAAGGATCCAATCATGGAGCGATATACTTTTTGATCCACGGCTTTACCATTGGGATCACTTCGAGCTTGCATTTGGTTGGCATGGGAAATTTGGCTAGCTTGACATCCTTGAGCTCGAAACTCTTGAGCATGTCTTGAGTGTACTTGGCTTTTTTAATGAATGTTCCTTCACTTCCTTGTTTGATTTCAAACCCAAGAAAGAACTTCAACTCTCCCATCACCGACATCTCAAACTTCTCGGTCATTAGTGCAGCAAATTATTCATTGAAAGATTTGTTAGGAGAACCAAATATAATCCCTTTGACCTTCTTGGTAAAAAGAGTGGGATCAATTTTCCCAATCTCAAACCCACGGTCTTGCAACAACTCAGTAAGGTACTCATTCCATGCACGTGGGGCTTGTTTAAGACCGTAGGGTGCCTTCCTGAGTTTGTATACATGAGTGGGGAACTTGGGATCCTTGAATCATGGGGGTCATTTGACATATACCAACTCATTTAATGGACCATTACGAAAAGCACTCTTCACATCCATTTCTTGCAATTTAAAGCCATGATGAGAAGCAAAAGCAAGTAACATGCGAATAGATTCAAGATGAGCGACAGGAGCAAAGGTTTCACCGTAGTCGATACCCTCGACTTGGGAGTATCCTTGCCCCACCAGTCTTGCCTTGTTTCGAATGACAACACCATTTGCATCCTTCTTCTTCTTGAATATCCATTTCGTTCCAATGACATTATGTTCCTCCGTTGGCCTTGGCACTAATTCCCAAACTTGATTGCGCTCGAAGTTGTTAAGTTCATCATGCATAGCTTCAAGCCAATCCTCATCATCAAGCGCATCATCTACCTTTTGGGGTTCAACACACGAAACAAATGCGTGATGCATACAAAAGTTTGATAATTGTTGACGAGTGGTTACTCCTCTATTGAAGCTACCAAGCACATTCTTGATGATGTGTTGTCTAACTCGGAGTTTGTTGTCTATCTTGGCAGCACGACGCTTCATAACTTCCCTACTTGATATTGTAGGGATTTTGCTTGAACATTTTGAGCACCATCTTGAGCTTGCTCACTAGATTGCCCTTGATCTTGTGGTAGCACTTGATATAGAGGTTGCACTAGATCTTGAGAAGGATCGGAATCTGGAGCATGATCTTGGACATCATTTGGTGCAACACCATATTCATGAGGTTGATCTTGTCCTTGATCAGGTTCGTTGGGTTGAGGGCCTTCACTTTGTTCTTCGGAAGCATGTGGGTCTAGCGAGGGTGATGGATCCACTTGAGTAGAGCATTGTCCTTCTCCTTCGACCACAAAGGGGTTCCTCAATGGGGAGTATTTGACCAATCGCCATTCTTCTTATGGCATGAGGAGTAATTTCGTCACCTACATCACAAAGACAACTTTGCTCCACTTGGGAGCCATTATTGTCATGAAACTCCACATTACACGTCTCCTCAATGAGTCCGGTGGACTTGTTGAGAACAGGGTAAGCATGGGAGTTTGTAGCATAACCAACAAATATGCCCTCTTGAGCTCTAGCTTCAAATTTAGACAGACGAACATTTTTGTTGAGTATGAAACACTTACTACCGAACACCCGAAAGTACTTGAGGTTGGGCTTGTTCTCGGTAAGAATCTCATACGAAGTCTTGTTAAAGCCTTTAGGGAGGTAGAGCCGATTGGATTCATGACACGCGGTGCTAATGGCTTCAGGCCATAAGTTGTAAAGAGATTTGAATTCCGCCATCATGGTTCTTGCCGCGTCCATCAATGTCCGGCCCTTCCTTTCTACTACACCATTCTGTTGGGGTATAAGGTGCTGAATATTGATGCTTAATCCCCCCATCACTAAGGAACTTATTTAAGGTGTAGCTATTAAACTCAGTTTCGTTGTCACTTCTAATCATTAATAACTTTGCTTCATGTTGACGTTGAGCTTCATTAGCAAAGTCGATGACAGTTTGTTGAGTATCACTCTTCTTCTTGAATAAATATACCCAAGTGTATCTTGAGTAGGCATCCACAATCACGAAGCAATAATGTCTTCCCCCAAGACTATCAAAAGAGGGAGGTCCAAAGAGATCCATGTGAAGGAGCTCCAAAGGCCTTTTAGAGTAGATGAAAGTTGTTGGACGGTGAGCTGTTTCATGAAGCTTTCCTTCAATACAAGCAGTGTAAGCATGGTCTCTGGCAAAACTCACATTTGTTAGTCCACGAACATGGTCACCTTTGAGGAGACTTTGCAAAGATCTCATATTGACATGGGTTAGTCGGTGATGCCATAGCCAACCCACATAAACTTTATCCATTAGACAAGTCGCGGTCTTAGTAGGTCGCTCTGAAAAGTTCACTACATAGAGATAGTTCTCGACATATCCAACAAAGGCTACTTTAAGAGTGTTGCTCCACAAAAGGGCCACAATATCAAGATTAAATAATGTGTCAAAGCCCATAATTGCAAGCTGACGAACGGAAAGCAAATTGTATGCAAGGGAATCAATAAGCATGACCTTCTCTATAGATAAATCTTGAGAGATGACAACCTTACCAAATCCCATTACCTTAGATGTTGAAGCATCAACAAATTGGACATGGGTGGGCATAGATGGTATTGGATGCACATCCGCCACCAAGTCCTTGCTCCCAGTCATATGATTTGTTGCTCCATTGTCGAGCAACCATGCCACTCCATCGGAAGCAAACTCCTTATTGATACCTTTGGCCATGAGGCACTTGGTGATACGGTTCTCGTTGGTGGCGCCGACGAGAGATACCTTGGGGGAGGAAGTGGAAATGGAAAGGTGGCCGTCGCCATCCCCTCACGGCCTGTATCGTCTTCATCATCATCGGAGGTGTACTCTTCATGGGCCACCAAGCCCCTTGGACGAGTCTTCTTGGTGAAGGTGTGCATGCTAGGGAAGGACTTTGGCCTGTCCTTGCGTATTTTCTTGCCCTCGTTGTCCTCCCTCTTCTCATAAAGACAATCTACAACAAAGTGTCTCACATTGCCGCAGTTGTAGCATGTCCATACTCATTGTTTGTTCTTGGACCCACTTGAGTTGTCCTTGGAGAAGTTGGGTCTTGAGTTTCTTTTGTTTCCCCAAAACTACGTTAAAGCAAGAGCCATGTGCTCATGATAAGTGTATTTTGTGTCTTCGGGGCAGCCATATTCTTCCTCTTCTTCTTCACCAACAGTGGCCTTGGTCTTTAAGGCAAGGTTGGGTGATGCTGGTTTTGACCGAACACGAGCAAGTGCATTGTTGGTGGTCTTGTTCATAATATCCATAGCAATGAACTCATACAACACTTCGCCTGAGGTCAAGGAGTGAAAATATGGTCTTTGCCGAATGACGGAAGACATGGCTTTGTTGAAAGGCATGATGGCCTTGAGAAACTTGCGCTTGATCCACGTGTCATCCGTATCTTTTCTCCCATGGTCTGGGAGAGCAACAGCGAGGGCAGTCACCCTTCGATAGAAATCATGGGGATCCTCATCTTCTAGCATCACAAACTCATTGGCCTGATCATGGACCACTTCAAAGTTAGACAGGTGAATGCTTGAGCTCCCCTTGTACAGCACCATGATGTGCTCCCAACAATCCTTTGCACGAGTGAAATGGCGCAGGTGTGGGAGATCTTCTGGTGGAACTGCGGATTGAAGGATGAACAATGCGGAATGATTGTATTGGTTGTCTGCTTCTTCTCTTGGAGTAAGGTTTCTTGGATCATGAGGGTAATAGCCTTGCTTGATGATTCTCCAAAGATTTGTTGAGTTGTGATTCAAATGAGACTTGATGGAAAAAACCAATTAGCGAAATCACCTTTAACAAGTTTTGGAGGAGGTCCTAGGTTATTAATATGCGGGGTAGAAATCGGTCCTCCATAGACTGGGGGAGGGGAACCGAGGCAAACTTCCTCGTCCCATTCTTTCCATGAGGGGAGGAAGTTTGAGTACCTTTAACCCCTACCTTGTCGGAATTGGCCTCCGACACCGATGAGGTGGGTTTCACCACAAGCAACGGGTCGGGAGAATTTCTCATCCCCTCAAGTAATTCTTTAAGCATGGATTTGACTTCGGTCATCACAGACGTCTTGAGTGAAGCCATGGCCTCACTCAAATCGTCTCGTGTTACTGAAACCACCTCCATGGGCTCGGACCCTTCAGGCCGAACCTCACCATCGTCAACCATACTCTTCGGGTGGTGAAACCCTTAATAAAGAGACGTAGCTCTGATACCAATTGAAAGGATCGATATGGTTGACTAGAGGGGAGTGAATAGGAAACTTCCAATTTTTAGCTTATCTTAACAAATTAGCGTTAGCAACAAAGGTTCTCTATGTGAACAACTACGTGAGCGACCTATATGATGCTAACTACAAGGATAACAAGTGCAAGAAAAGAATACACCACAAAAACAATAAGTACAAAGTAAAGGTAAGAGATAACCGCAAGTGGAACCGATAGAGACCAGGATGTGTTACTGAAGTTCCTTCCCTTTGACAGGAAGTACATCTCCGTTAGAGCGGTCTGGAGGCACAATGCTCCCCAAGAAGATGCTAGGGCCATTGTATTCTCCTCACGCCCTCACACAATGCGAGATGTCGTGATTCCACTACTGGTGCCTTTGAAGGAGGCGACCGGGCCTTTACAAACAAGGTTGGGGCTATCTCCACACAAAGCTTGGAGGCTTCCAACAAGACCTCGAAGCTTCACCACAAAGGAATGTGGCTCCAAGGTGACCTCAACCGTCTAGGGTGCTCAATCACCCAAGAGTAACAAGATCCGCAAGGGATTAGTGGGGGAATCAAATATCTCTTGGTGGAAGTGTAGATCAAGGCCCTCTCAAGCAATCCCTAGAAAATCAACAAGTTTGATTGTCTTGGGAGAGAGATCGGGCAAGAATAAGCTTATGGAGCAACAATGGAGCTTGGAGAGGTCAAAGGCTAGCTCCTGAAAGAAGAAGACACCTTTATATAGCGGGTGGGTAAAATCCAACCGTTACCCACCCACCACTCGTAAGAGCAGTACTACCGCTACTAGGAGCTGTACTACTGCTCGTAAGAGCAGTACTACCGCTGTGCATCTCACGAACCACGGTAGTAATGCTTACTACTGCGGGGGGGAAAGTATGCGAAAAAGTCCGTCGGAGCGGTAGAAAAAAATTACTACCTCTCTGAGGGCGGTATTACCGGTCATCGAGCGGTAGTAAAAAATTACTACCGCTCTTACAGCGGTACTACCGCTGTGCGAGCAGTACTACCGCTGACACAAACGGTACTACCGCTGGCCCTTTTGCATAAACATCAAAGATGGGTATGGATCTCCATTGTAGCTAGGGAAAAGGTGGTGCACTAAATGTGTACGTGATGATTCCACCCAAACCTTTCCGACGTGGACCCCCTCTTAATAGTACGGCTTTCCTACGACTCAAATCCACCAAAGAGAAATGTAGAAAGCAACCGTCTTCGAGAGATTCTGAGAGGCATTGAATCGTCCTGTGCCTAGATATGAATTATCTGAAATGCTCAATGCACACGATTAGTCCGCACACGCATTGTCATCGATCACTAAAACCACTTACGGTGAAATATGCCCTAACAACCGTTTTCTTGCAGGATCTCTTGTTTACTCATCGTTATGGCAAGTTCCTCCCTCGCTATGTGTCGGGACCCCGATCCTAAGCCATAGGAATCCAGCCTGTAACACATCGCATTCCTTTGTGGTCTCACGCACGGTTAAGTCCACGGCTGCAGCCTTACCTTAGCCGGGACCGTTTGCGTCTTTTGACTCACGTATGCGATAGTGTCGCTAGCAATCCAATGTCAAAGAACCCGGATCGACATGTCTAGCCATAAACCAAAGTGGCAGTTCCGCACAAGGACAGGCATACATGACCCAACAAAGCAGGTGTCGGTCATCAACGAACGTAGACGAGTCGTAGCAAGCTACAAGGACTCCATTACGTCGCGTGACATTTCCCCAAAGGGGACAGACACAGCAGCTAAGAAAGACACATGCCGGTCAACCAATGTGTCCGGAGCAGTAGCGAACTACCAAGGCTCATTGGATCACAAAGGGGCATTTCCTTGTAAGGAGTGCTACTAAAGTTCACGACTAGGTATTCGAACCCCATACATATCAAGTAAGACACACGTACGCATGGCATACCGATATGTATAGATACATCGATGGCATCACAACATAACCATAACCATACAAGCTTTATTTAAGAGGCTCGGAAGAGCCACACACATAATATTACACATTAAGGGTCTCACGACCCATAATAGCAGTCATACAATTACAAGCCAGCGGAAGAGTTATAAACTGTCTGGGTACAGACAGAGCAACTAGAAGGCACATGGCCTGACTATACTACAGAGCCGACGTAGGGCCAGATCGTAGCTGGGACACCAGCTACTCGTCGTCGTCGATGTCTACGAAGAACCCTCCATTAGGGTCATTAGCAACCTCTGCAACATTTATTAAACAAACATGAGTACGAAGGTACTCAGCAAGACTTTAGGAGAACTAACTACTCATGCAAGGTATCAAAAGGTATTGTGGGGTTTCATGCGGGAAGCCAGCATTTGACTCGTGGCTAGACAACTTGCTTTTTGAAATTAGTTTTGACAACTTGATTTCTCGCGCACGAGTCCACTAACACCACAACACTACACTATCGTGGAATCATTCCGTCTCCATACGGAAATGCCGTCCACGACACTCACGCTTATCTTGACAATTTTATGAGTAGCCATTGAAGTTATCTATGAACAACATATGTCTCCAAGTAGTCCATATCCGCGGACGCGGCTATTCGAATAGATCATAACCCTGCAGGGGTGTACTTCGTCACACACGCTCCCGCCACTTATCGTCATGTGCACGTCATGCACCTCGGCAACCTTCAAGCGGAAGCCCAGCGAGGGAGTCGGCCATGACCGTTAACCACGCTAGTACCTAGTCCAGGTTTATCGCCTATCTGAGAGTAACCCGTACGGAAGTCCGGCCGAGGTTTCCGCCACGGCCTCAAACGATGTGCGCAGGGTTCCCAAGCCCACCATCCGGGTGCCACTTGGTACACCGTGCCACTGTCTACCGCAACATGGTCCACCTCTCAGGTCAGCACCATGCACGGCCTCCAGCATTACTATAAACACCAGAAACTACTTGCAACTCCTGGACCGAGTACTACGTGATTAATAGGCCGAGCGGGGTCATATTTCAGGGCCCAGCATGTGGTAGTATCTAGTCTTGGATTACATACACGGAACTCAGTTCCTAAGGACGGTTCCAATGAAACAACCCGCCATGTACTCCTACACAGCCTTTCACCGGTACCTTTACCAAATCAAGTTCAACACACGACCTTTGCTCACCGAACACATTCCACATTTCTGTTCATCTCCCAGATGACAGACCACACACAACTCTAAGCATAGCATGCATAGCAGGATAAGGCACATCATAGCTCAAGCAACTACCAGGTATGCTAGGTTGCAAGGTTCGGCTATTTACTGTGACAAGGTTAAGTCATGCAAAGGAAGTGGGTCCAACTATCGTGGCAAAAGCAGTTGAAGCATTTGATCCTAATGCAATAAATAGGTGCAGGAGCAAGAACATAGGTGTTATCGGGATGATCAAAAGGGTTGCTTGCCTTGTTGCTCAAAGGAGGAACGATATCCGTCAGACGGATATTCGGTGGAATCCGTTGGTGCGGAGCCTACCGAAATGAATGGCAACATTCAATAACAAACATATGCAATCAAAATGATGCATGAGCATGGCATGAGAATGCAAGTGATAGGTTATTATAATCAAGATGTTTTAGGTTTAGAGTTGATTTGAATCACATTCGAATAGCAATTCAAACGGGTATTCTCGGATACCGGTTCAATTGATTCGACCTGATGCTCAGATCAACCTAATGTTAACATGCATGAAATGGCATGTTATGGTACTGATTTATATCTAGGGCAGTGTGTGATCATTGTATTTATAATGAAATTTGGATATTTTTGCAAATTCCATTTATAAAGTGATTAAAGAATTGAATTATTCCTCATTTCACAAATTAGGGTCCTGTAACTTTTTCAAACATAGTTGAAAATAGCATAATCAGAATCCTTGAATTTTTCTGATACTTTTTCATATATAATTTATTTTCATTGGAGTTACAGATTAATTTCTATGATTTTTGCAATTTTTAGCAATTTCCTGAATTATTTTTATACTGGAAATTCCATTTATTGCATCAGGCTGACGTCAGCAGGTCAGCCGACCTGTGCAGGTCAAACCTGACAGCGGGGCCCCACTGGTCAGCCTCTCTGGGACTAATCCCGCTGACCAGCCCCTAATTAGGGTTTGACCAGGCGTG